>NC_071504.1:4534224-4856636 GCF_028408465.1 Anastrepha ludens
CCTAGCGACTACAAAAACAAAATACATTCGTAGACGCAGTCGCAGCGGCGGTGCTGAACAATTTAGAACAAAAACAAAAAGTTCATTCATAAGTTCGAGCTCATATTTCAATTTCATTCATAAAACGACCCGCCATATGCCAATTTTCGCGACCATTCGAAAATAGTCAATATTGGAATATTTCGCGTGGAATTATTTGCCAATATTTGATAAATCTTAAATTTTTGTCATGTCGAGTGGCCGCTCCTCCGTATGTATGTATGCACCCTTATATGTATGTAAATATGTCTTCTAACTGTGCGACAGTCGCGAGTTAATGCGACTTCCAGTGAATCACACATTGCTGTCCGCAAAGCCGCATATATGTACCTTATGATCAGAAAGTACCGGGAATGTTTAAATTAATCAAAACACAGTTAAATTTAAGGCAAATTTAATTATCTCCTTCAAAATATGACCCGTCTGGAGCAACACACATGTGCCAACGTTTAACCCAGTCCTCCAAACACCCCCGACAGGCCGATTTGTATTCTCCTGATCAAAGAGATGGCGCGTTATCATCATGCAAAATCTGAGAATTGTTTGTTCACATTTCCGACGGTTTGCAACACACAGCATCTCTCTGGAAGGTACTCATGGTGGACTATGCCTTGGCAATCGAAGGAAACAGTCAACATCACCTTCCCGGTTCTTTTTGCTCATAGGGTATACATATTCCATCTTTTCACTGACGGACAAGAAGACGGTCGCAGTTGTTGGTTTTTATATACATACATTTTGCGTTCGTTGAAGGTTTGTATATATTTATATACATATGCGTGGATGCGCGTTTGGCTTTCTGGATGCATCCATGGATATTAGAATATTTTCTCATCAATATGTGTATGTAAGTAGTTCAGATTTGACTGAAGAGATTAAATATAGGAATGCATATTCATATGATTGCCTTTATGGCTGTTTTACATATAAATTAATTCAAAAGAAGTATGAATAATGTTATATAGAAAATAAATTTCTAAATAACAGGTATTAGAAAAACCCGAATACACTATTTTAAATTAATTCTAATTAAACCAAATATAAAAAATGAAATAAAAATATCGAACAAAAATCTGTGCGCAGGACTTGAACCTAAGTCAAATATGGGACGATGTACTGCATACACGACACGTCTTTTACGATTGCGCTAAACTACAATTACTAATGAAACTTTCTAAATCACTAATTTATTCGATTCGCAGTTTTATATGCACATATTCTGCGTTAGTTGAAGGTTGTATGCGTAATTATATGCATATGGATCTGTGTATGCGCGTTTGGCTTTCTGGACGGATATTAGAATGATATTTTCTCATCAATATAATTTGGATTTGATGAAATAGATTATAGATATATATATATATTACATATTTTCTGTTTTGATTGATTTATATAAAAGTCAGGTCATATCCAGTATGAACTATTTTATATCGAAAAGAAATTTCCATTTATAAAATACAAAAAAAAACAGTATTTTAAAGAAATTTTAATTAAAATAAACTCAAAAATTTTACCAAACTTTCCTGGTTTGAATTGTAAAAAAAAATGTGCAAGAAAAAAAATATGACTTCAGGACTTGAACCTGAATTATATACGTGCCAAAAAGCAAAACGAATAATTCCGCCGACTTTAGCTTCTGCACCACAAACTAACTGGCGCTCGGTCTTCTTAATCGCAAATTTATTCGCTTCGATTTCCTTAGTAGTGTGCCGAAAAATCTTATGAACTTCCTCAGTAGTCTGGTAAACTCAGAAAATATCTGAATTCTTGTCCTAGCGTGGTAAGTAAATATAGAAACCCTCCACTCGCGTTACTCGCGTGGTAAATATCTGCAATTCGCCACTCGTGAGCAAAGTTGAATTTGAAATGACCTTATTATGAATCTACAAATTAGAACTCGAAAAAAGCTCGTTTAACATTTGCTCCTTCTCATTGCATTAACATTCTCTGCTACTAGTGTGTTTTTTTTTGCATAACAGGTAAATTCTTACATATAAGAGTAACTAGCTTTAACCCGTGGCCCCGCTCGCGTAGGAGTAGTTTTTAGGGATTTAGGATATGTATATAAAAGAATTTCAAACTCCAATTACATAGAGCAATGCAAATGGAAAGCTTATTGATTCATCTCTCTTAAATCGTCCTCGCGTGAAGAAATAAAAATGAGAGCTAACTGGCATAAGAAGTGTATGCGAAAATTGAAGCGTAAACGAAGAAAGGTGGGTGCGAGGTCCAAGTAAACCTGTTGATGACGCTGAAGAATGTTTTTGTACAAGATTCAACCTGGCATTATAATAAAGGTTTTCAAGTAAAGGTTTCGCTTCCAAAATGTTAAATGCTTGAAATAAAGAGAAATCTTTGTCATCCTCCTGGAAGTGTAATATAACCAATTTTCCGTACTAATAAAAATACTTAATGCTTATAATAGTGCCAAAGTACAGTTGCACGAATTTGATCCATCTGGTATGCATCATAACGGGCATGCCTGGATATCAACGGCATGTAACGCGTGTTACAATGTTCTGCTTTAATGATGCCACTCACTTCAAGCTCAATACTAAGAACATATTCTATAAAAAGATCAAAGTGGGTTAGTATAAAGAGCATTTTATACCTACCGCCTGGTTAAGTAATAGAAGGACAAGGAGAAGACTTGATAGGAGATAACAAAGGAACATTGGTACGTTAATCTCCGCATGGTGAACTTCATTATTAGCTCGTGGAGAGTTAGCCTCTACGAAATGGGTCTAAAACGTAAAACCATTTAAGCCTCTTCCGCGTGGCAGGGAGACCAACTTGATGAGTATATAGGTAGAAGTTGCTATTTAGTTCATTTGTTCGATCTACATTGAAATATACCGTTTCTATTTGGTGGCCTTTCCACCAATTATCTACAGACAGACTTAAACGAGTACAAAAGTATGCTCTCTCTTCCCTGAATTTCTCTGACCCTGCCTCACCATACAAATCCCGCCTACTTCTAATTAATCCAAAACAATTAGAGATTAGATCAATTAGGAAATTGAATGTTCCTCTCTTTTAGAAACGATAGAATTTCTCGCTCCCTACCAGGTCTTTAGGCAATAAATATCCATTATATGTATTTGAATAGGTTCAGAACCAATTATACCTGCAATGTTCCTACAGCTCGCACTCTGCATGGCCTCAATAAGATGTCGAATTCTCTCGTATTAGGTTTTACATTATCGAAACTATATTTTGCTATATCTGCTCAATTAAATTGTAATTTAGATTTGGAAAACGATATTTTTGTAGTATGTAGTCAGTAACCGGCGGCCGCTGTAACAGAATGGGTTGGTGCGTGACTACCATTTAGAATTCAGAGAAAACGTATGTTCGAATTTCGGCGAAACACCAAAATGAAGAAAAAATAAAACTATCTACCGTTCGAAGTCGGTTTCAAACTGTAGGTCCCCCCATTTGTGGATCATCATCTCTCAAAAACATTTCTCCCATTAATCGTTATCATGGCCGCTAGTAATTTCACTATCGAAACAAAAACAAAGGCCTTTACGCATTGCATTCTATGCTCACACTAGAAAAGCTTTTAAGAAAAACAATGTACTTATCATATCATATCCGTCGCCACGTATTTTTTGTATTTGCTTTACCTTCCGCACGTTTAGTTTAAATAAATAAATTTAATATAAATTCGTTTACAAACCAAATTGCATAGTTTTATTTTTATAAACAAAATGACGGAAAAACCCTCACTTGCTGAACCAATATTGTTTTATTTCACATTTTCAAGTGCGGCATGAACTAACTTTCAATTTTGTACATTGTGATTGCTTATATTGTAAAGTGTAACTAAATTTAAGTTGCCGGATGGATGTTAATGACACAATATAAAAATATTTTCCATCCGGATCGGTTATATTTTCTTTTGATATTTTCCTTTAACATCCTATTAATACCTTTATCAACCAAAAGACATTACACTTAGTGGTTCCCCAACAAATGTATGGAAATAGTTATATTTTCAGCTTTCTGCAACGTAAAAAACGAGTCTAATAATGAAGATATATTTAGAAAATTTTGCAAAAGGATTTTGTTTTAATAATTAAAAACATTCGTTAAATATTATTTCTTAAGTGAGTATTTTTTTAATAATAATTTCACACATCAATTACTTAGCTGTTGAAAAATTAACCGTTCCTGATCATTATGTAATTCGCCAATTTCTCGATCGCTATCTCTAGCTCGATTAACTTAACGAAAAATTTGCATGCGAAAGCAACAACAAAGTTATCGAGCATGATTCGCCGTTAGCGAGTATGGTCATACCTCATTAGATTAGTATAACTCACTGCCTTACAAACACATGTAATTTAAGGTAGCTTTTTTCCCCGCAAGGGCATCTCCCATAAGGAGGTGACGGGTACGACGACCCCGCGGACCCTAGTCAAGATGTCCCCCGTTTCAGCGACTTTGTAAGAGTTAGCTAGAAAGTTAGGAGACAAAATCCAGCACATGTCTGTTCCCATATTGGGCGGTGTGCTGATCAGTGTCTGTTCACCATGTTAGGTGCGACTGTATGTAAAAAGCATGACCGGTATGCAACGGGGCGCACTGGGAGTCCCTGGATAGGTCGTTATGGCTTTCCACCTGCGACCTCAAAGGGGTGATGTGAGTTCGCTCTGCCGATGTGTTAGCTTCGTTGTATATCAGTAACCAGCCGCCTTGGACCCTGGTCAGGAAGTGTTCATTGGGCGAAAGAGTAGTAGCTTTCGTTGCTCCGGGCGAGCGCCGGTCCGTCCGTGTTTTCCGGGATCGGTAAAGCGTAGGTCAGGCCTCAGGGAACTGGGGTAGGAGCATTGCCTCCGAGGGTACACCCGCTCTTGACTATTTCGGCCCGCCCCCCTGCACACGATGCGCTGGTTAAATAAAAAAGAATGGAACAAATTATGGAAAAGAAACAAAAAGAAGAAAAACAGCAGAAGGCCATTACTGATGGAGATATAGAGCAGAGCCCTTTCGTAAGGAAACCTCGATTGCTTCGCTCGCCACCACAAAAAGAAAATTTGCCCCTTACGAGTGGAACATTGCCGACTATAGGGAAATCAAAAACGGTCAATGAAGGAGCTGAAATGATGCCTCAAGATGTAAGAGTAACGTCAAAAGAGGTTAAAAATACCCCTGTAACTGCAAAGGATGCAAACACAGAACGGGAAACCACTGCATCTCCGCGACAAGAGTTTATTCTCAAAATGCGAGCTGAAGAAGAGGAAGCCGTAGAGAAATGTTTGAGAGTGCTTAGGAAGATGAAAGCAGTTATATTGAAAAGTAGAAATACTTCCACGGAAATAAAGACCGGAGTCTCAGAGCTTGACGAACTATTTGACGCCATGAAAAACTGCAGAAGAGGTTGGATTCGAGCTGAGAAAGCCGGTAAAAGTCGTCTCTTCCCGGAAACATCCACTAAAGAAGTCGAAGGTGACACCCCCGCAACTGTCCGAAAAACAGGTGTTGCCCAGGAGAGTACTCCTTTAACCGCAAAACGGAATGCACCAAGTCCTGCCGCACCCGACTCTTCGAAGAAACTAAGAGTTCGAGAGCCTGAGAAATGGCAGGTGGTAAGCCGGCAAAAATCTAGGCCCAATACCGTGCCAAAAGGAAGTGATGAAGCGCAAAACGATGGCGCAAGGAAGGCTAAAGCCAAACAAAAGAAGAGTGAACGAATATCAAAACCAAAATCGGAGGCTGTGTTGGTAAAGCCGGTAGAGGGCCACAGTTATGCTGAAATCCTCAAAAACATCCGTAAAAATACCATACCAGACGAAACCACAACGGTGAAAGGCATAAGAAGAACCAAAACTGGCGCTCTTCTACTTGAATTCGAAAAGGGGAAAACAGTTAACGCTGATTTTTTGAAACAACTAGAGGAAACCGTAAAAGCGGTCGGTTCCATTACAACTCTCAGACCAACTTCAACTGTAGAGATCAGAGACTTGGATGCCGTCACGGAGAAGAAGGAAGTTGATGACGCTGTGAGAAAAATGCTTGCTGGCACTAATGAAAATATCGATGTTAGGATCACAAAACCTAATCAGCGAAAACAAGTACGGGCTTATGTTACTCTCGCTATTGAAAGCGCAGAAAAGCTGCTTAAGCAAACTAATATCAAAATCGGATGGGTTAGTGCAAGGATGAGAGCTAGCACATCTCTGAAGCGCTGCTACCGGTGCTTCGATGTCGGACACCTTCAATCAAACTGTAAAGGACCAGACAGAAGCGAAAAAGGTATATGCATCCGATGTGGAGAAGCTGGGCACAGAAAGAAAGAGTGCACCAAAGAGCCCAAATGCTGCCTATGCACTGATGCCAATCGCAGCGAGACAAAACATATGCCAGGCTCGGGCAAATGCTCGATGACAAAAGAACATGCCAAGACAAGATAAAATATGATTATACTTCAAGCAAATATGCACAGGAGTAAAAACGCAGATGGTCTTAGAAAAAGGAGTTCAAGCAGTATTGATAAGCGAACAATACGCTCAATCCGAGAAAGCTTGGATCGAAGACGAGTCGGGAACTGCCGCCATCTGGCTGCCTAGGGGCACAAATTTCGTAACAATCGCGAAAGGATCAGGCGATGGTTTCGTCTACGTTCAAAACAGCCAATTCACAATGATAAGCTGTTATCTTACACCAAACGACAATATAGATGAATTCACCCGGAAACTGGAAAGTATTGAAGACAAAGCCCTTAGTTTAGAGGGACGACTAATAATAGCGGGAGATTTCAACTCAAAAGCAACCGAATGGGGCTCGGCGACAACGAACTCAAGAGGTAGACGAGTGCTGGACATGGCAGCCAGACTAGGTTTAGTGGTACTCAACACAGGAACGACTACGTACCGAAAGCCAGGTTGTGACGGCACAACACCCGACTTAACCCTAGCATCGGAAAGCATAGTCGTCTTTACTAAAGACTGGAGAGTCCTGGAAGATTACAATGGGAGTGACCATCAATACATCACGTTTTGCATTGAAATGGAAAACCAAAGAGTACGTGAAAATCGAAATAAAAGTACACGCAAATGGAACATTAACAAGCTAAACCCAGCGACGCTCCTTGCAACTATTGACGAAAATAAAACGACGATCTGTACGAATAGTACAGCAAAAACACTAGTCAAGACAACAATGCAATGCATTAAGATAGGTTGCAACGCATCTATGCCTAAAATAGATAAGAACAAAACAAAAGAAATGCTGTATACTGGTGGACACATGAGATCGCAGAACTTAGAGATATGTGCATCCAGAAGATTGGGCCCGGCGATAACACAATCCGAAGAATATAAAAAGAGCAGAAAAGAATTGAGGAAAGCTGTAAAGCAAAGCAAAAAAGGCAAATGGGAAGAGCTACGAAACGATCTTAACAATAACGCATGGGGGTTGGGCTACAAAATCGTTATGAAAAAGCTAGGGGCCAAATCCCCTGCTGCTGATATGGAAACCGAAATGGTAAGCAAAATAGTCGACACACTCTTCCCAACACACTGTGCTGAGAGGGAAAAACTCGAGTATGAAACAACGGAACCTGTCCCATTCACAGAAGAAGAACTTATGGATGCTGCAAAAGCAATGAAATGCAATAAAGCACCAGGACCTGATGGCATAGTTGCAGAAATATTGAAACTATTGGCAACCGAACGCCCTTGCTTGCTGCTAAACATGTACAACGCATGCCTAAAAGAAGGAATTTTTCCAGAAATATGGAAAAAACAAAAACTAGTACTAATCAGTAAGGGTAAGGGAGACCCAACATTAGCGTCCGCTTATAGACCGTTATGTATGCTGGATAGCGCAGGAAAACTCTTTGAGAAACTGATAAAGCATAGGCTTAGCGAAGCCGTAGAGAACAGCGGCGGCCTCTCCGACAGGCAGCACGGTTTCAGAAGTGGCAGATCTACCTTAGGAGCCATCCAAGATGTAATAACTAGCGTAGATCATGCCCAGGCAGGTAATCGATAAATGGAAAGTCATGCTGAAGAGCATTGAGCATAGGTTTCTCAAAACAGGCGGCCCTGGACGCAGGGTGAGTAAGTAAGTGTCCTTCTTAGGACGCCTTCATGGCCCTCTACCTCGAAGCAATGCGGAAGCAGTCCCGGGGTGGAGGGAAAACTCCAAGAGAAGAGGGGGGATATTTTTAGTGGAATCACCACACACGTAGTAGCGACGGTTACTATATGGTGCGAAGGCATTTTTAACCCAACCTCACCGCCAAAAAAAAAACAAAAACAAAAAAAAAAGGTAGCTTTATTCCCGCGTACCCAATATGTATACAAATGTTCTTTTATACCAGTTGCTTATCTATTCGCCACTTGCTAACTCTTGGCGAAAAGAAGAGGCCTTAGTGGCTCAATACTAAAATCATATATTTAATCACGGCCAAGTGAAATTTTTTAATATTACTAGGACCTAGTTTTTCCCATTTCTACTAATTTGAACATGCATGCTACCAACGAACGTAGTCTGCCCATTAAAAATAAATAAATAATTGGCACGTAAACTTCTGTTAGTTGTTTGGCCGAGTTTGTCCTCCTATTTGTGCTTCTTGATGTTGTTCCACAAATGGAAGAACTTATAGCTTTTTATGAATACGTCAGATGCTCTTCGATGAATTCAAACTATATTTCTTTCATATAATTCTACCACTGCAGTAGTTCTCTAACAAAAATTACGTTCACATATGCAGCAATTAGCAATAAATCCACAAAATTAATCTACTCGTTCACATATGGCAGATTACCTGTTGTGAAAGGTTTTTCTTCATAGAAATTATTTTGGTGGAATATTTCGGTGTTTTTGCTTTGTTTAATTATTTTCATCTTAACGATATGATGAAAAGACAAGGAGAAGGATTAGCTAATTTAATTGCGCAATTCGCTGCTAATAAATAAATTTATATTTTTCCAGTAATATAGAAAAGGTCTTCTTTTACTCCCTTTGCAGATTAAATATATTCTCCTCCCAGCCTACAAAAGTACCCATGAATGTTGGTAAACCACCAATTACCGGTGTCTCTAATAGCAACACATTCCTAACAAAGTACCCTCCTGTTAATAAAAATGTTGCAGCATCCGAGGTAGTGAACCCAACAGCACCAAAGAATAACCGCAACATACCTTACAAGCGCCGACAATTGCATGAAAATTGCTTAAAAAGGCTAAAAAGAAGAATACACAAAACCTGTCAAATCCTTTGGCAGCCAAATTTAATCGCCCAGATCTTCAAGCTTCTGAATCTGGCTTGATTTCAGCCGGCATGCATAATTCCGAAAAAACCCAACGGAGAAATAAGAAAATCTTACAAAAAATGCTTAAGACAGGAATGGACTCCGCACCTGACTATTGTGACGCCATTTTTCAACGGCTAAAAATGGAAAAGTTTCTTAAAAAACAGTCAAAGTATCAGAAAAAATTATTGAATAGACACAAAAACAACGTCCAGTCAAATAAGCCAGAGGGCTTAGCAAAGCTGGATGAAAAGAAGCTATGTTTACCTTTACTCCATCTATGAAAGAATGTTTACCTCCGCCACTAGTTAAAAATTGCACAGCTCAAACTTGTATATCAAAACCAGAATTGGCACTTATCTCATCAGTGGCCCTTCCGAAAACTTTGATGAAAGATAACCGTTTTGATGCTGTTTCCAATCTCATCCATGATGGCGTTCTTGATAATGTGCAAATACCTGTAAATGTGTCTCTGGGTCATGATAAGGAAGCATTTCCAGGAATGAAATTTTCAGCAGAACTAGATAAAAATAAACTAAATATCTTTAAGTAAATTTCTAAACAGAAACCTCAAAAACCATTATTTCCAAATACGAATTGCATGGCTTCGGCCCAGATTTATGGTGGGAATGAGAGCCAATTTATCAATTTGCCTTGGGGAACCACTATAACGCCATCTCCAACATTATTGAATCGCTTGACGTCTGGCGATACGAATTCGGTTTCTCCTGAGGGATTGGAAAAATCTCCAAACATGCCTATTAACTGCGATCATGGTAGTGCTATAGATTTGGCAAGCAATATTAATAGTAGTAGCTTCTCAGAGGTAATGATGGCTTGTGTATTGAATAATTCACCACCGCAGCTTGACGAAGTTAATAAACCTAAAAAGCGAGGTCGTAAGCCAGGAAGTAAAAATTCGCTGAAACAAGCGGTGGTATCACCTAATAACCCAAGTCATATGGCGCAGTTAAAGAAAATTAAAAGGCTAAAATCTGCCAAATACGCATATCCATTTCCGCTTGGGAATTTAGAAACTGCGAATTGTATGTCTAACAGAATGGAACTCTGCGCTAGAAAAGAGTATAATATTCAAAATTTACCACATGTAGAAGGCATAGTTCCCAGAAATTTGTCCACAAATGTCAAAGAATACCGAAAAGAGCGCAAAAAAAATAAAGTGAAAAATCAACCCTTGAATATGTCGACGAGTGAAAAAACATATTAAAACAAGAAGCTGGAGTTCCAACAAAGGAAGAAGTTAACACTATAAATAAGAAACTGATGCGCATGGATACTGTTTTACAACCGCTAGAAGCGTTTAATGAAACCTTGATGGAAACGGATAAAGAAGTTGGTAAAGTAATTGCTGCTAAACTTGCACCTACATACAAATCGCCTACTAGCAAAAAGTGATCAGCTCCCCAGATGCCTCCTGCCAATCAAACTAATTCAAGTTTAATTTTCGGTTTGCATCCAAATATGTTTATGCCTACGTCTGGAATAGGAAGAGTACCTAGTTTGCTTAAGCTTTGCCCCTTCCCAACGGGGCCTGGTTTGATACCCACTACTGCACAAAATTTACTCTTTCCACGTTTGCCAGCAGCATTTCATTTACCTATTCCGAGTTTTAAGCATCACAGCGTCGATAAAGTAACAAATGCAGGTAAGTGTATCTTTTGAGTTCAGCAAATAAGAGTATGTCTATTTCAAAATGGAAGTCGGGCTTATTACAAAACAACCTTTTAATTTCTAATTGAATTTATATTGTTTTATTTATCAAACGAATTTAACTTTGCATTCCATAGAGTCAGAAAGCACCAGAAAATCACTAGATTTGCTTCTGTCGCAACCAAGCGGAGAACGTAGCTATTGCAATGTACCTCTTTTTGTGCCAGAATCAATGAAACTAATGTCGCATGAGTCTAAAGCCAGTATCAGAAAACTTGAAAGAGATAGTCCAAATATTTTTAAACCTCAGCAACCATCTGCAATCGGTGATAGGATATTAAAGAATTTTGATAACTGGAGCACACCTGATATGCATTCGTCGTTGAACCCAGGCGAAGGTCAGAAATCAAATGAAAGAAATAGTATTAAATCTTCTAAACCAATAACTGAAAACTCATCTTTGGTTGGCGACATATATTCTCAAAATGCATCACCTAATAAAACTTTAGCAGCATCTTCTGCTTCCGTACGTATACTGAAAAATGATGACCCAATTGAACTCTCTGACGACTCCGTCGAGTATCCACTACTATCGGTATTTAATACTTCGAGTGAACTACTTTCCAAAGAGTTAAATCAAAACCAACATCAGTTAACAACTCCTCCATTAAATTTTCCCCATGTGGAGGACTTATTTTTGCCAGTATGTAATGACACTGCGAAAGATTCAACAAGCGATCTAAATTTTAATTCGTAGGATCCGAAAAAATCAAAAAAGACCACTAAATACTCGAAAAGTACTAAAGACATTTATCCAAATCCAACAGTAGACTTATCTTCAATTGAGCTTTTTAACACTGAAAAAGGGGGATTCGGTAAATTGGCAGGTGGGGCCGATTTAATACAGTTAATATCCACTGGATCAGCGTATTCTTCAAAAACTATACCTTCAACTAGTTTAACAGCGACAGTAGCGACACCTTTCGCTTTACTCAAGAAAGATTTTCCGCCTCCAAAAACATTTGAAAATTCATTGTCAGCAAATATAGATGGAAATGGAATTTTATGTACGAATACACAACGGGAGCGTGTCATTATTCTGTATTACAAAACTCTGGGTGACAAAATTCTGTAAATTGCAAAAAAATTCTGCTTTTTAAAATTCTGCTTTTTTAAAATTCTGCTTTCTAAAATTCTGCTTTTTCAAAATTCTGCATGTTTAATGCGAAAAATTCTGCTTTATTCAAGTTTTGTGATTTTCGTCATACAAGAAGTAACAAACTAAACATTTAATTCATAAATATACATATAGGTATGTTTAAGCGATAACAATATTTTAGTTTAGCCAATTACAATATTTTTTGCAATTCTTTTTAAATATGTAGTGTGACTTAATCTTTTCTTAATAATTCTTCGCAGCTGTTTGTTTTTCTTAATTATTTTCCTTTTTTTTCTAACTCTTTCTCCATTTTCTTTTCTTGATATTTGAGTTTTCGCTAAAATAAGTTCCTTTTGCAAACTTAGCACAAGATGGTAAAATTGCGAGTTTCTTCTTCCAACAATAACTTTCAGCCGGCGATGCCACGCTTCAATATTGTTTTGTGTTCTAGGAAACGTTTCTGTTTGCGATGCATTATGGTCATGCACTGACCAAAACTCGGGAGAATATTAGGAATTATTATTATTTATATTAATATAATTTTTATCAAACCAAACTAGTAAATTTTTTACACTTTCATCATCGCAGTTATTAAGTAATGTTTGAAAGTAATTCGGTATTTCGCTTGGCGGTACGAAAGCTAAGCTTTTAATCATTCGGACTTGCAGTGTGAATTCCACCGAAGTCCCATATTTTTGAGCCAATCTATACATAAAAAGAACATATTATTACTTAGTATACATACACAACCATAAAATAGGATTTAATTACCTCTCCTTCTGAACCCTTCGCCATATTAGTTGTCCAAAATGGAACAAACAGCCGCGTAAATCAGTATTTGGGAAACATTGCTTAATTGCCGATATGATACCTATGTCGAAATCGCAAATTATACGCTGAGGGCATAAATTTAGTTCATGGTTATCTGCAATCGTCTGCAACTCGTTAAAAACAGTGACATATGACTTCAACGTTTTTGTGCTCATCAAGCAAAAAACGAGAGGCACGATTTCGCCATGTACTCTGCCCTGTATGGAAAAAAGTTGCCTCATAACGCGAGGAACAACATGGAAAGTTCCATCAACAGCCCAGCAGTCACGGCTACTCAGCATTTCCAATGAAGGTTTTGTCCCCAATATTATAAAAGGTTCATCATCGACCCACTTTTCTGCTAAGAGAAAAAGCTCGCCTTCAAGGACATATAAATTAAGTAGCATATCAATATCGTCTACAGTTATTGGTTCTTTCATGTTCCATTTCTTTTTTCTAGTCCGCATTATTTTACTTTTTTGGGCCAATTATATGTCCTTTGTTTTGTTATTCTTTCTAAATAATAGAAATACCCAACATTTCGTTATTTTTATTTGTTTTCAATATTTGTATTTCGGACATTTTTATCAATATAACGTAAGGTTATGTTACCTTTATATATCGAAGAAGCTTAAGAGCAGCAAAAAACATAAACCCAAAGCACAAAATACAACACAGACAACACTAAAAGAGTACTGGCTGGGCAATCCAGCCTCTTCAAACAAGTTTGCTCTCCTAGCGGACGACGATATATTAGAAGAACAAAGCGACAGTGGGACAATTCCGAATACCAGCCAACGAACTCCACGCATGCAAAAACCTCCACCTATATACGTTCAGAATGTCGAAAATATAAAAGCTCTAGCTGACGCGTTGAATTCGATACCAAATATATTTTGCGAAATAAAAGTACTTAGCAAAAACGAAATAAAATTACAAGGAAAAGAGTCTTTACACTATAAAAAAAATGATAGAACTACAAATAACAAAATACTACACGTAATATGCATTATTCAACTGACACCGAAGAAATTAAACAAGAGCTAGCTGAATTAGGTCACGAAATAACAAACATTCATAACATACAAATAACCAACTCAGAACGCAAAAAACAACCACTTTCACTATTTTCACTTGAATTAAACACAAAGGATAGTAACAAAGAAATATATAGTATAACTAATCTTCTACATTGCAAAATTAGTTTTGAACCACCCCGCAAAAAAAGAATAGTACCACAATGTACAAACTGCCAAAGATACGGCCATACGAAAAATTATTGTCAAGTAGACCCAGCGTACGTAAAATGTGCAGGCAAACACAAAACAATTATGTGTCCAATTAAAGACAATAATAAAAATAGCATAAAATGCATAAATTGCGGCGAAAATCACACAGCAAACTACCGCGGATGTGCGATATATAAAGCTCTACAAGTCCAGAGATATCCAGAAACGCAAATACAACACGAGTGGTGACATGCATAACATACGCCCAGGCAACAACAATCAACACAATACCAAAAGAACAGAATCAAACAAAAAATAATATCGAACATGCCATGTTCCAAAAAATAACGACGATATGATCGAACTAAAAGAAATGATGAGACAATTAATAACCCAAATGACAAGTATGATGAACATATTAACACTGCTCGTTACCAAACTCGATGAACGCACGGTGGGACAGCAATTATTATCAAAAGAAATATTAAATACAATGAACTGGAGGTATACAGAGAAAAAAACATCCAAGTCACCACAATAGCCATAGAAGACACAAAAGGGCAAATAGCAATATCTGCAGTCTACTGTCCCCCCAAATATAACAACACAAAAGAACAATACCTGCATTATCTAAAATCGCTAGGGAATCGATACCTCGCCGGAGGAGACTACAATGCTAAAAACATACTTTTGGGGTCAAGGTTAACAAATAAAAAAGGGAGGCAATTAATTGAAGCCATTAGAAAAAATAATAGTCGGTTTATTAGCACAGGTGAGCCAACCTACTGGCCAACAGATACGAAAAAACAACCGGACTTAATTGACTTTTGCATAATTAAAAGTATGCCATATGAAAATCTGACAATAAAATCATGTTTAGAGCTATCTTCAGACCATTCACCATTAATTATGACCTTACTTGGACCTATTGAAATAAAACAATCTCTGGGCCTATATAATTCTAGAACGAATTGGACTAATACTTGCCAAATATTAGAGCAACTCAAAATAAATATATCACTGAAAACCCAAGATGAAATTGACTCCGCTATTGTATATTTCAATGATAGCGTAATACAAGCAGTTGCTTCCTCTACACCCACACCGAAAATGACAAATAAAGAAAATATCCCAACTTACATTAAAGAGAAAATCGGCGAAAAAAGAAAACTCCGCAAAACATGGCAAACGACCAGACATCCAGCAGATAAAACCAAACTTAATAAAGCGACAAATGAGTAAACGCATTACTTACAAAACACAAGGAGAGTAAACTTCGAAATTATATGGCAAACCTGGGAACAGCAGCATCTACAAATTACTCCTTATGGAAAGCAACAAAACACATTAATGGCGCTGTAATACATAAACCTCCCATCAAAACAGAAGCCGGCACACGGGCAAAAACAAGCAAAGAAAAAGCCGACACCCTAGCCAGACACTTCTTAGACACATTTACAAGCGAAATGGATAATCAAAACAATAACATTAAATCTGATAACATAATAAACGTTCCGCAAATCAAAACAAGAAAGACCACCATAAGCGAAATTAAAAATCAGATAAGACAGCTAAGCGATAAAAAAGCTCCAGGATATGATTTAATAAATGGAAAAATTTTAAAAGAGTTACCTGAAATATCATTGCAATTCATAAGAAATATATTCAATTGCATGTTAGAGACTAAATACTTCTCACGACTATGGAAAATTGCTCAAATTACCGCCATACCCAAACCAGGAAAACATGCCACCAAAACTGCCTCATATCGACACATCAGTCTATTGCCAATTCTTTCAAAAGTGTTTGAAAAATTATTGTTCGACCGACTAGAACCAATTTTGACAGCAAAAAAAGTGATACCAAGCCATCAATTCGGATTTAGACGACAACACTCAACAGTCCAACAAATCCACAGGGTTACTAACAAAATACTTAACGATTTGAATGACAAAAAATATTGTGTAGCTGTATACCTAGATATTGCAAAAGCCTTTGATAAAGTTTGGCATAAAGGACTTTTGCATAAGCTCAAACGAATCTTTCCACAAAACTACTTTGAACTTTTGAAGAGCTACATAACTGATCGAAAATTTTATATAAGATATGAAGACGAATATTCCGATATTCTACTAATGACAGCTGGAGTACCGCAAGGCAGTGTATTAGGTCCTCTCTTATATCTAATATACACCGCAGATGTGCCAACTCCGACAACAGATAATACAATGAAAGCAACGTTCGCGGATGATACTGTATTAATGGCATCAAACAATGACGAAAAACTGGCGACCTTTACACTTCAAAAATTAATAAACAATACAGTAAATTGGTTTGACGAATGGGGTATAGAAGTTAATAAAGACAAAACTATACAAGTTATATATACAAACAAAAAGACATCAAAATATAATCTAACCTTAAAAAACAACAAAATAAAAATCTGCCCAGCAGCAAAATATCTTGGAATAACTATTGACGAAAAACTAACATGGAAGAAGCATATCATTAACAAAAGAAATCAAATCAAGAATAAGTACCGGCAATTAAGTTAGTTAATCGGACGAGCATCAAAACTATCACTGTATAATAAGGTGACTATATACAAAACAATTATTACTCCTATCTGGAAATACGGAATAGAAATATGGGGAACGCCTAAAAACACAAATATTCAGCTCATACAGCGAACACAATCCAAAATATTACGAAATATAACAATTGCTGCTTGGTTTATTTCCAATGAATCCATACATCGTGACTTAAACGTAGACACTATCCAAGAAACAATCACAAAATGTAGCACTAAGCATATACAGCGACTGTCAGTCCACCAAAACGAAGAAACGCGTAAATAAAAAGCGACTCATACCGACTGATCTAACTATAAGATTTACAGTGTAATCACAAAAAACAATAATAATAATAACAGATTCTTCTTACATTGGTAAAAGAACATAATAGACCCTAATTGTACAAAAATTACATATTGTTAATAAATAACAGACTGTAATAAATAAAGGGGAGATATAAAAAAAAACAAAATCACGGTCAAGTGAAATTTTCTAATATTAATAGGACCTAGTTTTTCCCATTTCTACTAATTTGAACATGCATGTCACCGACGAACGTAGTCTGCCAATTAAAAATAAATAAATAATTGGCACGTAAACTTCTGTTAGGTGTTTGGCCGAGTTTGTCCTCCTATTTGTGCTTCTTGATGTTGTTTCACAAATGGAAGAACTTACAGTTTTTTTATGAATATCTTTTTCATGGCAGAAATACTCTCGAGGGTTTGCCATTGCCTGTCGCTCCGGTCGTCCCGTTATCAAAAAACTTTTTTCTATCATTTTCCTGTTTCATGTACGGAGATTCGAACCTAGGTGATCCCAAATGGTAGTCATGCACCAACCACGGCAGACGCTCTTCGATAAATTCAAACTATATTTCTTTCATATAATTCTACCTACGTTCACATATGCAGTAATTAGCAATAAATCCACAAAATTAATCTACCCGTTCACATACGGCAGATTACCTGCCAAATTGACAATCCTGTCAATACAATTGACTGTCAATACTGTTGTGAAAGGTTTTTCTTCATAGAAATTATTTTGGTGAATATTTGGGAGCTTTTGGTTTGTTTAATTATTATTAACGATATGAAGAAAATACAAGGAGAAGGAATAGCTAATTTAATTGCGCAATTGTCTGGTAATAATAAACAGTTTGATACGCATTCGAAATTCGATATTACATTTTATAGTAAGTAATAAGACTCACGTTTACGGACATAATCTTTTTTCTGTTAAATGAATGTACGGTTAATAATACCTAACAAACATTTGATTAGAATTATGTCTACAAACTTGTTTTCTATGGCATCTAGTTTATTTACCTTTTACTTTAACGTAACAAAAAACACAGTATGGTTATTATCTAGGATTATTTTATAATCTCAGAGTTTGGAGAGAAATTTTTAATTAGGGATTGGGAGTAAAGCACGAAAAAGTAGATCATCTACTTATATGTGAACGTATTAAAAGTCTATCTAAAAAAAAAACATTACATAAATAAACAAAGCTTATCGTTTATTTTTCCATATTATTTTTTATTGAAACTAGACTAGAGGTACAGAATTACTTAAATATAATATTTAAACATAAAAGTTTTGATAAAAAACTTATATACTTAAAGATTAAAGTTCTGCTTATAATGTCTAAGTGTATGAACCTAATTTAAAACTGATTACACATGTCTGTGATCAATACATCCGCCTTTTGAATTATAGTACTTCGTTTTTGTTTTTATCAATTATCATTAAGAATAAAAATGAAATGTTTATTTGTGTTTATATTATTTTTTGCATAAGTTCAATAATTGCTGTACATAAATATATTACAAAAAGTGTTATTTATTAATAACTAACAATATAACTAAACAATATTTTTTGTTTTTCTATTTGTTTTTGAGTAAATATAAAATATAAATTGAAAATCACGAAAAAAGAAGATTGTTTTTAAATTTCAAATCAACGCATATGAATAAACAATCGTCTTTTTTCTTCATCATCCATGAATTTTTCGTTTCAATTTATATGTTTTATTAAGCATTGAATCTTTTTTAATCACTATCCATTTATATTTTTCAAAAAAAAAAAACGAAACAATTTTTTTTCCACGAACACATAATTTCATTCGGATTTCACATTAAATTCTCAAATTTCGTAAGAAATTATTCACTGTTCCAAAATCCACTCCAAAAAACTTCACAAACAATTTTTACATGTTGCACTTACGTTTTTTCCTTATGGCATCCAAATCAGAAAGAAATATTGACACATTGTAACTCACACTGTCAATTTGGAGGAGTTATATGCTCTCGCCTTACAGATGACTTTATTAAAATAAGAAGTAAATACATATAAGGAAACTAATTGGTACTGGAAGAAAAAATAATATGAAAAATAATTAAATGAGAATTTTAAATTGAAAAACATTCATCGAGAATCTCCATAATATATAGACTCTAATTTAATTTTTAGTTTAAATGCGATTTTTGGTGTAATTATTAGTTATGATACAATTACTGATATAATACAATAATTTAAATTGTGTTTCTAAACATTTAAGTCAGTTTTTGTACACATACTAACCGATATGGAATATTAAAACATTTTTATGTTGTGTTGAATTATTTGGCGAAGGAGAAATTATAAAAAAGGCGACATTGTATATTTAGCACAGAGGCAACAAGACACAAAGACTACTTGCAACAACAACAAAAATGTAGATAATATAAATTGTCTTAAAACGCTCGGAAGCATATTCATTCCCGGCGGAGATTATACCGCAAAAAGTATGACATAGTGTTCTAGATAAACAAATACCAAAGGAAACCCACTTATCAACAGCATATGAGTTAAATTTTCATTTATTTATTTGAGTTTTTAAAAATTATTGCGTGGACAGGAGTCCACGTCTTTTCTGTTTATTGTTCACTTAAAAACTAACTTTACAAAATATTCTTACTTCTATATTACAACTAGAATTTGGCCAGGTCACGTTGCATCAGCATGTGCTGGGAAAATTCGTAAGTTTGGGAAATGCACGGTCAGCGCTTTAGTCTTGCGCGTGTGGTGTCGTTTACCCGTGAGACGCAACTTTGTGATATGTTCACAATATGATACATGATATGTTTTCAACGTTTAATGTGTTAACTATCCCCCTCTTAAAAATGATCGTCCTCGATCATTAAAAGTAAGGTAGGTCATTGAATTTAATAAAAGTTGGGGGTATATTGCCATTACGAGGTAAGGTTGTTATACCAACATCTGATGGAATTTCCTGCTTCTTCTCGACGTATTCAATCTTGATGGATTTACGTTTAAGAAGGATAATTGATATGACTGTTAGCGCTATGACTATAGCGATTGTAAATGTTCCAATAGAGAGTGTAGTATTTTTCAAATATTCAATCCGCTGGGTGTTGTTGATGTGTAGTTCTTGCAACATTTCTAATGAAAGTAGATTTATGTGCTTACTTTCGGCTGGTGAAAGCTGCATGATTGAGGGAATGGCTTCGAATGGTTGCGACGCAAAATTTCTATATAATCGGTTATTAATTTTTATCGATGAATTGTAGAATTTTATAACGTGTGTTCCATTTATTTGTTGGATAACATCATTAATTTCTATTTGTCCATTATAGTTGTTTAGCAGTATAACGCCTGTTTGAATTTCTTCTATACTTGGTAATTTGTGACCTGGCATCGTTGCACAACTAGAGTTTAAACTACTTAATAATTTAGGTATACATTGATCTTTGCTTAAATCTAATAAATTATTTTTATTACATATTGATATGTCATTATATTTTTCGCAAGGCTTTCGGATGCCATATGTTGCGTTTTTAATTTTTAAAATTTCTTCAAATTCAATGTTTAGTACAATATTGTTTTGTTTTTTTACTGGTCTTAAAATAATTTTTTTAAAGGTTTCGCTTTTCGTAAGTGGGATTTTAACCATATAAACAATTATCATATCTTTACTTAATACATTTATTTTTGAAAATTCTAACGCTTCCTCTGCGTTGTTAAAAGGCATTTCATCTTTTTTAAGTTCATCTAAAGCAATTTTAACTTCATTTTTATTTAATATTACAGTGTTTAAAATGTTTCCTTTTGCCCATTGTATGGCGTATTTGATATTTATTAATTCATCCTTAATTAGTCTTATTTTGCTTTGTAAATCTATTACTACCTCATCTATTATATTATTACTTTTTTTTATAGCATTTGAAATTAAATTCGTTATAGAAGTTATATTATTTAACCTTTTACTAAACAGTTCATTTATTACTGTTTGTTTATTATTATTTTCATTTAAGTTCAGAAGGTTATTATTAATAATTTCTAGGTCGTCGTGGTCTGGTGATCCTGCAAGATACTTCCACGCGGTGCCTAGTAAATTGATAGATCTTGGATTACGGGATTTACTTATTGGTTTAAGGGTTTCTAGGATTTCAAGGGTTTGGTTGGTTTCATGTTTAAGGATTGGATAAAGGAAACTGTCCTTTGGTAGTTTTTCGGTTATGTGGTTATGAATGTCCGTCAAAAGTATTTCGTATTTTTTTAAGTCAATCAGATGAATGAGTCGAAAGGTGCCATCCTGAATTTTGGCAAGTCCATTGTTAATGGTCACTAAGTAGGAGTTGGAGTAGTCCAAGATTTCCACCTCGCCGTTAATAATTCGGAGGAGATGAATCCTGTAATTGGAAGGTAGATCATCCCTTTTAAATTTATATCGTTGGCCTATGGCATTTTATAACGATTTTTTCCTATTACCTAAAGATCGAAAGCCTATGGCATTTTTAACGATTTTTTCCTATCATCTAAAGATCGAAAGCCTATGGCATTTTTAACGATTTTTTTCCTATTATCCATTATACTAATTACTTTTAATTTTAATGGAATTTAATTTTGTTGAAATTAATTAAATTCGATAGATGTGAATTTAAATTAGTATGAGTTAAAACTTTGGTATAAATTCATTTTTTTTTTTTTCTTTTTATAATTAAAAATAATCTTTTGTTTTTTGTTTTATGTGAACCAAGTACGACTAACTTCTGATGTTACTTTTGTGTACTATTCTTCCAGATTCGGTCAGTATTGTTGTGCTTCTGTCTTCCTTGACTGTTTCCTTTTTGTATTTTGGAGATATTTTTGATCCTAATCTTTTGTCAATTTTAATAAATACAATGTCTCCTTGCACATAGGTTTTTATTGATTTCCTTTTTTTATTGTGTTGGATTAAGTCCTTAGTCTGTTTTTCTTTAAGTTTATCAATGTTTTCCTGTCTAGCTCGCTCAAACTGTGTTGGGTCTGTGGTAACATTTCGTCCGAAAAATACTTCTATGGGTCTTTTTCCTGTCGTTGAATGTACTGTGTAATTGTATTCGTAAACTGCTCTGTCTAAAAGTTCGGGGAATGATGAGAAATGTCGTTCAACCTTCAGACATCTAATTATTTCTGTAAGTGTGGAGTGGAAACGTTCGATTTGTCCATTGACAGAACTTTTATATGGCGGAGTTTTATAAACTTGAATATTGAGAGTGTCCTCTATCATGAAACTTATTGATGCGGAATTAAGGGATTGCTCGTTGTCAATTACTATTGCTTTTGGGACACCAAATAGAAATAGTAATTCTCGAAGGGGCTCTTTTATGTCTTCAGCTGCTTTTGAATTTATTATTCTAGTTTGAACGTACTTGGAGAATTTATCTATTGCGGTAAGAACTAGATTTCTTTCGGTTATGTAAATGTCGATATGAAGAATATGTCCTGGATATTCAGGTATCGGGGTTTTCTTTAACTCGGGATTATTGGGATGTCGGTCATATTTATTTTCATTGCATATTGAGCATTCTCGTATTATATTTTTTATTTTTTTCGACATAGACGGAAAAAAGTAGTTATCTAAAATTTGAATTTTATTTTCACAGCTATTTCTGTGTGCTCTTCGATGAGTTTTTATTATTATTTCCTGTTGCTCTTGATCATTAATGATGTCCTGTACTTGGATTTGGGTGAATCTGATTTTGTAGTTTCTAAAGTGAATTGGATAAATATTTTGAATTTTGCCCATGATTGATTCATCTGTTTTTATGCAGTTTATCACGGTAGGATTTAAATATCTTTTCAGGAGGTTTATAAGTTTTGTGGTGTCATAATTCGTTTCTTCTATTATGTGCCTGTGGTACGTCGGGAAAACTATTTTAAACTGGTATGTAGACGTTGGACCTATATTTAAAATAATTTGGTTTTTAAATACGTTAACGGGTACTTCGACACTAGGAATTCGGTCATGGGATGAACTGTCGCTACTATGGCAAGTAACTGTTGAGAGGGCATTACATCCTGTTTTTGGAGGCCTGGAGAGTGCGTCGGCAACTACGTTGGTTTTTCCTGGTTTATACTTTAGTTCATAGTTATATTCCTCAAGGATACATTTCCACCTTTTCATTTTTGCGTTGTTGTTTTTATTACTTAACGCAAACGTCAATGGTTGATGATCCGTAAAGATTACCACTTTTGGTGAACCGTATAAGTAATTTCTAAACGTATTAATTGCCCATATTATTGCCAGCATTTCTTTTTCGTTTGCGGCATAATTCTCTTCGGCTTTATTTAGTGATCGTGAAATGTATGAAATGGGTTTTCCTGACTGTTCGAGAACAGCTCCTAATGCGTAGTTAGATGCGTCAGTCGTGAGGTGAAAGTCCTGTTTAAAATCTGGATATGCCAATACCACTTCTTGGGAAACAAGAGAAGATTTTATTTTGTTGAAGGCTTGTAATGCTGCGCTATCAAATTTAATTTCCTTTTTTTTAGATGCGTTTTTGGACACGCGTCCATCCTCCCCTCTTAAGAGCGAAGTCAGGGGTTTCGCTAGTTTAGCGTAATCCTTGATGAAGCGGCGGTAGTAGCCGGAAAGTCCAAGGAAAGATCTTAAATCTTTCAAATTTTTCGGACATGGGAAATTTCGGATTGCTTCCACTTTAGAAGGATTTGTTTTTATACCGTTTGGTGAAATGATGAAGCCTAGAAATTCGACTTCTTTTCGAAAAAATTCGCATTTGTCCAACTGCACTTTCATATTAGCATTTTCGAGAGTGTGAAAGACTTTTTCGATATTTTGGACGTGCGTTTCTTCATTTTCGCCGAACACTATTATGTCATCAATATAGACATAACAAATTTTCCCAATGTGTTCCCTTAGAATATCATCTAAGGCTCGCTGGAAAATGGAGGGCGCATTTTTCAGCCCGAACGGGAGTCGTGTAAACTCATATTTGCCATTATTGACAGAAAAGGCTGTTTTCTCAATATCGGATTTCTTTAAAGGAATTTGATGGAATCCGCTTTTGAGATCTAATACGGAGAAATATTTATTATTTCCCAATTGCGCAATAATTTCGTTTATTTCTGGTATTGGGTATCTGTCAGTGATAGTTACGTGGTTTAATTTTCTATAGTCAATAACGAGTCTAAATTTTTTTTGTCCGGATGCGTCTAATTTCTTTGGAACTACCCATACAGGTGAATTGTATGGGGACCGCGATGGCCTTATAATGCCATCTTCTAATAGTGTTTGAATTTCGTTGTTGACAAATTCTCTCATTCCTACGGGATACGGATAGTATTTTGTATATACAGGGGTGTCTGAAGAAGTTCGTATCTCACCTATTACTGTTGTAGTGTAAGTTAACTTTTCATTTGGGTCGGTAAATAGCTGTTTGTACCTTTGTGTAAATTGCTGCATTTTAAGTTTCTGGGAAGGTGTCATATGTTCGGTTCTAACGTCGATTTTGTTTACTGTAGGGGAAAGCATTTGCTTAATTTTGACTTCTTTGCCATTGCCGAATTTAATGATGTCATCATGAACATTAATGGTCGCGTGAAGTTTTTTGAGGCTATCGTTGCCGATAATACCATCAAATGACTTCAAACCGGGTAAAATAAAAAATTTCAGGTTTGTGTTTCCGAACATGTTAATAATTGTATTGTGAGTTATTTCAATTTGGCCTGCTATCGAATTTGCGAAAAAGGGTTTTTCGTTGGGGATGGGTTTTGCTACGAGCTGCGGTTGGATATAATTTTTACTTGATCCCGTGTCTATTAAAATTTTAAAAAAATCGCCGTTCTTCGTTTTAAATTCGATGTAGGGTAACGAAGAACTCTTCATCCTAAAAAATTTACGTCAATATAGTCTTCACGGTCTTCAAAATATTCCTGAGGTTGTTGGTCGTATGATGTGTCAGTCATATGGTATTCGTCAAAGTCCGAAGTATATTCTGTCCTGTATTTCTGGTCGTCTAAGGTGCATTTCGGTTCTTCTACTCCTGCTCTGATATGGAAGTTCCTCTGTTGTTTGAGGGGTACTTGGTGAGAAAAGTTTGATGGCCTTTTCTCAGTTGGTCTGTTAAAAGTAGGTTTATTTATATAGTTCACGTTCCTACTATGG
Organism: Anastrepha ludens; assembly: GCF_028408465.1. Taxonomy (NCBI): domain Eukaryota; kingdom Metazoa; phylum Arthropoda; class Insecta; order Diptera; family Tephritidae; genus Anastrepha; species Anastrepha ludens. The sequence continues at coordinate 4,559,422 of NC_071504.1, forward strand.
ATAGAACGGTCGATGTCCATTGGCTCTGGACGGGGTTGTGGCTTCGGAGCTACTGGTCTGAATGGCTGCGCTTGACGGTTGTTTTGCCAAGGTTGTTGAAAAATTCGGTTTTGTTGGGGAGTCTGTTGATAGTTTCTGGGTGGCTGTTGGTAATATTGAGGAGGTTGTTGGTATTGTGGCTGTGCACGTGGTCCTGGAATGTATGCGAGTTGTGGGAAGAATGGCTGGGGTTTGCCAAGGTGTCTCCTTGGTGGAAGTGGTGGTGGGTTTACATTAAACCTTCGCATAGCGCTTGGTTGGGTGAATACGTAGTTGCTGCGAGCAACTTGGTTTTCCAATTTAAGACACAAGTGTAGTGCCTGAGGAAGATCCTCGGGTTCTTTCACTCCCAGGAGTCTAGGGAGGTCTCCTTTGAGTCCTCGTATAAAAGTATCTAAGGCTTTATGCCTGTAAGTCTGCGTCAGCAGTGTCAAGGATTCTTGGCTCATTTCGAGGCTACTCAACTTATTGAGAATGAGGGATAAGTGAATGTAAACGTTTTGGTAAAATTCTTGTATAGTCCCGTTTCCTTGAATTAGGGACGTCAGCTGACATTCAAGAGTTGTGATATCTCTTTTGTCGGCATAGTGTAGAGTAAGGCATCTGGATATTGCCTTCCAGTCTAGGGGAGTGCTGTACGACTCCAATGCGATGTCGGCATTACCAACAATTTTGTTCCGCACAACGGATAGGATTCCGTAGTATTTTGGGGTACCTCTAAGGGATTCGTAAATTTTCAAAACCCTGTCTACACTTTTCTTCCAGGAGCTGAATTCTCCTGGATTCCCATTAAATTCTCGCAGGCTACGGACTATGTCCGGTATTTTATCTAAGTCGGAAAGTTGTCCGCGATGTTCTGGTCTTATCGTCTCGTCCGTGGCATTTGTTAATTCAGAATTTGGGTTTAGTCGTCCTTCTTCCCTAATTACCCTAGTCACAATGGAGGTGATTAATTGCTCTAACTCAGGATTGCCGCTCGAAGCTGGTCTGTCCGGATTAGAGACAGATGGAGGGGGTGTTTGGGAAGATGGGTTTCCAAGGATGCTTGGTCTAATCATTTTTAAATTTTTATTTTTATTATTTTTTCCTATATAAAATTTTCCTTGATTGTTTAAATCCTAGAAATTATTCAATAGGTTTTGTTATTATTTGGTATTTATGTAACCTCTTCTGGGAAGAGGGCCCTTTGTACTCCGGAGGGTCCGTATAAGGATTCGCGGAATTAGGGTTATGTTATAGGTTTGAGGATCTCTTAAGTGCCTCAACTTTGTTTTGTTATGGTTTTACAGTATGTTATATTTTTTTTAAAACTTAATTTCAAAGTTTAAATTATTTAGTAAAATTTTATTTTCCTCACTTAACCACTATAACTCTTTTTCCAAAATATGTTATCGCTTCGATTAATTTCTTGATATTTTTTTTTTTTTAAACTTAATTTCAAAGGTTGAATTATTTAGCAAAATTTTATTTTCCTCACTTAACCACTATAACTCTTTTTCCAAAAATCAATTTAATTAGTTTTTATCTCATTTTTTTTTTTTTTAAATTTTCCTAATCGCTTAACACTTTTTTTTATTTTATTTTTTAAGGATACTTAGTATATAATCTTAACTTACGATATTAGTAATATCGGGGTCAGCAGCATCTCCTTTCTGGTTGGGAGTCCTGTGGTGCGGGCAAAGCGGCTTGGCATTCACTGCCGTCCTTTTCCTCTGCAGTCCTGCAGTTACTTAGGGGCCTCGTTCTCTGCTCCTGATGACCGGTTCCGCTTTTTGTTTTTGAAGGTGGCACTGCAGCTAATTTCTTTTTAGGTGGCTGGCCGTAATCAAAAAGGTATATTTCACCTAATTAAACGTGTCACTATTAGTATTTTTGCGTATAAATTTTCGATTTAACGTCGCGGTATACTACTAGCTTTTCACTCGTGTTAATTTTCGGTTTTAATACTTTTCGCGGAATTTAAACCGGTCCCTGCTCGGGCGCCAGTTAAATTTTCATTTATTTATTTGAGTTTTTAAAAATTATTGCGTGGACAGGAGTCCACGTCTTTTCTGTTTATTGTTCACTTAAAAACTAACTTTACAAAATATTCTTACTTCTATATTACAACTAGAATTTGGCCAGGTCACGTTGCATCAGCATGTGCTGGGAAAATTCGTAAGTTTGGGAAATGCACGGTCAGCGCTTTAGTCTTGCGCGTGTGGTGTCGTTTACCCGTGAGACGCAACTTTGTGATATGTTCACAATATGATACATGATATGTTTTCAACGTTTAATGTGTTAACTTATGTGTAAGAGCAGAAGGCTGTCTATTCAAAAGTATCTAGAAGAAGAACTAGGTTCAGACCCTCAGACAGTAAACAAATATCCCATTTGCTAGACGTTTTTGTAATGAAATCCGACAGGCTAAAAATGCTGACAATTATACCTTGCCTTGAACTTTCTTTTAACCACTCGCCAATCATATTGACAACTCAAAGTTTACTACAGGAAATGATAAATCGATCACTGTATACTCACACCGCAGACCGGAAGACGTAGCTGATGAAATTACATTGGGCAACTTTGAAAGTACCTTTAAAAGCAAGTGTCGAAATTGAAACAGCTATAGCATTTTTCAACGGTACGATAAATCAGTCAGTCCGACGGGAAAAACACAAGCAGAAAGTTTTCTTTACTGTTTAAAAAAAAGCTAATAACAACAATCCAATGTAAAAAAGTCAAGTGGTTCCCTATTGCCGTGCTGCTTTGCTTTCGATGGCTATTATTTTTTCTTTGCATAACAAGGAATTTTTACAAAGCGCAATTACAAATGAACCTTACCTGCCATTGGTTTAAAGCATTGTAACTGATTAAATAAATGAAATCAACATTTAGTATTGTCCAAACAAGCATGCATATACAGGGTGGCGCACGAATCGTGCTACAAAAACAAAACGTAATAACTTTTTTTCTGTGTGAGTAATCGGCTTGTTTTTTTTTTTATTTTGCAGATTAGTATTTAGATTTACAAAAAATGGAGGCTTGGGATACCGAAAAGAGGATTTGGATAGTGTAGCGGTACCATGCTTTGCAGTCCATCATTTCCGTCCAAAGGGAATTTAGGCGGGAGTTTGGCGGCACTCCCCCGAGCAGATGGACCATTATGAGGCTGGTGAACATGTTTGCTGAATCTGGAAGCATCGCACGCAAACCGTACCATCGAGATCCCCATGTTCGGGTCGAAGCCACAATCGCGGCTGTAGCATCGTCAATTCAGGCAAATCCAAGAGTTTCGACTCGTAACTTGTCGGCGCAAATTGGAGTTAGCAGACGGTCATTGCAGCGGATAGTTCATGATGACTTAAACTTGTTTCCGTACAAAGTTCAAATCACAAGCAAATTAAACCCTCTGGATTTGCCTATTCGCCTGGAATTTTGCCAAAAAATTATTGAAATGGCCGAAGAAGACAACAACTTCATAAATTGCTTGTTTATGTCTGATGAGGCCCATTTTGATCTAAACGGCAATGTAAACAAGCTAAATTGCCGTATATGGAGTCAATCAAATCCGCAAATACTCCATGAGATGGAATGCACCCAGAACCAGTCACAGTGTGGTGCGCAGTTTCATCAAGGTGCATTGTCGGGCCATACTTCTTCGAAGAAAACGGTGTAACAGCGACTGTAAATGGGGACCGTTATTTAAACATGTTGAAGGAGTTGTTTTATCCAGAACTGCGGCGAAGACGTATCCCTTTTAACAGCAATTGGTTCCAGCAAGATGGAGCAACTGCACATATAGCCAGACCGGTTATTGAGGAGCTCCAACGAAAATTTAGAAATAAATTGATATCCAGAAATTCCACTTTCCGCTGGCCCCCAAGATCACCTGACCTCACTGCACCAGATTTTTTTTTATGGGGTTATCTCAAACAAGAGGTGTATAAAACAAAACCAAGTAATTTGACTGAATTGAAGCAGTCCATCACAACAATAATTGAGGCGATCCCGACTTCAACCCTTCAGTGCGCAATGAACAATTTTCTCATCAGGTGTCGCATATACATGAATGAGCATGGAGGTCATTTACGTTCTATTATTTTCAAAACTAATTAGTTACATAAAATAAAATTGAATTATCTATACAATAAAAAAACAAAAAGTTAAATACATTGATTAGAAAAAAAGTTATTACGTTTTGTTTTTGTAGCACGATTCGTGCGCCACCCTGTATATATTCATACACACATTTTTGTAATGTAAGTTGCATATCAATACGATACTGCATCAATACCTACATTGGCTCATATTCTCCTCTTGTGTAAAAATATCATTTGTTTGAGTATTTTTCCGTTGCTTCACAAGCACTCGTATAACAAGAGTAATAGTGCAAATTAAAGTGTAAAGTGTTTAAATGAGAATTTGTAAAGAAATTATGAGAAATACAATTCAGTTAAATAAAATAAATTACGCCACGTATTTTGTGAAGTTTAGAGGCGGTTGATGTTGACTAAGGAATACTTTTTTGTAATTGTTTTTCTGCTAATTGCTTATTTCAAACTGTATACAATTTGCAGACTTGTTGATTGGGTTAGAGGACATGGTGAACATGGAATTATTTAATAAAGTTACTAGCATGAAATTGGTAATGGTTAACATTGATACTAGATAGAAGTTGTTAGTAACGTACATTTTGGAAAGTGTTTTCTAACGTTGTTAATTGCTGGAAAAGTTTTTAGTGCTGGAGGGAAGCAGTTAATATCGTAAATGTGGTGAAGTGTTGGAATGAAGCATTTAATAAATTTGAATGAGAAAGAGTTTACTCTAACGCTTATTAAAGGTTGGAATGGTGTAAATATGTGGGAATTGAGGAGAGTTTGCTCGGGTTAAGTGCTGAAATGACCATTCATAAAAATTTTAATTTCTATAAATTTATTTCGTTAGTGATTTCACAATATAGGGATTGATGGCGAGTTTTCTTTTACATGGGGTTCTCATAAGTTTGGTTATGGGCGTTTACGTTTACGTTGTGAGCACCAACCCACTCCGCAACGTATCGTAGTCCCTTTCCGTTGCCCGTAGCATACACAAAAGTGAGCGAAACTTATCCCGTAGGAAACATCTGCGCTCTTTTAGTTACATATTTACACAATACATCGGGTTGTGTGTGTTTGTGTTTGGGTATATCGACACAATGCTGCCATTGGTATTTTTGCATACACACTTTTGCACACATCCACGTTATCAGTTATAATTTTTCATTGTATAATAAACCAAAGCCAGAAACCAACAAATGCAATTAGTTCATTTAACTTTAACTTTATTCAACATTGTTTTTAAGTTATGTTAATAAAAATAAAAAAATGTCTAAGTTTATCTTATAAATGGTTTCGAAATGTACTGTTTGGCCACACTGTGTGGTGAGAGAGCAATCAGCTGACACGATTATACGGAAACAATCCAAAATCCCACCTCAACGATATACTATACTACGCAACGGAACGGTGGAAGAATTCATTAGTTTCATCGTGTCAGCTGATACGGGCGTACGTTTACGTCGGTGAGTGTGAGCACCATGAGCCTTAAGCTGTTGGAATAGCAGACATGAATGCAAAATCGAAGCGATCAATGAATGTGAAGAGCATCACCCGTAGGCATGTGGTATATTAGAATGACCGTGATGAACAATTTGATACGTTTTTTTATGAGTGTATGATTGCCAATTTGTAAGATTGTCCATATCAAGTATTATGGCTGAAATTGTTTTCCTGGGTCAGGTTTGACCGAGTGAAAGAGGCGCCACACAAGCACGTATGACTTATCAGAATGGTTGTGGTGGAAACCATTAGCGAAACTATCACCAATGTTTCGCTTTGCCCTAGGGAAACTACTAAAAGCGAAATGTATAAAGTAGGCTACGAAAAGTAAAAGGAGTCTGATAAATTAAGATGCCAAAGTGGCTTCGCCTTAAGGAGCGTTTTCACACACACTGCCCGACACGATATTTGTATTGGGTGAAAATGTTTGTAAGTGCCCATTTACACGATGTCTCCTCTGGAAGGGAAACATTTTGTTCGGGGGTGAAGGACGGCCGCGGAAGAGAGAAGGGAATTTGTCTCCTGTACTGGCGACACGCTTTGTGCTTCTTATTCGTATTTCCAATCTTAAAGCAATTTTTGACAGTTGCTTCATTCGTTTTCTTCTTTCGTGGAAGAAAGTTCTACGTTATGTGTTGGTTTTCAAGCAAACGGAAGATAGCAACGATGACAAACATACGAACGCTGCTTGGGAAATGCACAATTATTTTTGCTAGTAAAGTAGTATAATTTAAAATAGTTATGGGACATGTTTATGTTGATTTCTAATTTTTCCCTGCATTTCGAGATACTCAGTTTAATTTTAAGTTAATTATTTACATATGAAGTATTTTTAATTTAATTTTGTTTATTCAAGTATAAGAATTTATAAATATATTTCAATAAAAAAACAACAAATTATTTATTATTTAACCAGTTTGCATTTTTCATTCATATATTTAAGAAACTGTTGTCGAACGCTCTCTGCTTTACATGTAAGCGCGTGCTAGAATACATCCGAACCAGACGATGCTAAAGTATTAAATGTCAAAATGTCGCCGAAAACAATTTTGCCCGTGTGTCCGCGAATGAGACATGAAAATAGAATTTCCAGTGTCTCCATTCCAGATGTCTCCGTGTGTAAATGGGGTGTAAGTAATGTACAAATGTATGTGGCATTTATCATTTGTTTATGGATTGAATTCATGGGTGTAGGTAAACCTATGCATGCAATAAATAAATCAGTTGTACGTCCAAAAGATCTTAGTTTAACATATACACAAACATAATGTGTGTGTGTCCTCTTCATTATGAGCGTCCAATACCAGTACCGAGCGCTCGATTTCGGCACGGCGTGCGAGACTCTGTGAGAGTAATTTTCTTCATACGGCAACTTGCAGACTCGCAAGCGTAAAGTTTCTTTTTATTGTATTTTAAAGTCATCACCCGGACGTTCTAGTGCACAGTTCTAGTGGATAAAAGTTTTACGTTATTTGTTATTAATTTCATACCTAATGTTAAGGTAAGTCAACATCAACTTTTTAACGACTTTAACGATAGTATATTACAACCCAAGGCCAGAAAGTTGGATTTCCTGGCGGGTGTGAGATGGTGGCCGAGACAAAGCCGAGACGGCCACGAAAGTCTTGTAATCCGCTAGAGAGCACTGCGGCTCGACAAGGCCTCAAAAGTCGCTCTTCCTGGAGTCAAATGTGGTCAGAAAGACCGTACTTTCGGCAGAGTGATCATGAAAAATTGTTTCGCCAAAATCAATAGTTAGCTATATCTTTTATAAGTCGTAAATACTCGTAATATTAAAAAAGAAATAGATTCAATTTTATATTTACCTAGATAAGTAAAGTACCTACCTACTTATTTTTAAACATGCGCTAGTGTTTTTTCTCGAAATAATAGAAAAATTTCGCCTCCCGACCAATGCCTTCGAGTATATTTTGTATGCGTCAAAATTCGTAACATTATTTTCACAGAGTTCTTTTTTCATACATACCTACATCTCATGCGGTGTTCCTACAATAAATACAAAATCATATGAATGAATAGGCACCTACAACGAATTATTTCACTTCTCCATAGAAAGACCTTGCTTATAATAAATTGCTTCTGCATTACGTATTCAACAAAATAAGTAGGTTGGTACTACTTACCTTTGCCTTCTTTAATAGTGACTATAAAATAAAAATATTCAATCTGTGTGATGTGCGTACATACATATACAGGGTGGTCATGGATAAAGTGCAAATACCATTGAGGCCATCGGCGCGCGACAGATCAAGGTGGCGCTCTTAGGGGAGGCCCATATCCAGCAGTAGATGCCTACCGGTTGAGATAATGATGATGATGATACAAAGTTGGCAGCTGACTCGTAAATTTTGTATAGTCGGTTTTTTTTCATTTCCGACAAAAAGTTTGACAAAAAATGTTCCGGGTATGTATCGTAATCCATGGTTTTCGTATTTTCACTTTATCCAAGACCTCCCTGTGTAATAATCATCAACCAACTCTTATAATTTGTATCCTGTAACATTGCGTTCTTACCAAACTTAACTAGAGACAGAGATGTAGGGAGAAAATGGGAATCCGGTGCGTCAAAAAGAAAAAGAAAGGCTGAAACGGTTGTATACAACCAAGCTCTGAGTTCCAGTATGATGAAATTTCTTAAAAAGCCTTCTTCAGGTGCCACTGCTTCAGACTCATGTGATGAATCTTTATTTTCTGAAACAGAATCAGCTACATAGTTCAATGAAACTTTTAGTCAAATTTCTGATACAACTTTACCTTCAACATCGAGTGAATCTGCTGTGATCCAAGTTTCTGAATCCAATAAAGAGTTGGAAAGTGAGTAAGGTGTGAGTCAGAAAATCAAGAGCAAGAAGTTCATTTAAGCGAGCCATTAATAGACCTAGATCCGGGGAAGTGGCTATTGCCACTAAATGATGCGCAGCGCCATCGCTTAATTCAAAACGGTCCATATTTCAAGATAAAGTTTATTGCTTTCCATGTAGACTTTTTTGACATTTGCAGACACAGATAGTAAAAGAAGGATGTTGTGATTGGAAGGATCTGAGTCAGATACTGCAAAGACATGAACAAAGTCAAGGACACATGGAGTGCATGATGAAATGGACGGAACTCTTTGAAGGAATCAAACACGGTGTTAAGCCAGATTCTGGCAAACTATTATAATAGAATAATGTAACGTAAATTAGAATAGAATAAATTAAATAATATTGAATTTAAAAATTGAAATTGTATTAAAGCTTAATATTAAGTTATTTTATATTGTTTATTTATAAGTAGGTATATAGTATAATTCGCTGTCGCTATTTCTTTACCTGTTTCTATTTACTTCCGAGCATTGACTTTATTTCTACAGCTATACCTACTTTCCGTTCTTCCTATTTCTATTTACTTGACTGCAAACTCTCTCTAACTCTCCACATACTGTTCTTCCATTTCCGCTATTTCTCGTATCTTAGTTTTAGGCCTAATATAAGGACAGTACATGCAGAGAACATTAATGTATAGAGAAGTCTCAATGACTGAAAAGGCAGCACTTTTCAGGGGTACTCGTTTTGCGCGCGTGATACACCACAGCCACATTTTCCACCAAAAGTTAACAGTAAGGGGCTGAATTATGTAAATTTAGCAGCAGTCGATAAGAATTTGTTGGTGATTAGGAGCAAAGAATGTTAGGTAGCTTTTTAATATGACCTATATATTTGAATTTTTCCTAATCATCCAAAATTATATACAGTCAATGTCAAAAGAAAGTGTACAAACTTGGAATGTATTAATATTAGGTTTATTCAATACTTTGATGGGTGATACAAAGAAACATATATTATTATATTTTTTTAATTCATATTTAATACTATTCGAGTTTATACAAAAACATAAACAAAATTATTACAACGAAAAAAGTTATGAACGAAAAATCTTATATACTTCATAGTTTAGGCGTCAAATGAAAGTGTACAGAAGAGCAGGATCCATATTCAGTATTTTGTATGCTTTCCATTTGCCTTTGTCACTGCTTGCAAACGTCGTGGCATAGAATTAACAAGGTTTGCAGTCACTTCTGGTGCAATTTTCTGCCATTCTTCAGAAATCGCGGCTTTGAGCATATCCTTACTAGTAATGGTTTTTTTCGGATTTGTCTGTCTAGGTGTTCCCACAGATGCTCAATGGGGTTGAGGTCCGGTGATTGGGGAGGGTGATCTAATTGCTTGGGTACGTGATATAGCATCAATTCTTTGACAACTTTCGCAGTGTGCTTAGGGTCGTTGTCTTGTTGAAATACCCAAGACCGATCCAAGCACAATTTTTCGACACTAGGGCGCAGGTTATTCTTCAATATGTTGAGATAGTCTATTTTATTCATAGTGCTTTCTATGAATGTCAAATTACCTACCCCGCCAGCGGCCATACACCCCCACACCATCACCGAGCCACCCCCATGCTTCACAGTGGATACTACACTACCTTCTGCAAGTGCCGTATTTCTGGTTCGCAAATTTTTGTTGCTTTTTTCTTGCCGAACACCTCAAATTTGCTTTCGTCGCTAAATAGTACGTTATACCAAAATGAAACGCCGTTATACTGGTACTTTTTAGCAAAGTTTAATAGCTTTATTTGATTGGTTTTCGAGATAAGAGGTTTTTTCCGCGGAACTCGCCCATAGATACCGTTCGCATACAATTCTCGACGAATTGTGCTAGCACTAACCGGCTTTCCAGTCGTTTGTGAAATATTTTTGGACAATTTTATAGCACTTTCTGACGGATTTATTTTCACACTTCTCACAACCGACCTTATTTCAGCAACATTTAGTCGCCTTGGTCTGCCGGATTTTGGACGATTTTCCAGCTTGCCATACTTTTGTTTCTTGTCAATAATTTTTTTTACAGTATTATGGCTTCTGTTAATAATACCACCGATTTCGCGCAAGGTTTTGCCTTCCTTGTGATATTTTATCACAAGCTCCCGAATATCCAAAGACGTTTGTTTTTTCATTGCGATTTTTTTTTTTTCAAAGCAACTACCGATTGCGACTAAGCAAAGACTTTAAATGAATCGTATACGATGACTCTCACAATAGACGCAACTATGTAACGGTTCTTTTCCAAGTCCGTTATCTGGCAAACACGTGGTCGATGATTTGTACACTTTCTTTTGGCACCTAATATATGAAGTATGTATTTTCGATTTTTAGTTCACAACTTTTTTTGTTGTAAGAATTTTGTTTTTGTTTTTCCATAAATTCTTATGGTATGAAATATCGTTTAAAAAAAATATAAAATGTTTTTTAAAATTACCCAGCAAACGTATAAAGAAAGCCCTTATTATTACATTTCACGTTTGTACACTTTCTTTTGACGTTGACCGTACATATGTTATGTCTGTCTGTCTGATGTCTGTAAAACTTTGTTGAATTCCCTTCAACTGAATCAAAATCCTCTATAGAACACGCTTCATTACCAGGCGCACAGGAAGATGGCATAAGCAAATGTAAATTTGTGAATCTATATACATTTGCGCATATGTATATGCTGTGTGTATGTATGCTCACCAGCCACAGCTCAAAATAAAACGGTAAAACTTCTCAAGAAATACAGCGCGCATTCAAAGGCGCAGCGCACAATCATAGGCACAGCATTGTATGCACAGTAACCTTGACATGTTTACAGCACCTTCAAATGCTCTGATTTCAGAGTAAGTTTCTAACTTTGCAGATATAATATATGCATAGGTTTTGTGCACTTTTTATCAATTCAATTACATACGTAAAGTAATCTACTAATTAACTATTTGCCTACTATCAGTTAACATAAAATAATTGTTTCCAAATTTTCTCTTAGTATTAAAATGTTCGAATCAAACATTTTTTTTAAGCTACTTGTTTTCTTCTGCAACTTACTGTATGCTCATGCGCGCACTTGACGCACAGCAGCTGCGGCTGTCGAGCATTTAGAAAGACATATTTACATATGTACATATATTTTTGCATACATATGTACGATGCCGCGGGCACTCGGCTTGACAAAAATTCAAGATTTATCAAATACTAGCAACCCGCCCAGCTTCGCACGGGTATAAAATATATACCCTATGTCACTCACTGAAAAAATTATTAAAATCGATCCAGTAGTTGTGGCTTATTCATTACTGCCCGTGGCCCGCACGCGTTAAATTTGGAGTAAAACAATTCCCCTTTTTTTATAGCATGAAGATTTCCTGCTATCTTTGGGATATCTAAATTCATACCCTACATTTTTGCATATTAACTTTTTGCATTTTTACATATGTGTTTATTTTATTTTTACAACAATTACTATGGTATATTACAGAATGTCTTTATATACAACGTTCATAGCCTTCTTGTCATTAGACAATACAAGTTGGCCATGTGAAAAACAGTCAACACTCAAATCTAAGCCTGCAACGTTGAAGGTTTGACCCTGAGATTTATTAATGGTCATTGCAAAAGATGTCTTTACCGGAAACTGTAAGCGTTTAAATTGGAATGGTAGATCCGATGGTATCAGAGGGATTCGGGGAATCAATACATCTTCTCCGGTACCACATCCTGTGAGTATTGTGCACTCTATTATGAAAATTTTCAGTGATTTTACCAGCAAACGCGTGCCATTGCAAAGTTTCGGTGGACTTAGGTTTCTTAATAAAATAACAGGACAACCTATTTTCAGCTTCATTTTGTGAGGAGGGAGTCCAGACGGGTTCAAAGAATTTAGAAATTCTGTAGGAAAATGAACAGCTTCTTCCAAATCGAGAACAGTATCGACCGAGTAGTATATTTTCGTCGGCGCATCAATCTTTGAAATAATCAAGTTATTTACTTTATCTACTTGTTCGTTAGTTGGTGACAGAATAGCTCTTTCTTTAAACCAAGATATTGTCTTATAACTTATGTTATCAATGTCAGGATAGACATTGTTGACTAACTCTTGGATGTTGTCTATCAAAACACAAAGGTTTTCTAGGTTAATGCTTCCCTCACTTTGTATTAATTCTCCATTGCCAACTTTTAGTAGCATCTCTGGAAATAGCCTGTTCTCACGTGAAGATGACGAAACCCTCATATTAGTTTTAAGATCTAATTTATTGACATGCGACCAAAGGTGGGATCTTTTTAGCGAAGCATTTATTTCGTCAGCACGTGTTCCTCGAGTCACGACTGGTAGGATTTGACGGAAATCTCCTGAGAACAGAATTGTACATCCACCCATAGGTGCATTTTTGTTGCGCAAATCGCGCATTGTCCTATCCAGTGCTTCCACAGACGTCTTGTTTGACATGGTAGCTTCGTCCCAGACTATTAATGAGCAGTCACGCATCAATTTTCCTGTATTGCTCTGTCTAGAAACACTACAGACGCTGTTATCATCATCGGTTGCGATTTTCAGCGGGAGCTTGAATGTAGAGTGTGTGGTTCGGCCTCCTTCCAAAAGAGTAGCGGCAATGCCGGATGACGCAACAGCTAACGCAATTTTTCCGGTAGATCTCACTTTTTTTAAAAGCAGATTGATTAAAAATGTTTTTCCTGTGCCTCCTGGGGCATCAAGGAAAAACAATTTCCCTTCATTGTTATCAATTGTTGATAGTAATGCAGTGAATACTTTTTTCTGATCGATGTTTAATCGTGGCTCATCTTGAGCTATATTTTGTAAAAGTCTCGTTTGATCGTATGATGTTTCTCTTGTGTACTCGGCACTATTAGTTAAATCAGAGTTAGTAGTATTAGCTGGCATCGGCAGCCCAAAATCCTTGATCGTTTTACCCGAAAGTAATTGCACTATTTTGTTTAATTCAAATAATGCTTCGTCAAATATGTTTTGGTCATATTGTACATCAACAGAGTTTGACTCTTGCCGTCGCCGAATCAGAATATCACTGGCCATATTTTCTTGAAATTTATTCCATAGACTAACAGAATCAGTTACTTGACAAAACACTACTATGACGGCAAATACATATCTTAATGATGTAGCTGAACTACAAACAGCTGCTTCTGATAATGTATTTTCCCAGTGAGAATCGTCTTCCAAGAGCCCCATAGCTTTGCATGCTGCTTGATAAGTATTGTAAACAACACCTTGTAAAGTTCTTAGGTGAGCAAAGGATGTCGGGCCTTTTACAATATGAAGTAACATTCTCAGATAAAAGCATTCGCTGTTGTTGGGATGAATCACATAGACTCTGCCAAGAGCATCCGTTTTTTTTACTCCGGGGAAACCATCAACCGCAGTACCTTTTTTTCGACGTTGAAAAGCTTTAGAACTCTGGTTCCATGTATAGTAACTTGGAACTCTGTCATATGTCAGTGTTTTCGCGAAATCATCTTGAGCACATAACTTGAAGAATGCTGTCAATGTTGTATCCGGCGGGTTATTAATAACTTCTTGTATATTGTTCTCAGTAAAATATACCCTTTGTCCATTTTCTAAATGAACTGCAAGGTGGACAATTGTGGGAGACCGGTCGTGCACTTCGAATGATAAAATCCTCCATACAGCTTCAGAGCTGCAGATGTAACGTCCAGACTGATATATTTCCACTTCATTTGGTGATTGTATGCTGAAAGTGGCTTGATCACTGCCTTTATTAATGTACTTAGTAACATATTGGATTGACTTTATTGAATTGCACAACTCCACGTTGATGTGGGCATCAAAAATTTTCAAAAGGAGCGGATTATAGGGAACGATCCATCGGTTGTCAATATCAATGTTTCGGACGGTAGCAATTTGCCCACCCCCTTCTGGCGATCGTCGACGATATTTGGGGTATCCATCATCGCTAGTAATTGTTTGAGTTTGGAACAACTTCGGAAATTTTTTGGTGCATTTAGAATCTCGCATACATGGAGAATTCGGGTTTAAAGTCCCGCAAGGGCCGTGTACCACATGTTTCTTTACGATTTCGTATAGGATAGGATCTTCATCTTTATCCGGTAATTCAGCTGAAATAACCCTGTCAATTTGGTTTGGTCTAATTTTGTTCACTAACCACACCAGCAGGTGTACATGTGGCAAGCCACGCTTCTGCCATTCTATTGTGTACATATGACAGTGCGGCGGACCGAATATATGAGACTTGTTAATGAGGTGCAGAATTTTCTGTACTTTTAAATGGAAGACTCTGTTAACTATATCGTATCTGTCTTGTGGTGAATTGGTGTTAATATTTTCTCTGATTTCCGACCAATTTGGGTTACATGTTGCAGTTATAAATAAATCAGGTTTGCCGTACTTTCTGACGTAAGCCATGGCGTCTTGCGATTTTTCGTGTAAATATCGAGGTCCACCTGTGAATGATGAAGGTAGTATAACCAACTGCCCAATGCCGTTGTGGTGTTCATTCGCCTGTAAAGCATCCTGAAGATGAACGTAATTTTCGGCTCTCAATTTAGTTTGATTATTACGGATGTAGGCCAATCTCTCAGATTCAATTTTAGCATATTGATCTACCAAGTATTGGTTTGTTAACATTCCATATCTAAGCAAAGTGTTGAAATCATTACGTCTTGTCATTATACGGTAGCAATAGTAGTTCATACATGACACTGTTTTACGCAGAGGTGTACCACCGATTGGGTCAACTTGAGAAATATTAATAGCATAACCATTTTCTCCACGACATAGCATCAAAGGATATTGTAAGCTGTCATAAGATCTGTGTAACTCTGAAATTTTTTGCAAATTATCATCACGACTATGCAATACAATATCTCTTTTGTCAAATTGCTGTCCGGCTATCACCACTGCTACTTCACTCGTGGAAGGCGCATTGTATCGTCCTCTGTGTTCTCCAACAGGAACTTTATTTGCATGGATTACGACATTAAAGTCAGGAGTATCTGCTGGAACACTCTCAATCGCAGTTTTGAAAGACTGTATGTAGCAATTATGAGAATGTAACATATCTTGGAGAGATCTAATCAAATCTCTATCAATTGGCCGTGCAACACTTGAACACCTCGTAGATGCTTGTGTATCTGGATCTGCAATAAAATATATTTGCAGGAATTTGTGATCATCGGGTCGAAGTGGTAGCAAGCTCCCAGCTAAGTGGTATACTTGCCCTTGAATTTTAAATGTAGGCATGAAGCCACGCTCAACGACTTGCTTACTCTTAAAAGAGGTCATTTGAAATGCGTTATTGTAATGGCGTATATAGCGCATGAAATGATTAGATTTCTGATGATCACCCGTAAGAAGAGAGTGAAGTGGTTCAGGTGGAGGGAGAATTTCTTCTAATTTGACTTTTCCTTGTAAACAACACATACCTTTCGATTCGTCCTTGAATTTCAATGCGAAGCAATGTTCACACACTACTGACATAGTACCTATTGATACTATTCGGTCGTCCTTGTAAGAAATCGAAGGATCATAATTCATGGCCGAATTTTCTTTACTCACCCATGAATTAGTAACTCGTGCTGATGATTCTCTGGCTCTCTTTATTCGATGTCTGTCCTTATCTCGGGTGCGGCGAAGCTCACGCTCTCTTGAAGATTCTCCCTCTCTCTGAGCTCTATATCTATCCCGAAGCTGACTGAGTCGAGCCTCACGCTCTGCTGACGATTCTCTGTCCCTCTGAACCGTATGCCTATCTCGATCCCGGCTGCAACGAACCTGACGCTCTACTGAAGATTCCCTCTCTCTCTCTCAGCTCTATATCTATCCCGCATCTGACTGCGGCGAGCCTCACGTTCCGTTGACGATTTTTCATCTCTTGCTGAACGTAGTCTTCTGGCATCCACTGTACTACGACCTATGTTCGAACGACGACGTCTTCCAGCCATGACTTTATAATTTTTGTGAAAATTTACTCAGTTCTATATGTATGATTACCTATCCACAAATTGTCATATTATTAGTATGTGCCGCAGTTAAAAATATGTAAATACTTACCATTTAGAAACAAAAGATAATTACTGATGTAATATCTTGAAAAATATTTTTTTCAATTATATGCTGTAAAGAGTCATATACATAGATCTATATTAAAACAACAATGTATTTAAGGTATTTAATTGGTTAAGGATTAATGATGTACCTATTTGCTGAAATCACTTCGAAAATAAGCTATTAGTTGTCGTAAAAAGTAAATGACAAAAAATGTTATTGTATGGAATCGATAGCAAACTAAACGCGCTCCGAATCAATAAAAACTATTCAAAAACTATTTTAACACGTTCCCTGTCCCAATACAAAAATGCTAAATTGACCGACACGTTCAACAGCGTTTTTTGAATAATTAGTTTTTTGTAGTCATAGCTTTATATAATACTAATAATTAAAAAAAACGGATGTAGGGTATTTCTACCTGAAACACATATGGTCCATGAGCGTAGAGGGACATTTTTGCTTCTGCACGTTCATGAAACACATGTGGTTTATATACCCCCTGACGCACATATGGCTCAGGAACGTATCAGTGCTTATCAGGCGCACGTTTCCTGAACCATATGTGGCTCAGCAGACAGGGAACGTGTTAATTATGTGGGAATTACTAATATAGAACGTGAAAATAGCGTTTTATTTCGCTGTAAAATTGTATGTGCATATAATTAGATGGAATTCAGTACATACATAGATACATATGTACATACGACCGAAATGAAATAATGCGAGCGATTCGTAAATACATACATACATACGTCACCATACGATGTAATTCAACATTGATGAGGTGTGGTGAGATTATCGCTTAACGCCTGTTGCTTCATTCGGTTGACAGCGAACAAACACACAAACAGCTTTTTTTGGAAAAAGAGCTGCTTTTGTTTAAACAATTTTGGTTAAATAACAAATATATCAATTTTTTTTTGATGCAGAACGAAAGTAAATATTTCAAAGTTAAACTCTAAGAAAGTTTCATTTTAATTGGTTTATTCGTTTATGATTTAAGGCCGTGAAAACAAAAAAATTATGTTTTTTTGCCACATTTTGACCGATTGCCACGCCCCCTTTATATATTTCTTCACATTATATAGATATAAACCTTCCTCTTCAATCAATCTATCTTTAAAAAAAAACCGCATCAAAATCCGTTGCGTAGTTTTAAAGATTTAAGCGATTACGTGGACATAGGGACAGAAAAAGCGGCTTTGTTTTATAATATGTAGTGATTGGCAAATAATTCTACCCGAAATATTCCAATATTGACTATTTTCGAATTGTCGAGAAAATTGACATATGGGCGGCTCGTTTTATGAATGAAAGTACTTGCTCTTAGAAGTAGGTATGAGCTCGAATTTATCAATGAATTTTTTGATGATGAGTTTTTGTTGTACAGTACAATAGTTGAAACTGTTCGGCGCCGCCGCGACTATTCAGTGCTATGGCAACTAAAATGATGGCCGCTACGCCTGCGTCTATGAATGCATTTTGTTCTTGTAGTCGCTAGGCATAGAATTTTAGCTTTGAACGACATACGCATTTTGAGGAATAAAGTGAGTGCCCGGTATGTGCATATGTGTATATTAATAAGCATTGTTTTGCTTGAATTCAATTCACATATTTATATTTGCATATGCCATCTTCCTGTGTGCCTGGTAATGAAGCGTTTTGTATACAGAATTTTTTGATTTGTTTGAAGGGATATGGGCACCAATATTCAAAAGAAATTTATTTTAGCATTTGTGAGGCAGGAATTTGATCATTAAGTTATTTACATGAAATATAAGGCGATGCTCGTGAGGTAGGTCATGTTGCTTCAGTGCACACATATGCGTGCAACATATACATATTTAATAAAAATGCAATTGAACTTAGTTGTCCCATATATGCAAATACGTTTCTTATTTATTTTAAAGTTTTATACTATCTAGAAAATGCATACATACAAATGTATGTATATTATTATTTCCTGTAATAAAATTTAAAGTGAAAAAGATTTGGTTTGCCAAAGGAACAAATAAATGCATATTCAAATGTAAATACATATGTATGTCGATATACCAAAACACTTGTATGCTATGAATTAATTTCGACTCAAAAAGTTAGTAAAAATTTTCATCAAATTTGTTTAGTTTTAAATTTACCAAAACGCACATACCAAAATGTGAGACGTCGTGTTATAATGATTTTTTTTTTAATTAAATCAAAATATTAAAGTTACTTTGATTTGAAATGTTGGCGCATATAACAAATACTTTGCAAAATGCCGTCGGCTATTCGTCAATTTGATTTCCTACAGAGGTCAAAAACTGTGCAGGGCCAATAGCTAAAAGAGAAATCGCTGTAAAACATTTCTGTTAAAAGTTTCACCACACCCCGGCGGCGGTTAGACTTCATTTTTGACAATTCACACTATTCGTAGCTCGTGAGAATTCTCTATATTTAACGTTCTCTGGTACATGTGTAATAAAGTCACACTTTTTGAATTGTATTTTTATTACGCAATTTTTATACGTAATTTTAATTACGCTTCCACAGGCAATATTACTCTGATTTCGCGCTTCCCAAAGTAAAGTGTTTTTTCTTATAATTTAATATACGTAGTATATCTTCTCAAACCAGTGAAGAATTTTCATGGCGCCCGAGCAGGGACAGTAGTGCGAAAATGGTAAAAAACAAAAAAAACAAAGTGATAGTGACAAAAGACCACAAGTTGGCAATTTGTGCACGCAAAATATTTAATAAGTAATAATTAAATTAAATAACCAACTAAATAAGTAAAAGAACATTGCCTGCGCGGTCCGTTTACAAGCAAAACAAAAGTCGTCTCGCAAAAAAAACAAAAAAAAAAATTAAATAACAAAACAGACAAACAGACAGCTAAACTAATATATGTACATACATATGTATATGCATATACAAAAACAAGTGCAGTGACGTGGACAGTGCAGTAACTGAAAAAGTGCACAGTGACAGTGAGCCCCCAAAAACCAAAACAAAAAAAAAAAAACGAAAACTTAATATATATTATCTATCAAAAAAAAAAAGAAGAAAAAATTGTTTAAAATATAAATAAAATAAAATATTTATATTCAAAACAAAAAAAAAAAAAAACATATAGAACATAGTTACGAAGGGGAGTGAAACTGTGTGTACGTCATATTCACCGGTTCACCAACTGTTCACCACCAATATCAACCGTTACACCGTTACATAGGACATCGAGGGAGGAATGACCTGCAACTGCGTGGCCTACCAAAGGGAAGTTGAAGCTGGAAACAAACCAGTCCACGATAAACAGGTATTGAGTGCGAAAAATTTAAGCTAATATAAAAATTGGCTTTGTGATTGACCGAGATTATTACAGGTGCTAATAATCGTCTCACAGTATAAGGGCTTCAATTATTGGCATCTCGTGTATCCACTTCTTATATGCAAATAAACTTATATACTTATATATATACATATCTATATAATATAATTACATATACATATACTGCCTATGAAGTGAAGGATACTGTGGGACCCTAGGTAGAGGAACTTGTTTGTCGCCAAATAATTTGCGAGTAAAAAATAAAAATTTTTTTTTCGACAATACAAATTTTGTTTGAGCAAAGACTCAATTGTTCGCTGCTTATTTTCGTCTCATTTTCGTTGGTTCTGGTCACTTAAAAGATTTGAATTAGCAAAATCTATTTCCATGTGCATAAATTGCTTGCGCAAGGGACATACGGTCTCAAAGTGCAAAGCAGATCGCTGTGGTGTATGCAACCGTTCGCATCACACCATGTTGCATCAATATCCGATCTCCTTTGAGACCGAGCCGCAACCTTCGACGTCACAGGCCATGCATATTAGCAGCCTGCCTGACCGAGTTATGTTAGCTACAGCCGTAGTTAATGTAAAGGCCAGCTCCGGTGTTTACGTGCAAGCGCGAGCTCTACTTGACTCCGGTTCTCAAGTAAACTTTATGACCGAAGAGCTTATGCAGAAATTGCGAATCCGAAAAGAAAAATTCGCTCTAAATATAGTTGGAATTGGCAATTCAAATAAAAAGGTCCAAGGCAAGCTTAAAACTTATATAAAATCGAGGATCAACAATTTTGAGTTTTCGGCGGACTTTTGGGTAATGCGTTCGATATCAGTCAATCATCCTGATCGGACTGTAAACACAAATGGCTGGAAAATCCCACAAAATATTGAGCTAGCTTACCCAAGTTTCTACAAATGTCAGAAAATTGACATACTTTTAGGAGCTGAAATATTCTTTGATCTGTTACCGGTGGGTCAGATCAGAACCAGCCCCACACGACTGACTCCAGAACAGGCAAAATGTGAGGAATTTTTTTCGAAAACCACACAGGTTTTACCATGTGGAAGGCTTCAAGTCAGACTGCCTTTCAAAACCGACCGTAAATTACTCGGTCATTCGTATGAAACCGCAGCTCGGCGGTTTCAGGCGCTAGAGAGAAGGACGCTGAAAGATCCAGTACTTCGTAAAATGTACCTGGACTTCATGCAAGAGTATCTCGAATTGGGGCATATGAGTCCAACAAATAATCGACTCCCGAGTGAGCCGCACTTTATCATTCCGCACCAGTGTGTGTTAAGACCGCAGAGCACAACTACCAAGTTGCGCGTGGTTTTTGATGCTTCGAGTCGTACATCAACACAAGTTGCGTTGAATGAAACCTTGATGGTCGGACCGATCGTTCAAGAGGAGCTTTTTTCGACCCTCCTTCGCTTCCGATTGCACAAATATGCCATGACTGCCGTATCGTCAAATATTGGTGCACGAAGACGACAGGAACTTCCAGCTCATAGTGTGGAGGCAGGATCCATCGGAGCATTTGCAAATTTTTCGATTAAACACCGTAACATACGGCACAGCGCCTGCACCATTTCTCGCCACACGGTGTCTGCAAATGCTAAGCGACAAAAATAAAGCCAAATATCCACTCGGTTCCAAAGTCATTCGGAATGACTTTTACGTCGACGACCTATTAACAGGATCCGACAGTATAGAAAGCCTCACCCAGATACAACAGGAAGTAAATACAATTTTAGAATCGGCAGGCCTGAAATTAGCAAAGTGGTTTTCCAATCATACAAGCTCATCGAATAGTTAGAGTCTCCAAAAGTTATTGCAGCTCAGCGATACCGACTCCACCAAAACGCTGGGAATCCACTGGCAGCCGAAAGATGACTTTTTCGCTTCATTCTGGAAGATAATTTTAGCGAGCTGCGAGCAACTAAACGTAATATTTTATCCGTTTCCGCTCGCCTCTTTGGCCCTCTTGGTTTATTAGCCCCGCTAGTTACCAAAGCTAAAATCTTATTACAAGAGCTTTGGATTCAAAAGCTAGACTGGGATGAGTCGATTCCATTGCGGCTTGACACTAGCTGGCAAAACTTTGAAGCCAATTTGTTGCAGTTTCCATCAATTAGCATTCCTCGGTATGTAGATACAGAGTCGAGCGCCAGCTGCCAAATTCATGGCTTTTCCGACGCTTCAATAAGAGCGTATGGCTGCTACGTATATATACGTAGCCAATCCGCTAGTGGTACGAAATGCACTCTGCTTACTTCAAAGTCTAGAGTAGCTCCGCTGAAGACTAAATCACTTCCGCGTTTAGAGCTCTCGGCAGCCCATCTTCTTGCCAAATTATGGTCAAGAATTTCACCAATGTTGAGTCGACCAATAGAACAAACAATTTTTTGGACAGACTCCGAAATAGTTCTGCATTGGATTAAAACGCATCCATCGTCGTTGCAAACTTTCGTCGCAAATAGAGTGTCCGAGATCCAAGAGTGGACCCAGAATATGTCGTGGCGTCATGTGCCCACAAAACAAAATCCAGCGGATCAAGTGTCTCGGGGTTGTAACGTGGACGAATTGGGTAATTCAATATGGTTTAGTGGTCCACAGTTCCTCCAAGAAGACCCTGCTACATGGCCAAAAAATGTCAACTTCAGTCTCTCTCCAGAACAAGAAGCACTCGAGAAGAAGAAGAACGCAATTACGTTAACCGCAATCAATGCCACATCAAATCCACTTCTCGAAATAATTGACAGGTTCTCATCTCACAGAAAAGTGCTTCGGATTTTCGCTTATATACTCAGATGGCTTCGAAAAATACGAGAGCAAAAAGCAGAATCTGAAATAATACCCACGGCAAAGGAATTACAATTGAGTTTCCTTAAAATTGTCGAAATAATTCAACATTTTGAATTTAGCGATGAAATAAATAAATTATCGAAAAATAACGTACTTCCCTCAAGTTTGCAGAAATTAACTCCATTTCTGCATGAACACTCGGAATCATCATTATCGTTTAAATTGATTCGAGTAGGTGGCCGTTTATTAAACGCGCCAAACCCCTATGATGCTAAGTTCCCTTTGCTATTACACAAAGACTCGCACTTTGTGAAAGCATACATCCGGTTCCTACATTTTCGTAATCACCATGCCGGTCCAAAGGCATTGGTAGCGCTTCTGCGAGAAAAAATATGGCTGGTAAATGCTCGAGAAGCCTGTAGTCGAACTGTAAGAGAATGCATTCACTGTTTTTGTTATAAGCCAAAATTACAAGGTCAGATCATGGGCAATCTACCCGCCGATCGGTTACGCGCCCAACGGCCCTTCACAATATGTGGGGTAGATTACTGCGGGCCCATTCACATAACCTTAAAAATTTGCGGTCGCCCTCCCGTGAAAATGTATATTGCCATTTTCGTGTGTTTCGCTTCAAAGGCAGTTCATCTAGAACTTGTAACTGATTTAACTGCTGATAAATTTATTTTCGCTCTTAAAAGGTTCATTGGGCGCCGAGGGATGCCAGCCAAAATATACTGCGACAACGCGACGAACTTTGTGGGAGCAGAGCGGAAGCTGAGGGAGCTCCGAGAAGCCTTTCTGGCACAGAACGAGGATATTCTCCAATACGCCGCCGACGAAGGATTCATCTTCGCCTTCATACCTCCGAGGGCACCCCACTTCGGTGGCCTGTGGGAAGCAGCAGTGAAGTCGGCCAAACATCTGCTGGTGCGCGCCGTAGGCAACGCGCTCTTAACCGCCGAAGAAACCGCAACGTTTCTCGCCGAAGTAGAAGCGGTACTGAACTCCCGACCGCTCGTATCACTCAGCAACGACCCCAACGACGGCGAGGCGCTAACGCCGGCGCATCTACTGATCGGTTGCCCCTTGCGAGCTTTGCCACCGGAGAAGGTACCCGTCAACCTCAGCCGCTGCTTAGAGAGATGGCTCTCAAGCAACAATTTTGGCGCGCGTGGTCGAAGAGCTACCTTCTGGAGCTTCAGCAGCGCAACAAATGGGTGCACCCGCAGCCCAACGTCCAACCAGGCCAACTCGTCGTCGTCCACGAAGACAACGTACCACCGCAGCATTGGGTGCTCGGTCGAGTAACCGCAACCATTCCCGGAGCGGACGGCAAAATTCGAGTCGCAGACATCACCACTAGGCCGGGTGAAGTACGACGCCCTATTCACAAACTCGCCGTGCTGCCGGTGGAAAACAAGAATTGAAGGCTGTTGGATTCCTTCAAGGTGGCCGGTGTTAAGCCAGATTCTGGCAAACTATTATAATAGAATAATGTAACGTAAATTGGAATAGAATAAATTAAATAATATTGAATTTAAAAATTGAAATTGTATTAAAGCTTAATATTGAGTTATTTTATATTGTTTATTTATAAGTAGGTATATATTTATTTATAAGTAGGTATATAGTATACTTTACTGTTTCTCGCTGTCGCTATTTCTTTACCTGTTTCTATTTACTTCCGAGCATTGACTTTATTTCTACAGCTATACCTACTTTCCGTTCTTCCTATTTCTATTTACTTAACTGCAAACTCTCTCTAACTCTCCACATACTGTTCTTCCATTTCCGCTATTTCTCGTATCTTAGTTTTAGGCCTAATATAAGGACAGTACATGTGTAATAAAGTCCCACTTTTTGAATTGTAATCGGACGTGCACGGTCTTTAATTTTAATTACGCTTCCACAGGCAATATTACTTTGATTTCGCGCTTCCCAAAGTAAAGTGTTTTTTCCTATAATTTAATATACGTAGTATATCTTCTCAAACCAGTGAAGAATTTTCACACGGTAAAACAATATAAAAGGATAACGAGAGATTGATTAGGGAATCCCAAAAGTATTGGTATAATTTGTTTGAAAGATTGATAGATATAATAAACTACTTGGCCTCACACAATTTGGCATTTAGAGCTCATCGAGAATCCTTGAAATTGAACAATAGTAAAAATTCTGGCAATTTTCTAGACTTAGTTAAGTTGTTATCTAAATATGGTCCGACATTACGAGATCATATGCAACGTATTAATAAAAAACAACTTAATCAACTTTATCTGAGCCACGACATCCAAAACGAATTAACTACTTTAATGTCTAAATTAGTTATTAACGAAATTATACACAGGGTTAAGCAAGCAAAATACTACGCCATCTTGCTCGATTGTACCAAGGACGTAAGCCGTGTTGAACAAATGTCAATAATATTAAGATTTTGCAATTTGTCAACTGGAGCTGTAGAAGAACATTTCATTGGGTTTATTGACGTCGCAGAAACAACTGGAGGGTATTTAACAAAATCAATATTACAAGAAATGGAAAGGACAGGGATATGATAAGGGCGCCAATATGGTCGGAATTAGAATAGGTATCAGAACAAGAATACTCAATATAAATCCAAGATCATTCTTTACACCATGCGGATGCCACAGTTGGAGTTTACTTTTGAAAGATGCAGTTAACTCTTCAACGACAGCCAAAACATTTTTCGGCTTTATCAATAAAATCTATGTGCTGTTTTCAAAGTCAAGGAAGCGTTGGGAGATAGTAAAAAGTAAATTAAAATTGACTTTACAAACTCTGTCTGAAACGAGGTGGGAGAGTAGAATCGGAGCAGTAAAAGCAATATTTTTTTTCAATTTGATGATGTCATCGAATGTGTGAATGAACTGAAAAATAAAACTGATGATTCCGAAACTCTAATCGACAGTGAAGCAGTCCTAAAGGAAATGTTAACTTTTGATTTTATTGTTGCATTACACGTGTGGTATGAGGTTTTGCTACGTGTAAATAATATAAGTAAACTATGGCAATCGGTTCAAGTCAACTTGCATGTCGCTATTGATACTTTACGTTCATTTTGTAGCTAGATTCAAGAATTCCGAAATACAGGATTTGAAAAAAGTGTAACAGAAGCTAGATTATTTGTGGAGAAAAGTACTTATGAAATTCAGTCTCAATTTAAGGAAAAAAGAATAGCCAGGAAAAAACGAATGCTTAGTTTCGAATATACTGATAAACCAGTTGAATCTCCTGAAATGCAGTTCAGAGTTATTTATTTTAACACAGTGGTATAATATGCTATAAAAGTCAATACCGAATGTCGATTTACAGCGCTCAATGAGTATTTTGAGCAATTTGGTTTTATTTATGATATCAATTATTTGAAATCTATACCAATACTTCGGAAAGACGAAAACAGTGATATACAGCCTTTCGAACTATATGAAGAACTTCAGCTTTTAAAAACTAATTCACTAGACGCTATCAACGATTCGAAACAACTCATTCAACACATTTTAGAAAATAATTTAGAAGAAATATATCAAAATGTTGATATTACAATTAGAATCAAGCTCACAGTTCCGGTCAGCACAGCCTCCGCTGAGAGAAGCTTCTCAAAGTTGAAATTGCTAAAAACCTATTTGAGAAGCACAATGAGCCAAGACAGATTATCCGCGTTATCAGTTCTGTCAATTGAAGCTGAAATAGCGGCTAAAAGCCGAAAAGTTCGACTATTTTAATTTTTATGTGTAATTATTTTTTGTCATCATTTTATTAACAATAAAACTCGTTAAACTCATAAATTATTTTATAATTTGGCTCACTTAATTTCACGGTTTTCTTCACTGCGAAGTAAAGAGGCCTCGCGAAGTTGATGTCGCCGACGTACACATTTGGCCTAGCGCCGCCACTCGCGGTATTTATTCCATTGATAAGCTAGATGAATCCAATCACATGGAGCAATACAAATGGAAAGCTTATTGATTCATCTCTCTTAAATCGTCCTCGCGTGAAGAAATAAAAATGAGAGCTAAGTGGCATAAGAAGTGTATGCGAAAGTTGCAGTGTAAACGAAGAAAGCTGCGTGCGAAGTCCAAGTAAACCCGTTAATGACGCTGAAGAATGTTTTTGTACAAGATTCAACCCGGCATCATAATAAAGGTTTTCAAGTAAAGATTTCGCTTCCGAAATGCTTGAAATAAAGAGAAATCTTTGATTTTCTCCTGAAAGTGAAATATAACCAATTTTTCGTAGTAATAAAAATACTTAATGCTTATAATACTTAATGCTAAAGTACAGCTGCACGAATTTGATCCATCTGGTATGCATCATAACGGGCATGGCTATATATCAACGGCAAATATTATTATGGAGAGCGCATGTTACAATGTTCTGCTTTGATGATGCCACTCACTTCAGGCTCATTAATAAGAACATATTCTATAAAAAGAACAAAGTGGGTTACCTCGTGTGGACAAATCCTTGTTTAGCCGCCACATGTGAGAAAGTATAAAGAGCATTTTATACCTACCGACTGGTTAAGTAATAGAAGGGCAAGGAGAGGACTTGATAGGAGATAACAGGAGAACATTGGTACGGTAATCGCGGCATGGTGAACTTCCCTATTAGTTCGTCGAGAGTTAGCTCCTATTAAAGGGGGTAAAACGTGAAACCATTTAAGCCTCTTCCCCGAGGCAAGGAGACCAACTTGATGAGACATATAAGTTGCTATTTAATTCATTTGTTCGATCTACATTGAAATATACCGTTTTTATTTGGTCGCCTTTCCACCAATTATCTACAGACAGACTTAAACGAGTACAAAAGTATGCTCTCTCTTCCCTGAATTTCTCTGACCCTGTCCCACCATACAAATCCTGCCTACTTCTAATTAATCTTAAACAATTAGAGATTAGATCAATTAGGAAATTGAATGTTCCTCTCTTTTAGAAACGATAGAATTTCTCGCTCCCTACCAGGTCTTTAGGCAATAAATATCCATTATATTTGAATAGGTTCAGAACCAATTATACCTGCAATGTTCCTACAGCTCGCACTCTGCATGGCCTCAATAAGACGTCGAATTCTCTCGTATTAGGCTTTACATTATCGAAACTATATTTTGCTATATCTGTTCAATTAAATTGTAATTTAGATTTGGAAAACGATATTTTTGTAGTATGTAGTCAGTAACCGGCGGCCGCTGTAACAGAATGGGTTGGTGCGTGACTAACATTTAGAATTCAGAGAAAACGTAGGGTAAAACACCAAAATGAAGAAAAAATAAAACTATCTGCCATTTGGAGTCGGCTTCAAACTGTGGGTCCCTCCATTTGTGGCACAACATCATCATCATCTCTCAAAAACATCTTTCCCATTAACCGTTGTCATCGCCGCTAGTAATTTCACTATCGAAACAAACACAAAGGCCTTTACGCATTGCATTCTACGCTCACACTATCAATTACTTAGCTGTTGAAAAATTAAACGTTCCTGATCATTATGTCATTCGCCATTTTCCCGCTCGCTATCTCTAGATCGATTAACTTAACGAAAAATTTGCATGCGAAAGCAACAACAAAGTTATCGAGCATGATTCGCCGTTAGCGAGTATGGTCATACCTCATTAGATTAGTATAACTCACTGCCTTACAAACACATGTAATTTAAGGTAGCTTTATTCCCGCGTACCCAATATGTATACAAATGTTCTTTTATACCAGTTGCTTATCTATTCGCCACTTGCTAACTCTTGGCGAAAAGAAGAGGCCTTAGTGGCTCAATACTAAAATCATATATTTAATCACGGCCAAGTGAAATTTTTTAATATTACTAGGACCTAGTTTTTCCCATTTCTACTAATTTGAACATGCATGCTACCAACGAACGTAGTCTGCCCATTAAAAATAAATAAATAATTGGCACGTAAACTTCTGTTAGGT
This sequence comes from Anastrepha ludens, assembly GCF_028408465.1. Taxonomy (NCBI): domain Eukaryota; kingdom Metazoa; phylum Arthropoda; class Insecta; order Diptera; family Tephritidae; genus Anastrepha; species Anastrepha ludens. Next base: position 4,588,028 of record NC_071504.1, read on the forward strand.
GTTTGGCCGAGTTTGTCCTCCTATTTGTGCTTCTTGATGTTGTTCCACAAATGGAAGAACTTATAGCTTTTTATGAATACGTCAGACGCTCTTCGATGAATTCAAACTATATATCTTTCATATAATTCTACCACTGCAGTAGTTCTCTAACAAAAATTACGTTCACATATGCAGTAATTAGCAATAAATCCACAAAATTATTCTACTCGTTCACATATGGCAGATTACCTGCAAAATTGACAATTATGTCAATACAATTGACTGCCAATACTGTTGTGAAAGGTTTTTCTTCATAGAAATTATTTTGGTGGAATATTTCGGAGCTTTTGGTTTGTTTAATTATTATTAACGATATGAAGAATCTACAAGGAGAAGGAACAGCTAATTTAATTGTGCAATTGGCTGGTAATAATAAACAGTTGGATACGCATTCGAAATTCGATATTACATTTTATAGTAAGTAATAAGAGGACTCACGTTTATGGACATACGCTTTTTTCTGTTAAATGAATGTACGGTTAATAATCCTTAATAAACTTTTTATTAGAATTATGTCTACAAACCTGTTTTCTATGCCGGTATCTATTTTATTTAATTTTTACTTTAACGTTTTTCTTTACACTCGTAGAAATAGTGATCTATTCCACAAAAAACACAGTATGGTTATTATCTAGGATTATTTTATAATCTCAGATTTTGGAGTGAAATTTTTAATTACGGATTGGGAGTAAAGCACGAAAAAGTAGATCATCTACTTATATGTGAACGTATTAAAAGTCTATTTAAAAAAAAAAAGAGGTGTGTGTGTCAGCTCCGACACGCGACTGGAGTTTACTCCTTAAGAACGATTACCGTGATATTAAAAAATAAAGGTTCCAGAGAGCTTAAAATACGTTCACATATGCATTAAATACCAATAAATCAACAAAATTAATATACCCGTTCACATATGGCGGATACCTGCACAATTGACAATCCTGTCAATACTGTTGTGAAAGGTTTTTCTTCATAGACATTATTTTGGTGGAATATTTCGGAGTTTTTGCTTTGTTCAATTATTTTCATCTTAACGATATGATGAAAAGACAAGGAGAAGGATTAGCTAATTTAATTGCGCAATTCGCTGCTAATAAATAAATTTATATTTTTCCAGTAATATAGAAAGGTCTCCTTTTACTCCTTTTGCAGATTAAATATATTCTCCTCCCAGCCTACAAAAGTACCCATCAATGTTGGTAAACCACCAATTCCCAGTGTCTCTAATAGCAACACATTCCTAACAAAGTACCCCCTTGTTAATAAAAATGTTGCAGCATCCGAGGTAGTGAACCCAACTGCACCAAAGAAGGCTGTGCCAAATCATTTAACGCAACATACCTTACAAGCGCCGACACTTGCATCAAAATTGCTTAAAAAGGCTAAAAAGAAGAATACACAAAACCTGTCAAATTCTTTGGCAGCCAAATTTAATCGCCCAGATCTTCAAGCTTCTGAATCTGGCTTGATTTCAGCCGGCATGCATAGTTCCGAAAAAACCCAACGGAGAAATAAGAAAATCTTACAAAAAATGCTTAAGACAGGAATGGACTCCGCACCTGACTATTGTGACGCCATTTGTCAGCGGCTAAAAATGGAAAAGTTTCTTAAAAAACAGTCAAAGTATTAGAAAAAATTATTGAATAGACACAAAAACAGCGTCCAGTCAAATAAGCCAGAGGGCTTAGCATAGCTGGATGAAAAGAAGCTATGTTTACCTTTATTATCGACTTCTAAAAGCAACAGTGCTATTCCATCTATGAAAGAATGTTTACCTCCGCCACTAGTTACAAATTGCACAGCTCAAACTTGTATATCAAAACCAGAATTGGCACTTATCTCATCAGTGGCCCTTCCGAAAACTTTGATGAACCGATGGCGTTCTTGATAATGTGCAAATACCTGTAAATGTGTCTCAGGGTCATGATAAGAAAGCATTTCCAGGAATGAAATTGTTAGCAGAACTAGATAAAGATAAACTAAATATCTTTAAGAAAATTTCTAAGCAGAAACCTCAAAACCCATATCTCCAAATACGAATTGCATGGCTTCGGCCCAGATTTATGGTGGGAATGACGGCCAATTTATCAATTTGCCTTGGGGAACCACTATAACGCCATCTCCAACATTATTGAATCGCTTGACGTCTGGCGATACGAATTCGGTTTCTCCTGAGGGATTGGAAAAATCTCCAAACATGCCTATTAACTGCAATCATGCTAGTGCTATAGATTTGGCAAGCAATATTAATAGTAGTAGCTTCTCAGAGGTTATGATGCCTTGTGTATTGAATAATTCACCACCGCAGCTTGACGAAGTTAATGAACCTAAAAAGCGAGGTCGTAAGCCAGGAAGCAAAAATTCGCTGAAACAAGCGGTGGTATCACCTAACCCAAGTCAAATGGCGCAGTTAAAGAAAATTAAAAGGCTAAAATCTGAAATCTGAAAAACGCATATCCATTTCCGCATGGGAATTTAGAAACTGCGAATTTTATGTCTAACAGAATGGAACTCTGCACTAGAAAAGAGTATAATATTCTAAATTTACCACATGTAGAAGGCATAGTTCCCAGAAATTTGTCCACAAATGTCAAAGAATACCGAAAAGAGCGCAAAAAAAATAAAGTGAAAAATCAATCCTTGAATATGTCGACGATTGAAAAAAACATATTAAAACAAGAAGCTGGAGTTCCAACAAAGGAAGAAGTTAACACTATAAATAAGAAACTGATGCGCATGGATATTGTTTTACAACCGCTAGAAGTGTTTAAGAAACCTTGATGGAAACGGATAAAGAAGTTGGTAAAGTAATTCCTGCTAAACTTGCACCTACATACAAATCGCATACTAGCCAAAAGCGATCAGCTCCCCAGATGCCTCCTGCCAATCAAACTAATTCAAGTTATTATTACAAAACAACCTTTTAATTTCTAATTGAATTTATATTGTTTTATTTATCAAACGAATTTAACTTTGCATTCCATAGAGTCAGAAAGCACCAGAAAATCACTAGATTTGCTTCTGTCGCAACCAAGCGGAGAACGTAGCTACTGCAATGTACCTCCTTTTGTGCCAGAATCAATGAAACTAATGTCGCATGAGTCTAAAGCCAGTATCACAAAACTTGAAAGAGATAGTCCAAATATTTTTAAACCTCAGCAACCATCTGCAATCGGTGATAGGATATTAAAGAATTTTGATAACTGGAGCACACCTGATATGCATTCGTCGTTGAACCCAGGCGAAGGTCAGAAATCAAATGAAAGAAATAGTATTAAATCTCCTAAACCAATAACTGAAAACTCATCTTTGGTTGGCGACATATATTCTCAAAATGCATCACCTAATAAAACTTTAGCAGCATCTTCTGCTTCTGTACGTATACTAAATAATGATGACCCAATTGAACTCTCTGACGACTCCGTCGAGTATCCACTACGATCGGTGTTTAATACTTCGAGTGAACTACTTTCCAAAGAGTTAAATCAAAACCAACACCAGTTAACAACTCCTCCATTAAATTTTCCCCATGTGGAGGACTTATTTTTGCCAGTGTGTAATGACACTGCGAAAGATTCAACAAGCGATCTAAATTTTAATTCGTAGGATCCGAAAAAATCAAAAAAGGCCACTAAATACTCGAAAAGTACTGAAGACATTTATTCAAATCCAACAGCAGACTTATCTTCAATTGAGCTTTTTAACACTTTTTAACTTTGGGGGTGAAGTGTACGTTGCTTCTTGGGGGAATGCACACAGAGGCGTATGGCAGTTGTGCCAGTAGCCTAAAGACCGACCATTGTGGCAGAATGCCACTCCTGCACGAGGTGCCCCTGCTTTTAACCAAAAATGGCGGATCTAGAGAGGCATAACTCGAAAAAACCCGTAATCCTAGGTGTAATTCGAACCGTGCCTATAGGATGAATGGCACTACGTAAGTGTGTCTTATAACGGTGACCTCCAGATATCGGGCGCCCTCTGGTTGTAATTAGCCTTACCGTGACACCGGGGCACTGTCGTGGCTCGACCTTCCCTTTCACTCGTGGGACCACATGGCAGAGTTAAACAATTTATTAAAAAAGGCAGAAGTGCCTAACATAAACCAGGTCGATAACGACCTTTCGGTAAACAGTGCCGAATTACCAACAACATCGCAGGCAGCTAAGGGCAAACAATGCCCTCCAACTGTCAGCGAAATCACCGATATGGAAGTTGACGACATGGCGCTGGGGCCAGATGGCAAAACTTCTACCATATCACCAGAGGAAGAGGAGAGACTATTATCTTCTCCCACTCGTGACTCAGGAAGAAAGGACGAAGACAAGTTGCGGCTTTACGGTGCCGTCAGAAAGCGCCTAAAGTACTTCCTGAGAAAAGGTCACAGCATTGACGAGGCAAGAGAGTTGGCTCAAAAACCAGCTGATCTGAAGCGACAACGCTCCAGCAGCACCACGCCAAAGCAAAGCTCCCCTAAACGTGCCAATTTACAGGGGAGCTCCAACGTTGGAAAAAAGGCAGGAGAGACTACCGAAACGGAAGGACCAAAGGCAGCAGTGCCTAATCCAGAAGTCAAGGTAGACTCAACAAAAATGTCTTATAAAGACGCGGCGTGTAGCACGAAGTTGGGAATAATAACTCCTGACTATCCCACTACAGTATGGTCGACGGAAAGACTAACGGCCATACAACATGCTATCCTGGAGGCGATAAGGAAAAAGCAGACTGGCGCTGCAAAGCCCAAATTTAATAGCTGCACCTTTCGCCCAGGATATATAGTTATATCATGCGGCTGCGATGATACGGCTAATTGGCTAAAGGAAGTAGTTCCTAAGCTGAAGCCGTGGAAAGATGCACAGCTGAAGATTGTGCAGGAGGCGGACATACCGCGCCCACAAATCTTCGTTGGTCACTTTCCAGAATTGGACAGCCCCTCAACTGAGGATATTATTAGCCTCCTTGACGGCCAAAACGAGGGCCTCAACACCAATGACTGGCGGGTGCTCAACAGAGTGCGCAAGGGTACTGTGGTAGAAATTACCATTGCTATTGACCCAATCTCCGCAGAAGTCATAAAGACTTCCAATAACTGGTTGAACTACGGGTTCGGTAAAACCCAACTTCGGCCAAAATCTAAAGGCCCGATTGATCCGCCTAAGGTTACCGAACACGACCCTGACCCCTCGGCGAAACAAAGCTCTGAGGAAACGGGAACTTTGACTCCAACGGCTTCAATAGCCCAGGACGATAAGGCCAGCTGCTCCAGACACGAGCCAGAAAAGCCAACAACATCCGGCACATGGCGCCATAACGTGGCCAAGGGTATCCGCATGCGACCCCCGCTGCAGGCTGATAAAAAAGCGCACAGCCACAACAAGGATCGAAGGGGGGATCAGATGTCCGCTGAGGAAGCAGTCCTGCTGAAAAGCAACCGAGGCAAGAAAAAGGCAGCCATTGCCAAACGAAGGTTCACTAGATGACCCGCCCTAAGCGTAAATCCTACAACACCAGAAGGCAACTCGGATGCCTTCAAATAAATCTCCATCACGCAAAAGCAGCCTCGGACGTGCTTACGAGGAGATTTAACCAAGAACTCTTGGATGTAGCTTTCATTCAAGAACCATGGGTACGTAAAGGAGTCATTCAGGGACTCCAGAGCGCAAACGGTAAGTTGATATATGCTGCCAACAAAGACCGACCCAGAGCGGCGTTGTTAATAAATAATCAACTAACCTTTATCCCAATATCACAGTTCATTACAGAAGACCTGGTGGCGATTTGGGTAAAAGTGCCAACGAGCAAAGGTGAGCATGAGGTAGTACTTGCCTCCGCCTACCTTCCAGGAGATGAGGTCACTGCTCCAACAAGGGAGGTTATAGCCCTGGTGGAATATTGCCAGCAAAAACGTCTCCGGTGGATCCTCTGCTGTGATGCAAATGCGCACCACACAGCGTGGGGAAGCACAGACATCAATCCAAGAGGTGAGTACCTTATTGAATTTCTACTTAGGTATAATATATCTATCCTAAACCGAGGCAACGAACCTACATTCATTAATGCAATCAGAGGTAAAGTCCTTGACATCACTCTCTCTAGCCATAATGTTTTGTCCGAAGTCTCAAATTGATTATTGATTGAATATTGATTGAATATTAGATTCGATATAGGTGCAACCAAACCACAAATGACAATTTACAGAAGCCCCAGAAAAACTAACGGGACTACTTTCACTTCTATTTAGAACAAAGTGTTAACTGCTCTAAGCGTCACATTCAGCTTATATCTGAGCTTGAGTTCGAATCGAACGAACTACATTCAAACATAATATCTGCGTTTCACGAAAGTTGCCCAGTAAAAGTGAAAAAGCCACAAAGAAATGTTCCTTGGTGGAATAGTACACTTTCCAACCTGCGTAAAGAAACAAGAACCCTATGGAATAGAGCTAAAGCAATGGGGGACTGGTCCTCCTACTCAACAGCCGTAACCAACTACAACAAAGAATTGAGGAAATCTAAAAGGGCTACTTGGAGGAATCACTGTGAAAAGATCTGTAGTCTTCCGGATGCTATTCGTATCCAAAAAGCCCTACTGAAAGATCACTCAAACGGCATTAGTACCCTGAAAAAGCCAGACGGAAGCTACACAAGGAATCCAGAGGAAACCAGTCAACTTCTGCTGGACACTCACTTCCCTGGATCACTTGTGCTAGACGAGATCTCTGTACCGGCAGAAACTACTACATCTGCGGGTGCTGAGAACTTAAAACTAGCAAACAAGCTATTCCATGAAAAGCGGGTACAATGGGCGATATCAACATTCAGCCCATACAAATCTCCTGGCCCTGATGGGATATTCCCCTGTCTTTTACAGCAGGGTGCACACCATATTATTCCTAAATTGTGGGTAACAGCGGTATATGTCGGACGTGTTTTTCTAATCGCTCTGTATTTTTGCTATACAAAAGTTATTTCGACATAATATAAAATGGCATTTTAGTGTTAATATCAAAAATTAAAAGACAGTGACTTTAAGCTATATTTATTATAGTCTGAACTAAATTCAAATTAGTGTAAATAAAAAACTAAATAAAAAACAAGACAAATATGCCGTGTGTATGTGGACAAAAAGTTGATCGTCCTCAACCGAAAGTGCAGTGTGCTGAATGTCAAGAGTTCTTTCACCTTGATTGTGTTGGTTTACTACAGGCAGATGTGGATTTCTTGCTCTCATCTGATAAACCGTATCTCTGCAAGACCTGCTCTGCTGATAGACGCTCTTCCATTAGGTGTCAAACATTATCAGTACTTTCGGCCGAAACAAAAAATAATAATCATGATGATACAAATGTGCACAATAATAAGCAACAAATTACATTGCTTGTTGTTGTTAAAGAACTAGCTGCGCTTAGAACGGAAAACAGTCGCATACTATCTGCTGTAAATGCTCTGCGTGAAGAAAAAAAACAAACAATGCAAAAATCAGATGATCTTCTTGCAGAAATTCGCTCATTGCATTTTAAGCTTGAAGCAAAAGATGTCGCTCTCGCTATATTAACAACTGAGGTAAAAAATCTCAAAAGCATTGTTGCTAACTCTGCTAGCGTTCTCGGTAGTGCAAATTCAAAATATGCGAGCTCCTTGCTCTCTCCTCTTTCTGTTCGTTGTCCGCCTAATGACCATGAAAACAATGCGCTGAACTCTGCTGCTACGTCTAAGCCTGCGTCGCAAACATCTGCTTTGCATGGTTCTGCCGTCGCTAAGGAAAAGAAAGCTAAGACTACATCTAAGACGGCTGCTGCTACTATTACTGCACCTGCAAAAGTTACCTTTGCTTCTGTTGCAGCTTCATCTCAGGTCTCTGCGACTTCTGTTTTAAATGCTGCTACTGAATCTGTGCCCGCAATACAACAGACATCCCAGTGGGAAATGGTAACAAAAAGTAGTAGACGGAAATTTAATAAGCCTATTGTGATTGGTTCCAATAACAATAATGAGCTAAAAGTGGTCCCAATATTTAAATGGCTACACTTGTCGTCATTCTCGCCCAATGTCAATGAAACTGATATTTTGACTTATGTGTTGAAGCATGCTGAAATTGAAACTAAGTCTTTGGTATGCTACAAACTTGTTAAAAAAGATACGGAATTAAATACACTTAGAAAAATTAATTTTAAATTGGGAGTATCAGAATGCTCTTTTGAAAAGGTGCTCAATGCGGACATATGGCCAGAGAGTGTAAAAATCCGACCTTTTCATTTTTTTCAAAAAAACGATTCACCAATGCATCAGCAATAAAAAATTGTGCTGTCAATAATGGCCAAAAAAATTTAAAAATGTACTTTCAAAATGTTTCTGGATTGAGAACTAAATCTAATCAACTTTTAGCGTTTAGTTCGCACATGGACTATGATATTTTTGTTCTCATCGAGACATGGTTAAATGAGAACTTTTTCGATAATGAGTTTTTTGATCCAAATGTATACCATGTCTATCGTAAAGACCGTGATGTCGAGAAAACTGGTCTCTGCAGAGGTGGAGGGGTTTTAATAGCTGTTCAACGGAAGTATAGCTCATCACTAGTATCTCTGAAAAACAATGATACACTCCTGGATCAGCTGTGTGTCTCTGTGCATGGTGCTTCAAATATATTGATTTGTGCGTCATATATTCCTCCGTCAAGTATTGATACACTGTATAAAGCACATGTGGATAATGTTTTAGCTCTAACCTCAAATAATGGCAACTTTTGTGTTCTTGGGGACTTCAATCTGAGTAATAACAATGTTAGTAGTATATCTGAAATTTATTTGATTGATAATTTTTTAAGTTTTGGACTGGTTCAGATAAATAATTTCTCAAATGGTATTTCTCGAATTCTCGATCTCATTTTCATTACTGACAATATAAATTTTTCTTTATTAGAATGTGTAGACCCTCTGTCTACTCCTGGTCTGCATCATGTACCACTTGTCCTTCATATAGAATTCTATGAGTTTAATGATTTTTATTTTGAGAATGTGACTTCCAATTTTTGTTTTAAAAACTTTGATTTTAATATAATTAATTCAGCAGTTGATATTATAGACTGGGATTCTTTATTTACTGGGGTTGAAGTTGCCAATTGTTATGATATTTTCAAGCATAATATAAATGATATCTGTAAAAATAATATACCAGTGATAAAAAGGACTAGTTATAGAGTACCGTGGCATACCAAGGAACTGAGAAAACTAAAAAATTTGAGAAATAAATATTTCAAAAAGTTTAAGTTTTCTCATTCCTTCACAGATAAAGATAAATATCTACAGTTCTCTAGAGAACTTAAATCTTTGGATATGGACTTAAAGCGAAATTATATTCTCAAGTTCGAATCGGACATTAAATCATTCCTTCTGGCGTTATGTTAGATCTAGGAAATCATGCTCAAGTATTCCTTCGGTTGTCTTCTATAACGAAACTCAAGCACATACTTCTACAGATGCAGCCAATCTTTTCGCTGATTTTTTTTGTTCAAATTTTCAAGTAGACTCTGATTTAATTGATGAGTTTCATTCGAGCATGAATTCCTCAATCAATATTGGCTCGTTAACTTTTACGCTTTCTGATATCGAAGATGGAATTCGGCAACTCAAAACATCAACAAAAACTGATGTAGATGGGCTATCTTCGTATCTTCTTAAAAACTGCTCTGCAATTGCCTATCCACTTTTGTTAATGTTTAACAAATCCCTTGATCGAGGAGAATTCATAGATGCCTGGAAAGTAACAACCATTAATCCAGTATTCAAAAGTGGAAATAAAAACAATATTGCTAATTATAGACCAATTGCCAAATTATCCACGGTATCAAAATTATTTGAATTAATAGTGAAAGATAAAATCTATTTCGTAGTTAGTCGTTATATTTCAGTAGACCAACATGGCTTCATGAAAGGTAGATCTACTGTTTCAAATCTTGCTGTGTTCTCTGAATATTGTATATCATCGTTTAAAAAAAAAACTCAAGTTGATGCTGTGTATACAGACTTTTCAAAAGCATTTGATAAGGTTAATCACAGGGTTTTAATTTCCAAATTGAGTGCTATAGGATTCCATTCCACTCTTTTAAAATGGATTAAATCCTATCTCTCCTCTCGGAAATGTGTTGTTAATGTTGATGGTGTGTCATCTATTTCTTTCATTGCGTCCTCTGGTGTAGCTCAGGGAAGTATGCTGGGCCCCTTACTTTTTATACTTTTTATTAATGACATTTCTAGTTGTTTTAATAACGCAAATTTTCTCTTGTATGCCGATGATTTAAAGATATACTCGAGGATTGCAAGTACAGTGGGCTCTTTAAACCTTCAATCTGATCTAGATAACGTTGATTCTTGGTGTAAAAGAAATAAGTTAGATTTAAATATAAGCAAGTGTTTTTATATTTCTTATTCTAAATCTTGTTCTCTTATACCCACTTCCTATCACATTTGTGGTTCTAGCTTATCTCATCGAAGTGAAATTACTGATCTTGGTGTGGTATTTGATTCTAAATTCTCTTTTCAAAAACATTTAAATCACACTATTTCAAAGTCTTATTCCGTACTTGCGTTTATTCGACGTTTTAGTTCAGACTTTGTTGATCCATATACTCTAAAGTTGTTGTATACGTCTCTGGTGCGTTCCAAGTTAGAATATGCCGTCTTTATTTGGAGACCATATTATGCTTGTCATATTAGTAGGCTTGAACGTGTCCAGAAAGCTTTTGTGCGTTATGCATTGCGTTCTTTAAATTTCACTGATCCAATTCCATCCTATAAAAGTCGGTGCTTGCTTATAAATCTAAAATCACTAGATATTAGAAGGACTATTCTCTCCATTACTTTCCTCTTCGATTTGATAAATGGGGTTATTGACTCCCCATCGCTACTCGAGAAAATCAATTTCAATATTCCTCAGCGAAGTTTACGGAATCATGATTTTTTCCGGTTAGGGATGGCACGAGCTAACTATGCTTCCAATGCTCCGATTTCTAGAACTCTGGGTGATTTTAATTCGCTTTCAAATCATACTGGCCTGGATTTCTGTTCCACAAAGTATCACTTCAAATTGGTTCTAAATGAATTGTTGAACTAAATTCTTAGTATTAATCTAATCTTCTTCTGTAAATTATAAAAAATGTATTCTTTTTCTTTCACTCATTACAATTGAAACTAGTTAATTATAAGTTTAATTTTACTTTGATTAATTTATTCAGCATTAATCTGTTTTCATAGTCTGTAAGAAATACTGTATTTTTAGACTATTAATTAATTAAATAAAAAAAAAAAATAATAATTTGACCAGACTATACAAAGCAAGCTTACTGCTAGGATATTTGCCTACAAAATGGGCTGAGGTTAAGGACGTATTTATTCCAAAGGTAGGGAAAAACCCCGAACAATTGCCTAAATCATACAGACCAATTAGTCTCAGCTCATTTTTCCTTAAAACAATGGAAAAGATAGTTGATCAGTATATTAGGGAATACAATCTAGCTAAATTCCCACTGCATCGACTTCAATTTGCCTATCAACAGGGAAAATCCACTGAGACTGCAATACACAGCCTGGTAACAGTTATTGAAAAGGCTATTGAGTCAAAACAGATAGCTCTATGTGCATTTATTGACATATCAGGAGCCTTTGATAACACCTCCTATGAGGCAATCTATAATGCCCTATATCTAAAGGAGGTACCTGAACCCATCACTAGATGGATAATATTCATGCTGAAATCTAGGACGATCAGCACCGAACTAGGAGGAACAATCAAATCTATCAAAGCCACAAGAGGTTGCCCTCAAGGTGGCGTACTCTCTCCTCTTCTGTGGACTCTAGTTATAGATGAACTTCTCCACAAACTGAATAACCTAGGATTTCACACTCAGGGTTACGCTGATGACCTAGTAGTTTACGTATTAGGGTGGCATGAGGAAACCATTTCGGATCGCATGCAGCAAGCCCTTACAATAATAAACAAATGGTGCACGGAAAAAGGGCTCTCCATCAACCCATCCAAAACAACACTTGTACCGTTTACTAGGAGAAGGAACATAAATCTCAAATGTCCGACCCTTAATAGAACAACACTTGAACTCTCGACAGAAGCGAACTATCTTGGCGTTAGTCTTGACAAAACGCTTACGTGGAACTCCCATATTGAGAGAGTTACTTCAAAAGCCACAAGGGCATTCTTTGCCTGTACAAGGCTTTTTGGCAAGACATGGGGACTAAGCCCTAGAATGACCTTCTGGACATTCACCACAGTTGTAAAACCCATAGTCACTTATGCATCCTTAGCATGGTGGCCCAAGGTCAAGCAAAGAAAGGCGGCAAACGAATTAAGCAAACTGCATCGCCTGGTATGTGTTGGTATTACAGGGGCTATGAAAACGTGTCCCACGGATGCATTGGGTGTGCTCCTGAACATACCACCGCTTCCAATTCTAATTGAAAGGGAAGCTCGATCGAGTGCCTTAAGACTAAAAGGTATATCTGAACTTAAAAGTGGGGATATGAAAGGGCATTTAAAGATCTTAGAAGACTTCCTACATAGTCCCATTCTTCATAGGGATGATATACTATCACCCAAACCAATACTCTTCCGGAACTTCCAAGTTATAATCAATGAACGAACAGACTGGAGAACTAACTCTATCACTTTCAAACCTGGCTCCCAGCTATGGTTTACTGATGGGTCCAAATTGGAAAATGGTAGAACAGGGGCAGGAATCAATGGGCCCAAATTCAAAAAATCGATTCCGATGGGATCCTACCCAACTATATTCCAGGCAGAAATACATGCCATTGAAATATGTGTGAGAGAATGCCTTAGGAGGAAAATGAGAGGTACTCACATCTACATACTTTCAGATAGCCAAGCGGCTTTAAAAGCCCTTCTATCTACAACCATCACCTCTAATTTGGTAAACGATTGCCTAAACCTCTTAAACACGTTAGGAAACCTCAACACAGTAACACTATGTTGGATTCCGGGACATGAAGGACATGAGGGAAATGAAATGGCTGACGACCTTGCAAAACAAGGAGCAAATATGCAACTTACTGGTCCTGAGCCTTTCTGTGGACTGACAAAAGGCCACATTAATGAATTCCTTAGGAAATGGGAGGAAAGAAAACTTTCCGCACACTGGCTAAACTGTGCCGGTCAGCGTCAAGCCAAACTATTCCTAAGTCCCAACAAAGGAATATCTGACAAACTTCTCTCACTAAACAGAGTAGATCTGCGTCTTTTAACAGGATACCTTACAGGTCACTGCAGCCTGAGGTACCATCTACACAATATTGGTCTATCCGAGACCAATGTCTGCCGCTTTTGCGAAATGGACATAGAAAGCTCAGAACATGTGCTTTGTGAGTGTCCTGCGTTGGGCAGACAAAGACTTCACCACCTTGGTGGTATCGTAGTATCTCCATGCAATCTTTGGAACAACAAACCCAAAACTGTGCTAAAATTTCTAAAAAGCCTAAAACTCTAGGGTTACAAAATAGGCCTTTCACAATAGATCAGCTCTGGTCGCAGTGCGTAATGGCCTTCTAATAATAATAATAATAACACTGAAAAAGGGGGAGTCGGTAAATTGGCAGGTGGGGCCGATTTAATACCGTTAATATCAACTGGATCAGCGTATTCTTCAAAAACTATACCTTCAACTAGTTTAACAGCGACAGTAGAGACATCTTTCGCTTTACTCAAGAAAGATTTTCCGCCTCCAAAAACATTTGAAAATTCATTGTCAGCAAATATAGATGGAAATGGAATTTTATGTACGAATTCACAACGGGAGCGTGTCATTATTCTGTATTACAAAATTCTGGGTGACAAAATTCTGTAAATTGCAAACAAATTCTGCTTTTTTAAAATTCTGCTTTTTCAAAATTCTGCATGTTTAATGCGAAAAATTCTGCTTTATTCAAGTTTTGTGATTTTCGTCATACAAGAAAAAACAAACTAAACATTTAATTCATAAATATACATATAGGTATGTTTAAGCGATAACAATATTTTAGTTTAGCCAATTACAATATTTTTTGCAATTCTTTTTAAATATGTAGTGTGACTTAATCTTTTCTTAATAATTCTTCGCAGCTGTTTGTTTTTCTTAATTATTTTCCTTTTTTTCTAACTCGTTCTCCATTTTCTTTTCTTGATATTTGAGTTTTCGCTAAAGTAAGTTCCTTTTGCAAACTTAGTACAAGATGGTAAAATTGCGAGTTTCTTCTTTCAACAATAACTTTCAACCGGCGATGCCACGCTTCAATATTGTTTTGTGTTCTAGGAAACGTTTCTGTTTGCGATGCATTATGGTCATGCACTGACCAAAACTCGGGAGAATATTTGGAATTATTATTATTTATATTAATACTAGCAAACCCGGCCCGCTTCGCTGGGCACACTAAAATAGAATAGATATGGTTTAGAACAGAAAAGATATGGTTTTCGTATTATTTATTTCTTTATTCTTTGTTCAAGCGCTTTGGCATAAACAATATTTTTTGTTTTTCTATTTGTTTTTGAGTAAATATGTAATGTTGTTGGCTTCCCAACACGTGAACAGCCAACGCATAGTTGACCATGGGTGAATACTGGTTCTTCTAAATTCATCCCGCATATTTCTAAAGTTAGCCCTGGTGATTTATTGATAGTTATTGTAAATGCTAAACGAATGGGCAGTTGCAAACGCTTGAATTCAAATGGCAATTCATTTGGAATCATTGGAATTCTTGGTATTAGAACGTCTTCATTCTTGAATTTGCCAATTAAAATAGTTGCTTGGATAACATTATTCATCAATCGTTTGACTACTTCATTTTGTTCTTGACGTTCTTCTGATGTCGCGTTATTCCGGGCATTTCTCATACGCCTATTATTATTTGTCAAACGACCAATATGATTACGTGATTGTCTTGGCATTTGTACTGTAATAAACATGATTGTAATTATGGTATTCTGAGATTTTAAAAGATGTTTTTTTCAATTTTGTGGATTATATTTTCGATGCATATGTGTTTAAAAGCCCGAGTCCACATGGTCAGGATTATTTTATATTATTTTGTTGTGATTTTCTTAAATCATCTCTTTTCTTCTGAAAATTGTTGACAATTTGCATGATAGGACTATTAATTTGCTCTTCGTTTTCATCCTTTAACAATTTCTTTTGTTTTTTCATTTTTTTTTCATTCGGATTTCACATTAAATTCTCAAATTTTTCAAAATTCACAAAAAATGTTTACACTTTGCACTTAGGTCTTCTCCTTATGGCGTCCAAATCAGAAAGAAATATTGACACATTGTAACTCACCCTGTCAATTTGACAGTTCGGTTCCGCCCCAAGCGTTAAAAAATTAAATGTCATTATGGCTGGTTCAAAAGAAAGCTGTACGCGTTGCCGGTGTTCCGATTTACAACTAAACATACGAAACCCATTTTCAATACTTACTTAACAATGTGTGTAAGTTTGGTTTAATTCGGTGCAAAGACACGGCGGGTCCACTTTTTGGCATATATTTTGAGACCCTAGTCATCAATAGGTATGAAAATTACCCCATATTAAAGCACTTGTCAACAGCTTTCATTTGATATCCATATTGTACAAACACATTCTAGGGTCCACGTTTTGGTCTCTATCTCGAGACCCTAGTCACGGAGCGGATGGAAATACTCTGAACTAAAACATTCACCAACAGCTTCCATTTGATACCCATATTGTACATACACATTCGAAGGTTACCCGGGTCCACGTTTTGACCTATATCTCGAGACCCTATCTACCAATAGGTATCCAAACTATACGGAAACCATCTTCAATACCTCCTTAACAATGTGTGTAAGTTTGGTTTAATTCGGTGCAAAGACACGGCGGGTCCACGTTTTGGCATATATTTCCAGACCCTAGTCATCAATAGGTATGAAAATTACCCCGTATTAAAGCACTTATCAACAGCTTTCATTTGATACCCATATTGTACATACACAACCAAAGGTTACCCGGGTCCACGTTTTGACCTATATCTCGAGACCCCAGCCACGGAGCGGCATGAAAAATACTCTGTACTAAAGCGTTCACCAACAGCTTCCATTTGATATCCATATTGTACAAACACATCCTTGGGTTACCCGGGTCCACGTTTTGACCTATATCTCGAGACCCCAGCCACGGAGCGGCATGAAAAATACTCTGTACTAAAGCCTTCACCAACAGCTTCCATTTGATACCCATATTGTACAAACACATTCTAGGGTTACCCGGGTCCACGTTTTTATCCGATTCTTAAAATTTCAAAACAAAAACTTTATCCACATGTGTCTCTTCAATGTGGCAAAGTTTGGTTAAAATCGGTAGATCCATTCTCCGTCAAGTTCATCACAGCGCGAAAAACGGCTGAACTTTTATATATATAGAGTATCCTATATTACTTCTAACACCTCCAAAAACATGTGTACAAAGTTTCATAATAATCGGTTAAGTAGTTTTTGCGTGAAAGCGTAACAAACAAACTTACATTCACATTTATAATATTATAAGTAGGGATAATTTTTATCAAACCAAACTAGTAAATTTTTTACACTTTCATCATCGCAGTTATTAAGTAATGTTTGAAAGTAATTCGGTATTTCGCTTGGCGGTACGAAAGCTAAGCTTTTAATCATTCGGACTTGCAGTGTGAATTCCACCGAAGTCCCATATTTTTGAGCCAATCTATACATAAAAAGAACATATTATTACTTAGTATACATACACAACCATAAAATAGGCTTTAATTACCTCTCCTTCTGAACCCTTCGCCATATTAGTTGTCCAAAATGGAACAAACAGCCGCGTAAATCAGTATTTGGGAAACATTGCTTAATTGCCGATATGATACCCATTTCGAAATCGCAAATTATACGCTGAGGGCATAAATTTAGTTCATGGTTTTTTAGTTCAACGTTTTTTTGCTCATCAAGCAAACAACGAGAGGCACGATTTCGCTATGTACTCTGTCCTGTATGGAAAAAAGTTGCCTCATAACGCGAGGAACAACATGGAAAGTTCCATCAACAGCCCAGCAGTCACTGCTACTCAGCATTTCCAATGAAGATTTTGTCCCCAATATTAAAAAAAGTTCATCATCGACCCACTTTTCGCCTAAGACAAAAAGCTCGCCTTCAAGGACATATAAATTAAGTGGCATATCAATATCGTCTACAGTTATTGGTTCTTTCATGTTCCATTTCTTTTTTCTAGTCCGCATTATTTTACTTTTTTGGGCCAATTATACGTCCTTTGTTTTGTTATTCTTTCTAAATAATAGAAATACCCAACATTTCGTTATTTTTATTTGTTTTCAATATTTGTATTTCGGACATTTTTATCAATATAACGTAAGGTTATGTTACCTTTATACAGTGGCACAGTAAAGTCTACATACCCCATTGAAAAGCGAGGTTTGGAGATTTCTGTGAACATTGTAGCATTAGAATATATTCCAAACAAATCCAATCTAACAACAAACAATAAATTTTAACAAAAAAATTTTAATCCAAAAATATTTATTAACAAAAACAAACAAAATTCATTTTCCAAACACAGAAAAGTCTGCATACGGCTTTGAAGTGGAGTACACAAAATGCAGTTCCTTACTCAAACAGTGCTACCAATCACTTCAGGTGTCTTTACTAGATACCGTTAGATACAAAGAAGTTTAGTTCTTCGATATTAATATTGTAGCTGTGTTAATTTAACCAAAATGGGTAAAGAAATCTGTGTTAAAGTACGTGAACTAATTGTGAAATATTATAAGGAAAAAAAATCTTTAAGAGAGATTGGAGAACTGGTCGGACATCCAAAATCAAGCATTCAAACAATTATTCGGAAATATAATCACACTAATAGTGTAGAAAACAAACCAAAAAGTGGTCGCCCACCTAAACTGACTCCTCGTGCTAAGCGAAAAATATTGTTAGACGTGCAAGAAAATCCAGGAATAACAGCAATAGAAATTGCAAAAACCCTGAAAAATCAGGATATTGCTTCAGTGCATCCAGAAACAGTGAGACATTTATTGAGAAGCAATGGAATCCACAACCGTGTGCCTCGAAAGAAGCCATTCATGAGCAAAATAAATATGGAGAAACGAGTCGAATTTGCTAAGAAATATATTGATGCATATGAAGATTTTTGGGCTAATGTTTTATTTAGAGACGAAAGCAAGTTCAACTTGTTGGGCTATGATGGCAAACAAAAAGTATGGCGTCGAAATAATGAAGCATTATTGCCCAAAAACTTGCTTCTTACGGTGAAGCACGGTGGTGGCTCCATAATGATTTGGGGCTGCATGTCAGCGGCTGGGGTGGGTAATTTAACAATTATTGATATAAATATGGATCGCATGGTATATTTGGACATTCTCAAAGATAATTTGAAGCAATCCGCGAGTAAACTGGGTCTTATGGCGGGTTGGTACTTTCAGCAAGATAACGACCCAAAACATACCGCTGGTGTTGTCAAAGAATGGCTACTATATAATGTGCCCCTTCAACAAAGTATTCAAAATGAAAAAGAACAAATGAATAATGAGACAATTGAAACAAACGCAAATACAACACGAGTGGTGCCATGCATAACATACGCCCAGGCAACAACAATCAACACAATACCAAAAGAACAGAATCAAACAAAAAATAACATCGAACATGTTCCATGTTCCAAAAAATAACGACGATATGATCGAACTAAAAGAAATGATGAGACAATTAATAACCCAATTGACAAGTATGATGAACATATTAACACTGCTCGTTACCAAACTCGATGATCGCACGGTGGGACAGCAATTATTATCAAAAGAAATATTAAATACAATGAACTGGAGGTATACAGAGAAAAAAACATCCAAGTCACCACAATAGCCATAGAAGACACAAAAGGGCAAATAGCAATATCTGCAGTCTACTGTCCCCCCAAATAATATATAACAACACAAAAGAACAATACCTGCATTATCTAAAATCGCTAGGGAATCGATACCTCGCCGGAGGAGACTACAATGCTAAAAACATACTTTGGGGGTCAAGGTTAACAAATAAAAAAGGGAGGCAATTAATTGAAGCCATTAGAAAAAATAATAGTCGGTTTATTAGCACAGGTGAGCCAACCTACTGGCCAACAGATACGAAAAAACAACCGGACTTAATTGACTTTTGCATAATTAAAAGTATGCCATATGAAAATCTGACAATAAAATCATGTTTAGAGCTATCTTCAGACCATTCACCATTAATTATGACCTCACTTGGACCTATTGAAATAAAACAATCTCTGGGCCTATATAATTCTAGAACGAATTGGACTAATACTTGCCAAATATTAGAGCAACTCAAAATAAATATATCACTGAAAACCCAAGATGAAATTGACTCCGCTATTGTATATTTCAATGATAGCGTAATACAAGCAGAAAATTATAACAAATAACAAAAGTTGAAAAACATCAAAGTATTTTAAACTAATATTAAATTGGACTCAACATACCGCCGCCCTTGAACTATCTGAATAAGTTCAAAATAAAATATTAACACTAAACCTACCATGACAGGTCAAATGACCCATTTTAAACTTTTTTTCAGAAGATTTTGGAAATAACATTATTAAATCGCCGTTTTCTTTCACGACTTTTATTAAAAAATACATCGAATGTATTTTTCAAAATTTACTCCTCTCTTGCTAATTGTTTTACCGAGAAATATATGTGATCTGCTCTAACTACCGTAGCGGGTCATTTGACCCATGCACAGATTGTGTCTCTTGATTGAGCCGTTTTTCCTATTACATGATATATTTCGCTCCATTGAGTTATATTTATTGCAGACTGACGGATGAATAGCCAATTTCGTTCTACTACAAGCGAGCGCTACAGTAAAAATTTCAAGTTATAGTGCTATTTTGTGATTCAAAAATTCTTATTTGATAATATTACATATAATTCTTATCCCAAAAATGTCACAACATTCAAGATACATATTTGAAATCATTGGAAGTTATAAATAACATAGATGAAGAGTGTTCGGAATTCAGTGAGGAGCAACTGTCTGAAAGTAAAGTAGATAACATAGTACAATATAATAATTCATATGACAGTACAGATGAATGTGAGTCCTCAGGTAAAGAAAGCGAAGGTAAAGAAAGCAAAGACGAGAAAAAGACCGTTATCGAGTTCAGAAAGTGAAACATATGTGGAAGACCGATGTACTGAAATTGCGCCTGATGGTATAATTTGCCAAGAAATAGAACAAAGCTCAACACCTGGACGTTCTCCAATTTATAATATTTTTAGGGAGTTTGTAGGCCCGACAGCGTATGCTAAACGAAATATAATGAAGGGCAAAGTAAGAACTGCATTTTCTTTGATTATTGTTAATCGTGTAATGGAGCACATAAGAAAATGCACAGAAGAAGAAGCCTCTCGAATATTGGGAGCTCAATGGAATTTTACTCCTGCAAAAGTAAATGTATTTATTGGTCTTCTATGTATATGCACGTGGCTTACATCAGGCAAAAAATTTGAACATTTCATATCTATCACTAAATGGGGTCTAGCCAGCAACGAAGCCAGCGTTTACAAAATGATAAATTCGCTCTAATCTCAGAAGTATGGTACAAATTCATCAAGAATAGCCAAAATTGTTAGAAGCCTGTGTAACATGTAACTATCGATGAACAGCTCTTCGAAAACAAAGTAGATTTACACAATATATGCCGAACAAACCGAATAAGTTTGATATCAAATTTTGGCTAGCATCTGATGTCAGCACTAAATATATCATAAATGGATTTTCATATTTGGAAAAGGAAGAAAAAAGGTTGTTCTCAGACTAATAACCGTTCACAGGATGCGAAAGAAGCGTCACTACAGATACTTTCTTTACAAGCGCTTCACTCGCTACGAAACTATTAGAAAAGAGAACCACTCTTTTGGAAAGGATTTGCGGAAGCACAAGAGAACTGCTCTTCTGCGCTTCTCAACAAAACTACATATATAAATCGAGTCATTATTCACTTACCATTTATAAAAGTAAGACAAACAAAAAAGTGCTTTTACTAAGCGCAAAATATAAATCTGTAAGCATTGAAACATATGGCAAGCGTATACCAGAAACGATAAGATTTTACAATAATACTAAGTACGGTGTAGAGATGACGAATCAGATGGTCAGAAAATACTCAGTGAAATCAAAATCGCAAAGATGGCCTGCGCAGATTTTCTTCAATATTTTTGACCTGACTGGAATCAACTCAAGAGTTTTATATAGAGAAACAATCGGCAAAAACACCTCTAGATAACAATTTTTATTTTAATTAGCTGAAGAACTTGCCGAAAGAGGATTTTCAACAGGAGCCAAAACAAAGCAAAGAATAAACTATTTTTATGTTTTTTAAATTTAATATATAAACTATTTTGAATCATTAATTGAAAACAATTGTTTCATTCATGTACCAAATTGGCTTAATTGATATACATATTTTTCGCTAGACTTAGTAATATATATAACATTTTAAAGGCGGGTCATTTGACCCACTTTGGTAGGAATAGGAATACATAAAGTATCGGTAGGTTTAGTGTTAAAAAGAAAATGAAAAGCCTTGAAAAACATTTACGATAACTAATAACTTTCTTCATGAAATAAATCTCCTTTCGTTGGCAAAAGGCAAAGTTTGACTATAGGGCGAACCAATTCGCCATGCGATGTTTTCAACGTAACTACTCTTACGCGTCCATCGGTGCCATGATGGCATTTGATCACTCGTGCAATCGTCCACTTCGTCGGAGGATTAGGCTGGTTGAATACAGCAACCACATCCCCTTCTTCAATGTTGGGTGAAGAACGAAACCACTTAGTGCGACGTTGTAAGCTCACGAGGTACTCGTCTCTCCAACGACGCTAGAAATGTTGTCTCATGGCAGAAATTGCTTGCCATCGCTGTCGAAGATTTCCACGAAACCCTTGACCCTCAGGTTCCGGTATTGACTTAAGCGGTTCACCGACTATGAAATGTCCGGGAGTTAGAACTTCTAAGTCACCAGCATCTTCAGAGTTGTCACAGAGTGGGCGAGAGTTTACGCAAGCTTCTATTTCAGTCAAAAGTGTGTTGAACTCTTCGTATGATAGTGGAACTTCTCCTAATACGCGTTTTAAATGATACTTGACACATCATTCATCATTTTTTATTCTTCCTCCAACACGTAGAACATAAGTCCCATCCAGAAAGGGCTGCATACGCAAAAGACTACTGCGAAGTGGGATTGGTCTTTTAGCGCTGCAAAGAGAAATTTCATTAGAAAAATAAAACCGTTGCCTATACCTTATTAGGCGAAGTTCATAGGAAATAACTCAACGCAGCTTAGAATACGATGAGTATTTGGTTATCACGGACCAATAATCTGTAGAAGTAATCACATGGGCACGAATACTCTTTCGTATGCCCAGCTATGTAGTGTGCTCTTTAGATTTTTTCTGCTTCCACAATTGTTCAGTGCTTTTCAGGAAAATAGGACCAGCCCACCACAATTGATGACGTAATAATTCGGAGGGAGTTATACCTCTTGAAGCACAATCTGCAGGATTCTGTCCAGAACGAACGTGGTTCCAACATTCGGGAGGCAAAACTTCTTGAATATCAGCGACGCGGTTGGCTATAAATGTCACCCATCGCTGGGGTGAGCTTGTAACCATGCCAATGTTATAGTAGAGTCAGTCCAAGCGAAAAGCGGATAACGGAGATCAAACCAGCAGTGCAGCACGCTTCGCACTAGTTTAGCAGCAAGATGAGCGGCGCATAATTCAAGACGTGGCAACGTTGTCGGCTTAAGCGGAGCTACCTTGGTTTTCGACGAAATTAATGACACAATAATGCTACCGTCGCTTTGTGTTGTTCGTGCATACAAAACGGCGGCGTAAGCGCGCTCGGACGCATCTGCGAGTACGTGCAATTGCGTAAATGACCCAGCTACTTCAGTACCAAACCAACGGTTCACCTTCAAATGTGCCAATTGCTTGAGTTCTATGCGATGCTCCAACCACTTCGTTGCGATAGACTCAGGAATGATATCATCCCAACCTACCTTACTGCGCCATATGTCTTGAAACCAAATTTTTGAATTTATAGTATCGGGAGCAAGTAGGCCCAGAGGATCGAAGAGCGTACTTGCATCTGATAGAAACATGCGCTTGGTCAACTTAACTGGCGGTTCCCTCAAGTTAATAGCAAACGTGAGATAGTCTCCTTCTGTGTTCCAGATAAGACCTAAAGCGTGAACATCCTTATCGTCGACAATATAATGTGATATGTTCGTAGATGCATTAGAAATGCTTGCGATTAGTTCAGCGCAGTTCGGTGCCCACTTACGAAGTTCAAACCCCCCTTCCCTCAATATTTCGGAAATATTTTGCTGCAACAATCGAAGTTCTTCTTTACTAGATGCACCAGTAAGTAGATCATCCATGTAAAAATCCTTGAGAATAACACTAACAGCCATAGCACAACCATTCGACGAATCTCTTGCCGTCTGTTGAAGTGATCGGACAGCTAGATGAGATGCAGCTGCCATTCCGCACGTTACGCGAACCATGCGAAAATCTTGGATAGGCAGGTATGGGTGGCTACGCCATACGATGCGTTGCAAATCGGCGTGTTTTAAGGATACGCAGATTTGAAGATACATTTTGGCGACATCTGCTGTTACAGCATAGCGGTGTGTTCTAAAGCGAAGTAAGATGGAGTATAAATCTTCCTGCAATTGAGGTCCTATAAATAATGCGTCATTCAGCGAATTTCCGGAAGTCGATTTTGCGGACGCGTTAAATACAACCCTCAATTTGGTCGTGGTACTACTTTCCTTTAAAACAGGATGATGAGGCATAATATAATACGTTGGATTCATAGTCTCTGACGCGACCTGCATATTTTTCATGTCAATGAGTTCATTCATGAATTCATTGTAGCGTAAACG
Organism: Anastrepha ludens; assembly: GCF_028408465.1. NCBI lineage: Eukaryota > Metazoa > Arthropoda > Insecta > Diptera > Tephritidae > Anastrepha > Anastrepha ludens. The sequence goes on from NC_071504.1 coordinate 4,612,089, forward strand.
AAGATCCGAGTCACAAGCGAGTCTTCTTTCAAGTCGTAACAAATTCCGGATAGCAAAGTTTCGCGATTCTCCCAGAGCTACATCGGACTTCAGCGGCAATTCGACGACAAACCGTCCGTTAGGTTCCCTTCGATGCGTTGTTTCAAAATGGTCTTCACAGTAACGCTACTCATGCGTAAGATATTTTTTTTGCGGAGATTCCTCTAACTCCCATAACTTGTTCAATGCTCGATCCAAATGAATATCGCAATGTAACGACTGTAAGCGTGGCATATCACGCTCAGATCTATTCAAGCTTCCAAACAGAGTCCACCCAAAGACCGTCAGTTGAGCCATAGGAGCTCCAGATGGACCCTTACGAAGTTCTGTACAGTTCAGTGGATCCATAACGTCCATTCCAATCAATATATCGACCCGTCCAGGCTTCATAAAATGGGGATCGGCTAAAAACAAACCTCGGATATGTGGCCACGATGAAGTAGATATAGTCTGTGTTGGCAAGTCGCTTGTAATTTTAGACAGAATTAACGTTTTGACAGTAAAGCATTGATTTGTAGAGAAAGAAGAAAGAGAAAGTGATACTTCACCTCTAGCTCGTCCTCCTTGCGCTGACCCAATTCCAGTAATGTTAACTTCAGATGTTGATCGCGGCAGGCCTAAGCGTTGCACACACGTTTCGGTTACAAAGAAAGCATGTGATCCAGAATCGAAAAGTGCACGTGCGGGCTGCCAATTACCAGAACAGTTGCGTACCTTGGAGCTCGAGTTCAAGCATGAAGAAACGCGTGGAACGTCGACGCTTGCTGGAAGTTCAAAAGTTTTTGCGCTTACCTTTGATGTGGCGTCAGCAGCGCATAACGAATGCGTCGCGTTGCCGATGAATTGTTCACTGCGGTAACGGTCGTTGACTGCAAAGCACCGTGCAACAGAGTGTGATGACGTTGTTTACACATGCGGCAAGTGGAAGCACTGTTACAACGGTCTTTATAGTGAACTGAACTTAAGCAGTTGAAGCATATGCGACCTTGCTTCACGAACTGTGATATGCGACCTTGCTTCACGAACTGTGATTTTGTAGACAAGTGCAATTCACGAAATTTTTAACAACTGTAAATTTTATGAGGTCCACTACACTATGCACACACGTTACTTTGTTTTGATACCGTGTGGAACACATTTGTCGACTTGCTTGCTGATGCAGTTTTAGCCTTAATTGGTACTGATGTGGTTGACGACGAAAACATCGATAACGATCGGCATCTTATCTCTAAAAATGTTATTAGTTGCCCAAAAGATGGAGGATCATCACTATCGAGCGATAACTCCCACTGCTTACGCGTTTCGAATGCCAACTTACTGACGACCTCATGTACCAACCAATCATCCCAAAAATCAATCGGACGACCCAACGCTTTAAGCTCGCGAATATGCTGTTGGAACGCATCAATTACACCTTTGATTGCGTCAGCATTGTCATGCGTAGCCCTTTTAATTTCAGCGAACGCGCGAAGATAAGATTACACGAATAACCTTATACCGTGATGTTAATAGACCCCAAGCTTCAACGTAATTTGCGTCACATATTTTAAAACCACTGATAATTTTCAATGCGTCACCTTTCAAGCAGCTTCGGAGATAGTGCAACTTTTGTCCATCTGATAAAGCAGAGTTATTATCAACTAACGAAGATAACGCGTCGAAAAGATCAATCCATTCTGTAGAGTCACCGGAGAATGTGGGCAACTCCATTTTCGGTAAACGTATAACCGTGGACACAGATGCCTTTGTGGAGCTATCTTGCGATTTAGTGCGACAATTTTTCACGCGGCTAAAGTTAGCTGAAGGTGTAGAGTACCAAGTTTCGGCTTGGATACGCACATTTTCTTCAAATTCAATAGCATCGGCACCACAAGTAATTTCTACAGCGACTTGAGCAACGTTAAAACGAACCCACTGTTCACTCAATAACTGAAGGTAGCTTGCAATATTCTCTGCATCCATAGTGAATGCCTCATCAATACTTTTTGCCATATACCGTTTAATGGCATTGAGAGCGGAATCGCGCGTTTTAGTAGAATTCGACATTTTTAATGTGACAGAAAAGCAAACGACGGGTTTTTAGAATTTTCGCGATGTTAAATGCAGGAACGGCTGCACAAACGTACACACGATTTAATGCACAAAAATAATTTTCTTAATATTCGTTGTGCCTTTTGCTACGCGTATGTATATACACAAGCGAATGCGTACATGCAAAAGGCAAGCGGAGTGACTAGATCCGGCTCGAAGGACCAAAAATGTTGCGGGGAGAACCAATAATGTTGCAGGAAGAAATTGATGCGGGAAGGACCAATAACGTTGCAGGAAGAACCAATAATGTTGTAGGTAGAAATTGATAATGTTGCAGGAAGAAAATAATGCGGGAAGAATCTTGTATGCGGCTATAAACCCCATGCGGGGAGAGTCCTGCATCCTTAATGTTGCGGGGAGAGTCCTTAATCCAACAATTGCCCAAAACAATAGCGAAATTTGCTGCTTTAATTGAAAAGTTACAATTTTTCTCTAAATTTATTTTACAAAATTTTCCGTATTTATACACATTTCTTTACAAACAAAACCTACTTAATTCACAGAAAATTATAACAAATAACAAAAGTTGAAAAACATCAAAGTATTTTAAACTAATATTAAATTGGACTCAACAAGAAATATATTCAATTGCATGTTAGAGACTAAATACTTCTCACGACTATGGAAAATTGCTCAAATTACCGCCATACCCAAACCAGGAAAACATGCCACCAAAACTGCCTCATATCAACACATCAGTCTATTGCCAATTCTTTCAAAAGTGTTTGAAAAATTATTGTTCGACCGACTAGAACCAATTTTGACAGCAAAAAAAGTGATACCAAGCCATCAATTCGGATTTAGACGGCAACACTCAACAGTCCAACAAATCCACAAGGTTACTAACAAAATACTTAACGATATGAATGACAAAAAATATTGTGTAGCTGTATACCTAGATATTGCAAAAGCCTTTGATAAAGTTTGGCATAAAGGACTTTTGCATAAGCTCAAACGAATCTTTCCACAAAACTACTTTGAACTTTTGAGGAGCTACATAACTGATCGAACATTTTATATAAGATATGAAGACGAATATATTGCGATATTCGACCAATGACAGCTGGAGTACCGCAAGGCAGTGTATTAGGTCCTCTCTTATATCTAATATACACCGCAGATGTGCCAACTCCGACAACAGATAATACAATGATAGCAACGTTCGCGGATGATACTGTATTAATGGTATCAAACAATGACGAAAAACTGGCGACCTTTACACTTCAAAAATTAATAAACAATACAGTAAATTGGTTTGACGAATGGGGTATAGAAGTTAATAAAGACAAAACTATACAAGTTATATATACAAACAAAAAGACATCAAAATATAATCTAACCTTAAAAAACAACACAATAAAAATCTGCCCAGCAGCAAAATATCTTGGAATAACTATTGACGAAAAACTAACATGGAAGCAGCATATCACTAACAAAAGAAATCAAATCAAGAATAAGTACCGGCAATTAAGTTAGTTAATCGGACGAGCATCAAAACTATCACTGTATAATAAGGTGACTATATACAAAACAATTATTACTCCTATCTGGAAATACGGAATAGAAATATGGGGAACGCCTAAAAACACAAATATTCAGCTCATACAGCGAACACAATCCAAAATATTACGAAATATAACAATTGCTGCTTGGTTTATTTCCAATGAATCCATACATCGTGACTTAAACGTAGACACTATCCAAGAAACAATCACAAAATATAGCACTAAGCATATACAGCGACTGTCAGTCCACCAAAACGAAGAAACGCGTAAAATAGCACCGGCAGAAAATATCAAACGAAGATTAAAGCGACTCATACCGACTGATCTAACTATAAGATTTACAGTGTAATCACAAAAAACAATAATAATAATAACAGATTCTTCTTACATTGGTAAAAGAACATAATAGACCCTAATTGTACAAAAATTACATATTGTTAATATATAACAGACTGTAATAAATAAAGGGGAGATATACAAAAAAAAACGCACGGTCAAGTGAAATTTTTTAATATTAATAGGACCTAGTTTTCCCCATTTCTACTAATTTGAGCATGCATGTTACCGACGAACGTAGTCTGCCAATTAAAAATAAATAAATAATTGGCACGTAAACTTCTGTTAGGTGTTTGGCCGAGTTTGTCCTTCTATTTGTGCTTCTTGATGTTGTTTCACAAATGGAAGAACTTACAGTGTTTTTATGAATATCTTTTTCATGGCAGAAATACTCTCGAGGGTTTGCCATTGCCTGTCGCTCCGGTCGTCCCGTTATCAAAACACTTTTTTCTATCATTTTCCTGTTTCATGTACGGAGATTCGAACCTAGGTGATCCCAAATGGTAGTCATACACCAACCACGGCAGACGCTCTTCGATAAATTCAAACTATATTTCTTTCATATAATTCTACCTACGTTCACATATGCAGTAATTAGCAATAAATCCACAAAATTAATCTACCCGTTCACATATGGCAGACTACCTACAAAATTGACAATCCTGTCAATAAAATTGACTGTCAATACTGTTGTGAAAGGTTTTTCTTCATAGAAATTATTTTGGTGAATATTTGGGAGCTTTTGGTTTGTTTAATTACACTGTGCCACAAAAAAAAAAACGAAATACACCTGACAAAGTACACACTGTAGGTTGTTTATATGGTCGAATAATTCATAAAAATATTTTTGTTATTTTTGTTGTACCCTCCAATTTTTTTTATTTATAAAAACCGTTTTTTCAGACTTTGCGCGGTAATCTACGGATATCTCAGTCATTTTTTCACCGATGTTCAATATTTTATATGTTTTGAAAAGGATATTGTCAGACCTTTCAAATGATGTACAACAAGTAATTATTCAAACTAGTTAGTTGTGATTTTTATTTGATTAAACCTGGAGAAATTGTTTTTTTAATAATTTTTTTAACTTTAACAATTTTTTATTGCATAATTTTACTACAAAATTAAAGATGTTTGTTAATATTCTTTGAGTGCATTTATTAACGAAGAAATTAATATATTGCTTTCAATAATCGGACAAAAATTGCGTAAACTACGCTAGTTTTCCGTAAATAGAAAAAAATGTCTTGAATATCTATCCAATTTATTGGAGTAAAAAGAACAATCATACTGTTTTTTATATACATTTTTTTGTTGATTTTACATACATAACTTTTTCTAAAAATGTTTACCCGACCTTCGTCGTTTTAAAGAAGAATCGCTCGTCTCGCGTTTGAGCGACCAACAGTAATCCGCCAACATATGTATTTTGTTTTTTCCGAGGAAACGTTTTTCAATTGACGCAATTTCTTGATGAAACCTTTCCCCTTGTTCATCGCTGAATTTTCCAAGGTTCTCCGGAAAGAAGTCTAAATGTGAATGCAAAAAGTGAATTTTGATGGACATTCTGCATCCCATGTCTCCGTAGGCCCATAAAAATTCATCCACGACGGCAACGTAATTGTCACTTCTTTTTTTCCCAAAAAGTTTTCACAAAGAGAAATGAAACTCATCCATGCTCTTCTTTCCACCGGATTCAGTTTCTCAGTGAAATTTCCATCCTTTATGATTTTGCGAATTTGCGGTCCAACGAATATCCCTGCACAATAACGGAAAATTTTTTATACAATAATACAATAGGTTATATTTCCATGGAATATGCACATCAATTTTCTAATAATTAAAAAATTGTTTTTATTTCAGACGATTACTTGCTACTTTCATTTTATTTGAAATGTAATACCTTCTTTAATTTTGGCATCACTCAGCTTAGGGAAAGTCGTTTTTAAGTGTGAAAAAGCTTCACTGTCTTTATCTAGACGTTTCACAAACTGCTTCATGTAGCCGAGTTTCAAGTGCAATGGCGGTAATATGATAGTAGTATGTATATTCCGGACTACAAGACAATATCAAAAATGTTAAAATTTTAACATTTTTATCATTTTAACTCAAAAATTTAACATTTTTACCATTTAACTCATTTTTTTAACTTACAGTTACTCAAAATTTTAACATTTTTTAACATTTAACTCATTTTTTTAGCTTATATTATCTCAAAAAATAAACGTTTAAATTTTGATGTGGGTCGATGAGTCCAACCCTAAATTATAATATAGTTACTCGTAGTTAATATTTTTAAGATATTAAAGATATCTATTTTTGATGTACTAGTAATCAATATTTAGGTTGGTACAGTTAAAATTTTGTGTTGGGTCGATGTCTATTAAGTGAAAAAATGTTAAAATATTGATTACAAAATATTTAAAGTAATCTATTCAAAAAAAAAAAACAAAAAAGGATACATTTATTTTTTAAAGTACCTTTCAAAAAAAACGACGAACTCCTCAAAACAAGAGTCTTTGAGTCAGATTTGAACTTGCAACAAAATTATTGTTACAATTCCAACTGCTTAACCAACTCATCTAAACATCATATTCTGAACTAATGTAATTACAGCTGAGTAGTATGCAAAGCAAGCAATGCTGATCTTATCAACATTGCTCACAATCTATAAATAGAATAAGCATAAGCACAAACCAAAAAAAAAAATGAAATACTGTTGAATACGAGTCACAAACTGCAAGATAAGCATAATATTTGATAAGCTTTTATACATCAACACATGGTTACAAGTGCAGTATGTATTTAGCGTTAGAAGAGGGTGGACGCAAAATAATTGAAACTTCAAATTTGAACTCTTTGAAGTTCAAATTTATAAAATTTACCCAATATTGGTTCATAACTTAAATCTCTTATTAAATATGTTATTGGATTAGATGGATAAATTTTACTAATATAAAATATTTCTCGAGTCCAATTATTTTTATATTTGTTTTCAAATTGTTTTTTATGTGATTGAATTCTTACTTTTTCTCCAATTTTAAAAACTGGTTTTTCTAAATTGTTTCTATTAATTTTAAAACAATTATCAAAAATTAATTGTTCATTTTTTTCATTTACTTCACAAGGTTTCATACCAATAGTTCTATGTACATCTTTGTAATTATATTCATATAATATTTTATCAATTACATCAATCCAATTAGTATTTTTCTGAATTTCAAATCGTATTTTTAGTTTTTCATTAATGGTTCTATTAAATCTTTCTACAATTGATGATTTCTTTTCACTAAATGTTTGATACATGTTAATATTGTATTTATCTAAAACTTCTTGGAAATGTTTATTTAAAAATTCTTTACCAGAATCTGTATGAAGTAATTTTGGTGCACAACCTGCTTTTTTAATAATATTTAAAAATGCTTCAGAAGTTGTTTTTCCATCTTTCTTTTTTAATGGTTCTATATAAGCAAATTTAGAAAATGTATCAATTACATTAAGCATATATTTGTATCCTCTATTAATTCTAACATTAACTGTTGTCATAATTAGTAAATCTGCTGCCCATAGTTCATTTATGCCTTTAGTAATAATTTTTCTTCTTTCAAAATTTTTTCTTACTGGTTTATGCAACTCTTTTGCTATTTTAAAATCATTATTTTTAGTATCAATAAATTCATCTTTATCCATTTCAAAAATATTTAAAATTTATTTTAATTAAATAACAATGATATCAGATAAAGTTTTAAAAGAATATATTAAAACACAAAAAGACTTAAAAAATAAACTTCAACAATTTAATTTAAACAAAGTAATAAAACAAGAAAAAATTAATGAAGATCTTCAAGCAATTATTCAACCATTAAATCAATCAGTTATTAATGTTCACAATTTAAATGATAGCTTTAAAAATTTAATAGTAGATTTAAATCAATCATATAAAAAAACAATAGATGGACATTCACAAAGTGAATATGTTTCAACGGAGTCGAAACCGTTTGACAATAATATGAATTTACAAACTAATGAATTTAACGAAAAGCAACTATCACCAATTAGAAAAACAAACAAACAAAAATTAGTTGAAAAGTACACCAACAACTAGCACATGTTCACGAAGCGAACAGTTAACTCCATCAACATCAAAAGACGCTCTTTTGCGTAATGCAAATGAAACGTTATCTACACCAGTACAATTTATTTCAGAAAAAATTGGAAATATGGCAATGAAATATTTAAATTTAAATAATTCTGATATGAAATTATGTGACAATATTTTTGGTCTAAGATCTGAAGATGGAAAAGATTTATGGATTGGTAATACTGAAGTAAAAATTAGTAATAATGATATTATTTTAAGTAATAAAACTTATAATGGAACAAAAGGGTTATGGGAATTAATAACTTTAAAAGAACCATCAACAGCTGTAACAAATAATGATTTACAAAATTATGAAGAAATTATATTATCAACATATGCTTACATGCAAAATAATGACAAAAGTTCTAAACGTATTAAATCTAGCGTTGGAAATAAATATATGAATTTTATTAGACCAATATTGATTAAAAATAAAATTATAAAAGAAAAAGTAGGATCTGGTTTAAATTCAAAAAATAATCTTTCAAAATCATTACAAAATTTTAAAATTAAAACTAGTTTACCTACTGAATATGTTCGTTTTGCGAATCGTTCACAATGTGAACGTGTTTATTGGAATGATATTAATGAATTAAAAGATAGATTAAATTTGTTGATAGGCGAGTATAATGCAGGAAATGATAGTCCAGAAATACATAATGAAATTATGAATATTATTGAGGAACTAAGAGAAGAAAATATGTTGACTCTGTCAACGGTTTCCGAAGGAAACGTATTAACTGTTTAATTAAATTACATATAAATTTAAATAAATTAAAAATTTTTTTTTCTAATAAATGGGAATTGATAAGTTTGGACAAAAATCTTTTTCAGAAATAAATTCATCTAATGAATATTCTCTTAATAGAATAATATCATTAGAAAATGAAGTTGAAGAAATTCGTTCAAATAGTGATCAAATGAGAGAGATTATTAGTAAATTAATGGAATTAAATCAACTACTTCAAAAAGAAGTTGAAAAACAAGAAAAAGATAATGTGGTAGCTTTTGGTGTTGTATATAAAGAAATAGAACAATTAGAAAATAATTTAAATCAAGATATTATTAACATAACTAAACAAGTAGATTTTATAGAAACAAATACTGAAAATTTTAAAAACAGTTTAGAAAAACAATTGGATAGTTATTCGGAAAAACAAATTTTAATTGATAATTATCTTAAAGATTTAGTTTTACAAAATAAAGACAATATTAATCAAAATAATATTACTAAACAAAATGATGAAACTAATAATAAGATTGATAAAAGTATTCAAGTAGATGAATATATAAAACAATTAAATATTGAAGAAAGTGAAACAGATATTCAAGAAAGTAAACTACAAATTGAAACAAATATAATTCAAAAATAATTTAAAAAATTCATACATATATAAATGATAAACAAAAATAATAAATCAAAATAAAAATTCAAATATTCAACATCGTTGAAATATGTTCACATCATATTTCATTTGAAATTAAAAAAAAAACTTAATCTATATTAATATAATTAATAATTTAATGTATAGTAAAAAGGAGGGGGTTCGTTTTAGTTACCTACATTTCTTATTTTATAATGCCCCCAGGGTAATTTGTAAGTCTTATTTAACTTATCGTTATCATTATTATTCAATTTTTTATTAAAATAAAACTTATCATCATAGGGTGACAATCCTATTTTATTCTCTTCTGTAGTATATAGTTTATTATCATATGATCTAATATTATGAACAGTTTCATTTTTATTTTTTAAATTAATTAAACAATTCTTATAATCTTCAATTGTTAACTTTTTAATATTATTTTTCTTTATTCCTTTACAAACTTTTTTATCACAAACATCGGTCTTAAATGCATACATTTTACTTCTAAGTCCACAAAATTCTCTAATTGGTATTCCATTATATTCATCTTTAAATTTTCCTGGTACTTTTTTATTAATATTAGATTTTAAATCTTCAATTGGAAAATTATCTATATAATCACTGGTATCATAATTATCTAGATCATCTTTCATTTCAGAATAAATATCAAAATCATCACCAATATATTTACCTTCAAAATAAAGAATAAATGAATCAGTATCTGTTCCTAATAATTTCATTCTATTACCATATTTAGTTTTAAGTTGTACATACATTTTAAACATTAATAATTTTGATAAATCTAAAATATTTTGACCTCCAAAGATAGGTTTATTTAATTTAATATTTGTATTTTTACCAAACACTACACACATATTATGATCTATTATTTTTCTTGATTGATATGTATGTTATTTCTATTTATTAGTTTTCTCATAAGTTTTTCAGTTTTAACTATTCTAACATTAAGTCTATTTCTAACATTTTCCATTTGTTTACCATATACACTATTATTCATAAGTTTGAAAAAATCTTTTTCAAAATCGTTTTTAGCTTCTTTTCTAAGTGTTGCATTTTTTTCAATATAATTTTTTAACCATGCTTCTTGTCTACATTTAATACCTCTATGAATTTTAGTTAAAATTACACCATTATTTAAATATTCTTTTAATAATCTTATATCAATTATATAATTTTTCTTTGGTAACAACGTACACATTAATTTTTTAATTTTATCATTTGGTTTACTACCAATCCCTTTATTAATTAAGTCTGTTTGATTTGGTGATAAATCTTCAAATTGTGGAACATAATGATGAGGTGCTGGAGCATAATCATTATAAAAGTTGTGTAATTCCGGAGGAATACTTATATCAACTTCTAATGTATATCCAATATTATTATCATCAAAATTATTATTTAAAATATTATTAACATTACAAAAGTATTTAATTTCATCTTCATTTAACCATTCATGATTACCAACACTTAATTTTTGTGACATGGCCCATCCATATAAATTATTTGCATCTAAATATAAAATATAACTTGTTAATTTATTAGAATCGTATATACCTTTAAGAGAAGCTTCCTCTTTACTTAATTTATAAACTTGTTCTACAATATCAGCATGTTCCTTTCGGTAACCGTTGACAGAGTCAACGTAATAATAACAATTATTAGCTTTAGCATAGTTATGTGCAATTTGTGATATTCCACCTCTAGTTCCACTTTCATAAAATTCATACATATCTTGACCTGTTAATAATTCTAATTTTTGTTTGGTTAATTTTAAAGCAGATGAATTACTTAAATGTGGTGAACTTATATAATGTATAGGATCTAAATTATAATTTTTAAAACATTCTTTTCTAAAATTATCAAATACATCACTTAAAAGTATAACATCTAATTTTAAATACCAGTTATGATAGTCTCTAAATGTTTTACAATTAAAATGTTTCCAAAATTTATTTGCAAATTTATAATCATTAATATTAATATTTCCATTTAATGATGAATTAAAATTTTCAAGATTTGGAAATTCTGTTATACTTAATATAATTTTTTATAATCATCAATAAATTCATATGGATATACACCTTTTCTAAGTAAATAACATTTATCTTTCAATGATAAATCTTTAAAAACATTATTAAAGTTTTCTAAATGATCAAAATTAATAGGTTTTATATTTTTAGTATTACAAACTGAACAAATACTACAAGCATATATTTTATTCTCAGTATTTTTACCAACTTTATAAGATATATTACATAATCCATTTTTCTTATTTTCTTACATGTTACACAATATATATCATTAACATCTAATAAATTTTTAACAGCTTTATCTAATGAAGTATTTATAAATTCCATTGAATCTATAAATCTTAATTCTATTTTTTCGGTAACTGTATATAATTCTAAATCTGTTGAATTACAATTACGACAAGTGTTTCTTGTCTTTAAATTATATTGATATTTACATTTTTCATTTTTACATTTTAAATATTTAGTTTCACCTACAATAACTGGTTTTTTAATTTGTTTAAATTTTTCAGTACTCGTTGCTAGAACACTAGTTTCAGTTTCAGGATGAAATTCATCTAAATAATTTAGAAATAATTTTGAATCATAACCTTTTAAATTATGAATAATAATTGGTAAAAATTTTGGCATCTTTAACTTTAGATTACATTTATTACATAAAGCCATTCTATATTTACCAGTTGTATGGTCATGATCCCAACATTTTTTATTTTCTTCAGAAAATGGAATATCACAAATTTCACAATTGTTAGTATTATCAAACTTTAATATCGATTCTTTATCCTGAATTATATTATTCAATTTTCTTACTTCATAATAATCTTTAGCATATTTTATTAAATTATCTAAGAATGTTTCAATAGCACTTTTCTATTAGAAGGATTCTTTGAAATATATTGTTTGTTATAAGTGTTATAAATACCATAACTATTTGGAATGTGTTCATGAAGTAATATTGTATTTTTACATTTGCCAGATTTTTTTTTATTAATTTTTTCCAAAGTACATTCAAAATCAGCATATAAAGTATATGGATGAAATAATTCTGCACCATTAGATTTATATTTTAAAATATTTTCACCCTCTTTAGGTAACTTTATATTTTGTATTATATTATTATCATCTTTTAATAAATAACATGTTTTTATATGTTCTTCTAATTTATCAGATTTTTCACAATGTTTAAAACATTTATTACAAATATGTAGATGTTCATGCTGATGATGAATTTTACCACTTAAAAATCCAGATAAATTTTTAAGTGGTACAAAGTGAGATTTGTATGTTTCTTTTGTAATATTTCCTTCTATATATATAATATTAACATGTTTTTTTGGCAAACCATTAACGAAATAACGAAAAGAGTTACTTTTATACATTAATTGAATTTGGTAATATTCATCATCATTTTTTTCTGAATCATAATGATAAAAATTCATGGTAATATTAAAATAATCTTCTAATTTTTTAACATTTTCTTCATTAATTATAAATGGAAATTCTAAATTTAGATTTTTAAATTTATCATCATTTTCTAAATCTTCAAGATATTTTTTATATTTTGTTGGTCTTTCTGGATGAATTTTTAACACATCTTGATAAATAGAATATAAGATACAATATAAAATACATTTATTATCAGTATTTTTAATATTAACACAATTTCTATTAGTAAATGGAATATATGATCCAGCAAGAATTTGAGACTTATCTCTACTAATATGTGTTTTTACTATTCTAACAAAGCTAGCTGTAGATCCTTTTGTACATTTTTCTGAGAATTTATTATTTATTTCCTCTATCATTAAATAAAATTCTTTTGTATAGTTTAATTTATTAACATAATGTATTTCTGATCTATACCAATATTCATAACTTTCTTTAATTTTATTAGTTTTTTTATCAATAATCACAATATTTACCGCTGTTGCTAAAACCACTTTAAAATTACTAATATATATTTTTTAAAACCTTTGAAAAAATATTTGAAACAATTTCTTTTTATTAATTCTAAATGTCTTTTAATATTAAATTCTTCATTATTTGTAAACTCTAAATCAGCAACCATATTGTTAAAACATGAACCATTTAATTGTTTTTCTTGAATATCAATAATATCAAAATCATAATCATCAAAATTTTGAAATATATTTTGAATAACATCATTATTATGCTTTTCTATTAAAACATTTATTATGTTTAATAAACTATTTTTATTTTTATTATACCAATATTTTGGCAATTGAAAAATATGTTTATTTGCTCTAATATATTTTTTTAAATTTTTTAAATTTTTAGATTTCAATTCTTTAATATTAAATGGATTCATTTTTATTTGGTTGATATTTTTACTTAATTTTTCCTTATTTATATAGAAAAAATTTTTTTAATAATTTAACTTCGCACCTCAAACATTTTAATACTTTAAATTGTGATGTAAATACTAATTAAATTTATTTAACTTAATTAGAAATTAATTTTTATCAGAATTTTTTTCATTATTTTCTTTATTATTAATATATTTAATATGAAATTGAGATTTTAAATGACGTTGTTTATGTGGAAGAGTATAATTTACACCACATTCACACTCTACGCTTGTAGTTCTACTTGGTAATGAGGTACGATATGCGAATTTTTGATTGTAACATTTTTTACAATACCCCTTATTCAAATTAGAAATAGTTGTTTCTTCTAAGCATGAAAAACATATTTTTTTACCATCTAATATATAATATATTAGATAAACATATTTTTTCACCATTTATTATTTTATGATATAATCTTTGTTTTGGTATGTTTCCTTCGTGAATGGTTTCTTTTGAAAACATAATTTCACTCATTATTTCCAATTTATTAACAAATATTTTTTTTAAATTTATGTTAACTTTGTTAACTATTTTCTTCGAAAATATCAATTTACATTTCTAATATTTAATCTTATACTAATTTTTTCTTTTCTAAAATCAATGAAATTATTATCCTGATCAACTATATAAATAGTTATATTTCTAATAGTATTTGTATTTACTGGATAGTATATTAAATTTGTAGGTATTTCATTTATTTTTTCACCAGGTTTATCATTGATAAAAAATTCATGAATAATATTTGTTTGTTTATTATTTTCATAACTACCTCCTACAATATTACATTTTATTCTAATAGAATTAACATTCATAATATTTACTGGTAAATCAGATGATACTAATGTATTAGGTTGAATAATTTGTTCACTAAATCCTAGTAATGAAGCTATGGAATTTTTTTGTGTAAAATCAATAATATAATCACTTTTAATTTCAACTTTTAATGTTGTCATATTTGGTTTAATAGTAATACCCTTTATTTTCTCTTTTATAAAATTGTTTATATCATTTATTTCATATGAACCAGTTGGGAATGTAATTATTTTGTTAACACTGTTAATTGTTTGTAAATTATCTTGTGAATCATTTCCTTCGAAAATATGTTCACTTTGTGAACCAATGACAGAGTCAACATAATGTAAAATATTATTTTTTAATTTTTCAGATATGTTCGGTATAGAATTATAAGTAGAAAAATTAAGCAAACACATTTCAAAATCATGTTTATTATCTAAAATTATTGGTTCATCAAAATTACATGAAATTATTGAAGTATTTCCATCTAATGATATAGTCGGCATTATTTAATTAAGTAAAAATTTTAAACATAGATGACCACAAATTATTTCATTTATTTCTTGATCAATATTATTATTAAAAATTACAGTATTTTCATTAGTTTTGAAATATTTCTCTATTAATATTGGTAATTTATTTATAGCAAAGGAGTCATAGTAAAAAATATGATTATTATATTTTTTATATGCTACCCAGTGTGTACCATTACCATTATTATTATCTAAATTTATTATTCCACATTCTATATCTTTTATCTTTTTTGGTAATCTATCTTTCATGAATACACCTCTAAAATTTGCTATATTAAATTTTCTAGCATATTTTTTTAAATCATAATTACTTAATGGTTTAATTGGAATTAATTCAAAATCAAATTTTTTTTAAGTAACATACCATTACCAGATTTTTTAAGTAGCATACCATTACCAGATTTTATATTTTTTTCTTCTAATGCTTTATTATGACGAATTTTTTCTTCTAATAATTTATCGTTAGTTTTTTTATCATTATATGCTCTATATAATGTTGTTCCTGCAGTAACTGCAGCTCCTATTGCTGGAATAAATGGTAATAGTGCTGGTAAAAATCCACCAATTTTTTCATTATTAAAACTTTGTAACTGGGACATAGATAATTTTAATATAAAAATTTTAAAAGTAGTTTTATTATTATCTAAATGTTTTTTTATAGAATTAATTTGTTTTCTAGTTAATGGTAAATATGTTTCATTCATTACACTTTCTTTAGTTCTTTGTAATTGAATTGGTTCTAATTTTATAGTAATATCTGTTTTATTTTTCATAGCATCATAAACTTGTTTTTGTTGATCTTCATTTAGAGATATTGGATATTTAATGTATCGTCCACATTTTGGAATAAAATAAATTTTATCTTTATTCTCATTTTTATTATATTCACTTTGTGAACCGTTAACAGAGTCAACATTTATCAATTCTTCAGTTGATGAATTGTGAGTTGTTAAACCCATACCCATTTTTCTTTTAAATTTCATAGCATTAGTAGTTAAATATGCATTTACTTTTTCTGATAAACTACCATCTTTTGCTGAAACTCTTGACCATGCTTTATCTTCTAAAATTTTATCAGCTTCATGTCTTTTCTTTATATCGTTACTTTTAGAATATGCAATATCATGTTCTTTAGCTGCTTCATCTAATTTATTAATTGGATGTATATCTTTTTCAAGTTTTAATTCAAGATTAGTACCAGGTCCTAAATAATTATATCCTGGAGAATGTAATTCAAATGGAAGATTATTTATAAGATTATTTATAATACCACTACCATAATATCGTACCATTTATTATAATAGAAAATGTGATGTATTTATTTATTTATTTGGATAATTATTAATCATGAACTGAAGGTAAACTTGAAATATCATCATCAACTTTTTTATTAATATTAGACAATTCGTTTCTATTTTTCTTATTTATTTTAGTTACATTCTTTAAAAATCCCTCTGTTAAACTATTTGATTTAGTCTGTCGAGAATTGTCTTCTTTTGTCGAGAATTGTCGAGAATTGTCTTCATTTTTAGTGTTTTTGCCAATAATTTCAATACCAAGTAATTTAAGTCCATTATTAAGAGAATCGCGTGAAATATGATTTTGTTCGCAAAATTTTACTTTAGTTAATTTTGAAGTACTAGCTTGTTCTAAATAATTAATAGCTAAATTTCTTTCTCTAATTTGTTTAAGTTCATTAGCATTTTTTGGAATATGAATATTTTTTGAATTTCTAAAACTTTTTGTTTTCCCTTGTAGTGATACAAGTGGTGAAACAGTTTTAGTAGAAGGGCTTGGATGATTGTATAAATTAGTTATATTCTTATACATTTTATTCATTTTAATTTATTTATGAAAAAATTTTTTAAAATAATTATATTTTTCTTAGTGTTTCAATATAAAAAAATATTAAAAATGTTTATTATAATAAATGTCGAATATACATACAATTGAAGAATTTAAAACAAATACTGATGTGCCTATCTTGAAATTAAGAGGATCTAGTATAAAACTATTAAATAAAGAAGAAATAGAAAAAGAGGTCAAACAAACACAAGAATTTATTAGGCAACATAAGTCTCAGTTTAATAATAGAAGTGGTTTTGTTCAATGTTTAAATGATGCACTTAAAAATAATGATCATGTATGGCATGAATATGCTGTTTGTATTATGAAAAGTGTTAAAAATATTAAAGATTATAATATTGAATTACATTCAGAATCAAATAAAATATTAGTAAATGAATTATTAAATGAGAAAGCTATATTAGAATTTAGTTTAATGAGTTATGAAGAAATTATTGGCAAATTAAATGATGATATGTATGAGTTACAAGTAAATTATGATATTCTTGAATCAGAACATAATAACCTTATAAATAGCATTGAAAAAAAAAACGCTGCATTAGCTGAAAAATATAAGAACAATTTTATTAAAAGACAAAAAGCTATTGAAGAATCTAAAACAATGAAGATTGGACTAGTAAATAAAAAAATTACAACACAAAAACTCAATGATTTATTGAAAAGTGTAAGTAAAATGAAATAAAAAAAAAATATTGTTAATAAATGAATACTTGTGTTAATATTATTCCATATCAAAATAATTGTATATCACAGTTATACATAATTGATGCTAATAATAAATATAATGGAGGATGTAGATGTGTCATAATGGATCCGTCTTTATTAAAATTAATTTCTATTGTAATTTTTATTGTAATTGCAATTCTTATATTTTATGCAATATATTTAGATACACAAAAAAGGGTAATTGAAAATGAATGTAAAAAGATTAACAAAAAAAAAAAATATTAAAAATATTTAGGATTTTTTCTATTGCATTAAATGAATAATTGTAAAAACAATTTTGATAAAAATAATCAATTATCAAAAATAGATTTTATTATTTCAAATGGAATAGATAAAATAATGCAAAATGAATACATTTCAATGGTACTAATTATTATTCTATTAATAATGTTTTTTTATAATTTGATAAGACAATTAAATGCAAGACTACAATTATTTTAAACATAGGTTTCGACCTAGTCAAAACATATTAGTAAATTTTTAATAATATTTTTTAGTTAAATAAATGAAAGAAGAAAAAGGTATTGAATCTTATGACTTTTATGAACATTTACCAGCTAATTCAACTTTATTAAACGAATATGGAAGACCAATAGAAATAAATATTAATAATCAAGACATTAAAACGTTACCATCAAAAAGTTTACTTAATATTAGAGGTCAAATTATTGCTAAAGATAAAGATGGTAAAATATTAGATAAACTTAATCCTGATAAAATAAATTTTGTGAATAATGGTATAATAAATCTGTTTAGTAACATTACATATTTTATTAATTCAGTTGAAATTGATAAAATTGAAAATCCTGGAATAACAACAACAATTAAAGGCTTAGCATCATTTTCTAATGATTTACCATTAAATAATGCTGGTTGGCAAATTGTAAATAAAGGTAATGTTTTTAATAAGAAAGGTTATTTTTCTGTTAGCATTCCATTGTGTATATTAATTGGGTTTTTTGATGATTACAAAAATTTCATTTTTAGAATTAATCAAAAATTAGAATTAATAAGATCAAATGATGATACAAATTGTTTAATTATTGATAGTAGTTTAAGTGATCATACTTTTTCTATTGATATTAATCAAATTATATGGAGAATGCCTCATGTTAAATTTTCAGTTGAAGTTGATCATGAAATTAATAAAAAAATTTCAAATAATATAATACAAACTTTCAAATGTATTTTAGAAATTTGAGATACTATTGTACTACTGCAATTCCAGCTGTAAAGACTTATACCTGGAATATAACATCATCTAGTGCTAAACCTAGATATTTTCTTATTGCATTTCAAACATTAAGAAATCAGAATAATTATAAAGACAATAGTAAATTTGACCATTGTAATTTAGAAAATGTTGTAGTTAAATTAAATACAAATAGATATCCAAACTATGATATGCAACTATCTATTAATCAAAATAAATTTGATACATTATATAATATGTTTCTAGATTTTAAAAATTCATATTATGGTTCTAGTATAAATAATTTACCAATAGTTAATTATGATACATTTTTAAAAGAATATCCAATAATATGCATTGATACATCTAAACAGAATGAGGTAATTAAAGAGGCTGCTATTGATATTAAAATTGAATTTAAATGGACAGAAGATTTTCCATCAAATACAGTCGTTCACTGTTTAATGTGATGATAGTTATTCATATAATCCACTAACAAATCAAGTGATGCATGTTTGACTTGTTTTTTTAAATTTTTATAAAATTAAAATTAACTAAAAATTAATTGAAATAAATATGTAATTAATTATATTAATAGATTAAAAAAATTTATCTAAAATTCTAAATTATGGATGGTCATTTAAAAGTTACTAAATTAGATAATAAAATTAAATTAACTATTCAAAATTTTGATACTCATAAACCAATAAAAAGATTAAATGAAATATTTCCGAATATTATTAGAGCAATTATTTGTGGACCAAGTAATTGCGGAAAAACAAATGTATTATTAAATATATTATCAAAGATTTATTATTCTGATATAATAATTTGTTCAAAAACTTGCTATCAAGAAAAATATAAATTTTTGGAAGATATGATAATTCAATTCAATAAATTGTGTGTTAAAAATGATTTGGAATCTAAAGATATAAAATGTTTATCAATTCAATCTCTACCAACACCTGAAAATATTAAACAATATTCTGTAATAATATTTGATGATATCTCTACAGAACAACAAGATAATATTTCCAATTATTTTGCTTATGGTAGACACAATAACATTTCTTGTTTTTATTTATGTCAAACATATTCAAAAATTCCTAAACAATTGATAAGAGATAATGCAAACTATATAATTTTATTTAAACAAGACAAGACTAATCTGAAACACATATTTAATGACCATTGTAATGATATTGATTATGATATTTTAAAAAATATGTGTATTCAATGTTGGAAAGAACAGTTTGGATTTTTAGTAATAGACAAAGAACAAGAAAAAAATGATGGTAGATATAAAAAAATGTTTGAATTTTTCTTTACAATATAAAAAATGTTTGAATTTTTGTTTAAATAAGATTTTTATTTTTTATTATTTCCATTTATTTTGGAAATCTTTATATTTTTCATTTTTTTCATCAAAAACTATATCTAATATTTTTCTATATTTATATAATCCATCAATGGTGGGCAGCAGATTTACTAATTATGACAACAGTTAATGTTAGAATTAATAGAGGATACAAATATATGCTTAATGTATATTAATTGATACATTTTCTAAATTTGCTTATATAGAACCATTAAAAAAGAAAGATGGAAAAACAACTTCTGAAGCATTTTTAAATATTATTAAAAAAGCAGGTTGTGCACCAAAATTACTTCATACAGATTCTGGTAAAGAATTTTTAAATAAACATTTCCAAGAAGTTTTAGATAAATACAATATTAACATGTATCAAACATTTAGTGAAAAGAAATCATCAATTGTAGAAAGATTTAATAGAACCATTAATGAAAAACTAAAAATATGATTTGAAATTCAGAAAAATACTAATTGGATTGATGTAATTGATAAAATATTATATGAATATAATTACAAAGATGTACATAGAACTATTGGTATGAAACCTTGTGAAGTAAATGAAAAAAATGAACAATTAATTTTTGATAATTGTTTTAAAATTAATAGAAACAATTTAGAAAAACCAGTTTTTAAAATTGGAGAAAAAGTAAGAATTCAATCACATAAAAAACAATTTGAAAACAAATATAAAAATAATTGGACTCGAGAAATATTTTATATTAGTAAAATTTATCCATCTAATCCAATAACATATTTAATAAGAGATTTAAGTTATGAACCAATATTGGGTAAATTTTATAAATTTGAACTTCAAAGAGTTCAAATTTGAAGTTTCAATTATTTTGCGTCCACCCTCTTCTAACGCTAAATACATGCTGCACTTGTAACCATGTGTTGATGTATAAAAGCTTATCAAATATTATGCTTATCTTGCAGTTTGTGACTCGTATTCAACAGTATTTCATTTTTTTTTTTGGTTTGTGCTTATGCTTATTCTATTTATAGATTGTGAGCAATGTTGATAAGATCAGCATTGCTTGCTTTGCATACTACTCAGCTGTAATTACATTAGTTCAGAATATGATGTTTAGATGAGTTGGTTAAGCAGTTGGAATTATAACAATAATTTTGTTGCAAGTTCAAATCTGACTCAAAGACTCTTGTTTTGAGGAGTTCGTCGTTTTTTTTGAAAGGTACTTTAAAAAATAAATGTATCCTTTTTTGTTTTTTTTTTTGAATAGATTACTTCAAATATTTTGTAATCAATATTTTAACATTTTTTCACTTAATAGACATCGACCCAACACAAAATTTTAACTGTACCAACCTAAATATTGATTACTAGTACATCAAAAATAGATATCTTTAATATCTTAAAAATATTAACTACGAGTAACTATAATTTAGGGTTGGACTCATCGACCCACATCAAAATTTAAACGTTTATTTTTTGAGATAATATAAGCTAAAAAAATGAGTTAAATGTTAAAAAATGTTAAAATTTTGAGTAACTGTAAGTTAAAAAAATGAGTTAAATGGTAAAAATGTTAAATTTTTGAGTTAAAATGATAAAAATGTTAAAATTTTAACATTTTTGATATTGTCTTGTAGTCCGGAATATACATACTACTTATGATTTTATCAGCTTTTACTAATTGAATGTTAACAACATTGTTTTTTCCGATTTTGAAAAACTTTCGCAATGGGCACTCTTTTCGATCATAGTGATTGCTTGCACGACTATCCCATTCACAAAAATAACAGGTTCAAAACTTACCGAATTAGAGAGGGGTAAAATTACTGCGTGGGAGGAGGAGGGTCTCTGCGCCTCAGAAATCGCGCGAAAATTATGTCGCAAAATTATGGAGAAACACGTAAACCTTTCATTTGTAATTTATGATAAATTGCAGTGATTTTTCCAAGTAAATAATCATTGAAGGCAAAAACTATGGTTCCACAAATGGATAGATATTCAAGGCATTTTTTTCTATTTACGGAAAACTAGCGTAGTTTACGCAATTTTTGTCCGATTATTGAAAGTAATATATTAATTTCTTCGTTAATAAATGCACTCAAAGAATATTAACAAACATCTTTAATTTTGTAGCAAAATTATGCAATACAAAATTGTTAAAGTTAAAAAAATTATAAAAAAACACTTTCTCCAGGTTTAATCAAATAAAAAACACAACTAACTAGTTTGAATAATTACTTGTTGTACATCATTTGAAAGGTCTGACAATATCCTTTTCAAAACATATAAAATATTGAAAATCGGTGAAAAAATGACTGAGATATCCGTAGATTACCGCGCAAAGTCTGAAAAAACGGTTTTTTATAAATAAAAAAAAATTGGAGGGTACAACAAAAATAACAAAAATATTTTTATGAATTATTCGACCATATAAACAACCTACAGTGTGTAATTTGTCAGGTGTATTTTCAGTGTTGCACCGTGTTATTATTAACGATATGAAGAAAATACAAGGGGAAGGAATAGCTAATTTAATTGCGCACTTGGCTGGTAATAATAAACAGTTGGATACGCATTCGAAATTCGATATTACATTTTATAGTAAGTAATAAGAGGACTCACGTTTACGGACATACGCTTTTTTCTGTTAAATGAATGTACGGTTAATAATACCTAACAAACATTTGATTAGAATTATGTCTACAAACTTGTTTTCTATGGCATCTAGTTTATTTACCTTTTACTTTAACGTTTTTCTTTACACTCGTAGAAATAATGATCTATTACACTAAAACACAGTATGGTTATTATCTAGGATTATTTTACAATCTCAGATTTTGGAGACAAATTTTTAATTACGGATTGGGAGTAAGCACGAGAAAGTAGATCATCTACTTATATGTGAACGTATTAAAAGTCTATCTAAAAAAAAACAACATTACATAAATAAACTAAGCTTATCGTTTATTTTTCCATATTAATTTTATTGAAACTAGACTAGAGGTACAGAATTACTTAAATATAATATTTAAACATAAAAGTTTTGATAAAAAATTTATATACTTAAAGATTAAAGATCTGCTTATAATGTCTAAGTGTATGAACCTAATTTAAAAATGATTACACATGTCTGTGATCAATACATCCGCCTTTTGAATTATAGTACTTCGTTTTTGTTTTTATCAATTATCATTAAGAATAAAAATGAAATGTTTATTTGTGTTTATATTATTTTTTGCGTAAGTTCAATAATTGCTGTACATAAATACAAAAAGTTTTATTTATTAATAATGGAGCCAATATATATCGACAGGTAATCCCCTCGACCTATTTACATCAACTTATATACTTAAAGATTAAACTGTTGCTCATAATGTCTGAGTGTAGTGTCATTAAGAATTATTACACCCATCTTTTACTTATTTTACAGTATTTTGCTTTTTTATAAATTATAGTTAAGAAATAGTATGGAAATTGAACATTAAATTATTTTTCATTTTGCATTAGTTTAATAATG
Organism: Anastrepha ludens; assembly: GCF_028408465.1. Taxonomy (NCBI): domain Eukaryota; kingdom Metazoa; phylum Arthropoda; class Insecta; order Diptera; family Tephritidae; genus Anastrepha; species Anastrepha ludens. Next base: position 4,635,963 of record NC_071504.1, read on the forward strand.
AAAATTGAAATTTAAATTTACAATGAAAAGGAACAATATTCATTTACATATACGGCGGCCGCCGTAGCGGAATGGTGAGTACGTTACTACTATTCGGGAGTGCGTAGGTTCGAATAATAGTACTTGCCCCTCGGCAGGCAATGGCAAACCTCCGAGTGCATTTCTGACATGAAAAAGCTCCTCATAACAAACCACTTGCCGCTTGAAATCGACTTAAAACTGTAGGATCCCCCATTTGTGAAACGGCATTAAGACACACACCACAAATAAGAGGAACTCGCCCAAACATCTAACAGAAGTGTGCGTGCCAATTATTTATGTTATGCTTACATATTATATATTATATATTATATAAGAATATTTTCGTTTGCTGCACTGGGGGAACATTCAATATACTGCCATTAAAAAGAGGATCTAAAAGGGGAAAAGTGAGGGGTATCTCCATCCTTAAACTTTAAACCCCACCCTCCGGAGGTTTAAAGCGAAAAGTTAGTGTTGCCAGATACCTCAAAAAAGAACGAAGTTCATATGGAGGTAGAATTGTATAGAGAAGTTTGTGAATTTATTAGTATTTTTATTTTAAATTGCAGGCATTTAGAAACTAAATATTGTTGTTCATTAAAAATAATTGTTAACCGTGTTTAAAATTGAACCTAACGGCGACTACAATTAAGACGATTAAGATACTAATTATGATATGTCGAACGAATTGGGTACAATTGATTATAAGAGGATATTGCAAATTGAGTATATCTCACAGCTCAGAGGAGTTATATGCCCTCGCCTTACAGATGACTTTATTAAAATAAGAAGTAAATACTTATAAGGAAACTAATTGGTACTGGAAGAAAAAATAATATGAAAAAGAATTAAATGAGAATTTTAAATTGAAAAACATTCATCGAGAATCTCCATAATATATAGACTCTAATTTAATTTTTAGTTTAAATGCGATTTTTGGTGTAATTATTATTTATGATACAATTACTGATATAATAATTTAAATTGTGTTTCTAAACATTTAAGTCACTTTTTGTATACATACTAACCGATATGGAATATTAAAACATTTTTATGTTGTGTTCAATTATTTGGGGAAGGAGAAATTATAAAAAAGGCGACATTGTATATTTAGCACAGAGGCAACAAGACACAAAGACTACTTGCAACAACAACAAAAATGTAGATAATATAAATTGTCTTAAAACGCTCGGAAGCATATTCATTCCCGGCGGAGATTATACCGCAAAAAATATGACATAGTGTTCTAGATAAACAAATACCAAAGGAAACCCACTTATCAACAGCATATGTGTAAGAGCAGAAGGCTGTCTATTCAAAAGTATCTAGAAGAAGAAATAGGTTCTGACCCTCAGGCAGTAAACAAATATCCCATTTGCTAGACGTTTTTGTAATGAAATCCGACAGGCTAAAAATGCTGACAATTATACCTTGCCTTGAACTTTCTTTTAACCATTCGCCAATCATATTGACAACTCAAAGTTTACTACAGAAAATGATAAATCGATCACTGTATACTCATACCGCAGACCGGAAGACGTAGCTGATGAAATTACATTGGGCAACTTTCAAAGTACCTTTAAAAGCAAGTGTGGAAATTGAAACAGCTATAGCATTTTTCAACGGTACGATAAATCAGTCAGTCCGACGGGAAAAACACAAGCAGAAAGTTTTCTTTACTGATTAAAAAAAAAGCTAATAACAACAATCCAATGAAATAAATCAAGTGGTTCCCTACAGCCGTGCTGCCTTGCTTTCGATGGCTACTATTTTTTCTTTGCATAACAAGGAATGTTTACAAAGCGCAATTACAAATGAACCTTACCTGCCATTGGTTTAAAGCATTGTAACTGATTAAATAAATGAAATCAACATTTAGTATTGTCCAAACAAGCATGCATATATATATACATACACACATTTTTGTAATGTAAGTTGCATATCAATACGATACTGCATCAATACCCACATTGGCTCATATTCTCCTCTTGTGTAAAAATATCATTTGTTTGAGTATTTTTCTGTTGCTTCACAAGCACTCGTACAACAAGAGTAATAGTGCAAATGAAAGAGTAAAGTGTTTAAATGAGAATTTGTAAAGAAATTATGAGAAATACAATTCAGTTAAATAAATTAAAGGACCAGTCCAAATTCTTGAACTTTTAGATGGCGGCCGATACGTCTTTTCGAATTCTAACTCCAAGAGAACCTGCAAATGCGCTCATGACCCCTACAAATACGCTCATGACCCTTTGTGAAGTTTAGATGCGATTGATGTTGACTAAGGAATACTTTTTTGTAATTGTTCTACATATTCTATACATTTATTTCGTTAGTGATTTCAAAATATAGGGAATGATGGCGAGTTTTCTTTTACATGGGGTTCTCGTAAGTTTGGTTATGGGCGTTTACGTTTACGTTGTGAGCACCAACCCACTCCGCAACGTATCGTAATCCCTTTCCGTTGCCCGTAGCATACACAAAAGTGAGCGAAACTTATCCCGTAGGAAACATCTGCGCTCTTTCAGTTACATATTTACACAATACAACGGGTTGTGTGTGTTTGTGTTTGGGTGTATCGACACAATGTTGCCATTGGTATTTTTGCATACACACTTTTGCACACATCCACGTTATCAGTTATAATTTTTCATTGTATAATAAACCAAAGCCAAAAACCAACAAATGCAATTAGTTCATTTAACTTTAACTTTATTCAACATTGTTTTTAAGTTATGTTAATAAAAATAAATTAAATGTCTAAGTTTATCTTATAAATGGTTTCGAAATGTACTGTTTGGCCACACTGTGTGGTGAGAGAGCAATCAGCTGACACGATTATACGGAAACAATCCAAAATCCCACCTCAACGATATACTATACTACGCAACGGAACGGTGGAAGAATTCATTAGTTTCATCGTGTCAGCTGATACGGGCGTACGTTTACGTCGGTGAGTGTGAGCACCATGAGCCTTAAGCTGTTGGAATAGCAGACATGAATGCAAAATCGAAGCGATCAATGAATGTGAAGAGCATCACCCGTAGGCATGTGGTATATTAGAATGACCGTGATGAACAATTTGATACGTTTTTTTATGAGTGTATGATTGCCAATTTGTAAGATTGTCCATATCAAGTATTATGGCTGAAATTGTTTTCCTGGGTCAGGTTTGACCGAGTGAAAGAGGCGCCACACAAGCACGTATGACTTATCAGAATGGTTGTGGTGGAAACCATTAGCGAAACTATCACCATTGTTTCGCTTTGCCCTAGGAAAACTACTAAAAGCGAAATGTATAGAGTAGGCTACGAAAAGTAAAAGGAGTCTGACAAATTAAGATGCCAAAGTGGCTTCGCCCTAAGGAGCGTTTTCACACACACTGCCCGACACGATATTTGTATTGGGTGTAAATGTTTGTAAGTAATGTACATATGTATGTGGCATTTGTCATTTGTTTATTGATTGAATTCATGGGTGCAGGTAAACCTATGCATGCAATAAATAAATCATTTGTACGTCCAAAAGATCTTAGTTTAACATATCTATATATAATGTGTGTGTGCCCTCTTCATTATGAGCGTCCAATACCAATATCGAGCGCTCGATTTCGGCACGGCGTGCGAGACTCTGTGAGAGTAATTTTCTTCATACGGCAACTTGCAGACTCGCAAGCGTAAAGTTTCTTTTTATTGTATTGTAAAGTCATCACCCCGACGTTCTAGTGCACAGTTCTAGTGGATAAAAGTTTTACGTTATTTGTTATTAATTTCATACCTAATGTTAAGGTAAGTCAACATCAACTTTTTAACGACTTTAACGATAGTATATTACAACCCAAGGCCAGAAAGTTGGATTTCCTGGCGGGTGTGAGATGGTGGCCGAGACAAAGCCGAGCCGGCCACGAAAGTCTTGTAATCCGCTAGAGCGCGCTGCGGCTCGAGAAGGCCTCAAAAGTCGCTCTTCCTGGAGTCAAATGCGGTCAGAAAGACCGTACTTTCGGCAAAGTGATCATGAAAAATTGTTTCGCCAAAATCAATAGTTACCTATATATTTTATAAGTCGTAAATACTTGTAATATTAAAAAAGAAATAGATTCAATTTTATATTTACCTAGATAAGTAAAGTACCTACCTACTTATTTTTAAACATGCGCTAGTGTTTTTTCTCGAAATAATAGAAATATTTCGCCTCCCGACCAATGCCTTCGAGTATATTTTATATGCGTCAAAATTCGTAACATTATTTTCACAGAGTTCTTTTTTCATACATACCCACATCTCATGCGGTGTTCCTACAATAAGTACAAAATCATATGAATGAACAACGAATTATTTCACTTCTCCATAGAAAGACCTTGCTTTTAATAAGTTGCTTCTGCATTACGTATTCAACAAAATAAGTAGGTTGGTACTACTTACCTTTGCCTTCTTTAATAGTGACTATAAAATAAAAATATTCGATCTGTGTGATGTGCGTACATACATATACAGGGTGGTCATGGATAAAGTGCAAATACCATTGAGACCATCGGCCCGCGACAGATCAAGGTGGCGCTCTTAGGGGAGGCCCATATCCAGCAATAGATGCCCACCGGTTGAGATAATGATGATGATGATACAAAGTTGGCAGCTGACTCGTAAATTTTGTATAGTCGTTTTTTTTTCATTTCCGACAAAAAGTTTGACAAAAAAATGTTCCGGGTATGTATCGTAATTCATGGTTTTCCTATTTTCACTTTATCCAAGACCTCCCTGTGTAATAATCATCAACCAACTCTTATAATCTGTATCCTGTAACATTGCGTTCTTACCAAACTTAACTCAAACATTTTTAAGGTTATCATGTCTGGAGGACCCTCTAGAGACAGAGATGTAGGGAGAAAATGGGAATCCGGTGCGTCAAAAAGAAAAAGAAAGGCTGAAACGGTTGTATACAACCAAGCTCTGAGTTCCAGTATGATGAAATTTCTTAAAAAGCCTTCTTCAGGTGCCACTGCTTCAGACTTATGTGATGCATCTTTATTTTCTGAAACAGAATCAGCTACATAGTTCAATGAAACTTTTAGTCAAATTTCTGATACAACTTTACCTTCAACATCGAGTGAATCTGCTATGACCCAAATTTCTGAATCCAATAAAGAGTTGGAAAGTGAGTAAGGTGTGAGTCAGAAAATCAAGAGCAAGAAGTTCATTTAAGCGAGCCCTTAATAGACCTAGATCCGGGGAAGTGGCTATTGCCATTAAATGATGCGCTGTGCCATCTCTTAATTCAAAACGGTCCCGATCAAGACCTAGAGTGATCTGATGAAAATTACCCAAAAGACCAAAGTAAAAGACATTTTTCTAAATTTCATTATACTAGAAAATTGAGTAACGGCGAAACGCTACATCGCAGATGGTTACCTTACTCCATATTTCAAGATAAGGTTTATTGCTTTCCATGTAGACTTTTTTCACATTTGCAGACACAGATAGTAAAAGAAGGATGTTGTGATTGGAAGGATCTGAGTCAGATAATGCAAAGACATGAACAAAGTCAAGGACACATGGAGTGCATGATGAAATGGACGGAACTCTTTGAAGGAATCAAACACGGTAAAACAATATATAAGGATAACGAGAGATTGATTAGGGAATCCCAAAAGTATTGGTATAATTTGTTTGAAAGATTGATAGATATAATAAACTACTTGGCCTCACACAATTTGGCATTTAGAGCTCATCGAGAATCCTTGAAATTGAACAATAGTAAAAATTCTGGCAATTTTCTAGACTTAGTTAAGTTGTTATCTAAATATGGTCCGACATTACGGGATCATATGCAACGTATTAATAAAAAACAACTTAATCAACTTTATACTATGCCATCTTGCTCGATTGTACCAAGGACGTAAGCCGTGTTGAACAAATGTCAATAATATTAAGATTTTGCAATTTGTCAACTGGAGCTGTAGAAGAACATTTCATTGGGTTTATTGACGTCGCAGAAACAACAGGAGGGTATTTAACAAAATCAATATTACAGGAAATGGAAAGGACAGGGATATGATAAGGGCGCCAATATGGTCGGAATTAGAATAGGTATCAGAACAAGAATACTCAATATAAATCCAAGATCATTCTTTACACCATGCGGATGCCACAGTTGGAGTTTACTTTTGAAAGATGCAGTTAACTCTTCAACGACAGCCAAGACATTTTTCGGCTTTATCAATAAAATCTATGTGCTGTTTTCAAAGTCAAGGAAGCGTTGGGAGATAGTAAAAAGTAAATTAAAATTGACTTTACAAACTCTGTCTGAAACGAGGTGGGAGAGTAGAATCGGAGCAGTAAAAGCAATATTTTTTTCAATTTGATGATGTCATCGAATGTGTGAATGAACTGAAAAATAAAACTGATGATTCCGAAACTCTAAGCGACAGTGAAGCAGTCCTAAAGGAAATGTTAACTTTTGATTTTATTGTTGCATTACACGTGTGGTATGAGGTTTTGCTACGTGTAAATAATATAAGTAAACTATAGCAATCGGTTCAAGTCAACTTGCATGTCCCTATTGATACTTTACGTTCATTTTGTAGCTAGATTCAAGAATTCCGAAATACAGGATTTGAAAAAAGCGTAACAGAAGCTAGATTATTTGTTATTTTACTTATGAAATTCAGTCTCAATTTAAGGAAAAAAGAATAGCCAGGAAAAAACGAATGCTTAGTTACGAACATACTGATAAATCAGTTGAATCTCCTGAAATGCAGTTCAGAGTTATTTATTTTAACACAGTGGTATAATATGCTATAAAAGTCAATACCGAATGTCGATTTACAGCGCTCAATGAATATTTTGAGCAATTTGGTTTTATTTATGATATCAATTATTTGAAATCTATACCAATACTTCGGAAAGGCGAAAACAGTGATATACAGCCTTTCGAACTATATGAAGAACTTCAGCTTTTAAAAACTAATTCACTAGACGCTATCAACGATGCGAAACAACTCATCCAACACATTTTAGAAAATAATTTAGAAGAAATATATCAAAATGTTGATATTACAATTAGAATTAGCTTACAGTTCCGGTCAGCACAGCCTGCGCTGAGAGAAGCTTCTCAAAGTTGAAATTGCTAAAAACCTATTTGAGAAGCACAATGAAATAGCGGCTAAAAGCCGAAAAGTTCGACTATTTTAATTTTTATGTGTAATTATTTTTTGTCATCATTTTATTAACAATAAAACTCGTTAAACTCATAAATTATTTTATAATTTGGCTCACTTAATTTCACGGTTTTTTTCACTGCGAAGTAAATAGGCCTCGCGAAGTTGATGTCGCCGACGTACACATTTGGCCTAGCGCCGCCACTGGCGGTATTTATTCCATTGATAAGCTAGATGAATCCAATTACATGGAGCAATACAAATGGAAAGCTTATTGATTCATCTCTCTTAAATCGTCCTCGCGTGAAGAAATAAAAATGAGAGCTAAGTGGCATAAGAAGTGTATGCGAAAGTTGCAGTGTAAACGAAGAAAGATGCGTGCGAAGTCCAAGTAAACCCGTTAATGACGCTGAAGAATGTTTTTGTACAAGCTTCAACCCGGCATCATAATAAAGGTTTTCAAGTAAAGATTTCGCTTCCGAAATGTGAAATGCTTGAAATAAAGAGAAATCTTTGATTTTCTCCTGAAAGTGAAATATAAGCAATTTTCCGTAGTAATAAAAATACTTAATGCTTATAATACTTAATGCTAAAGTACAGCTGCACGAATTTGATCCATCTGGTATGCATCATAACGGGCATGGCTAGATATCAACGGCAAATATTATTATGGAGAGCGCATGTTATAATGTTCTGCTCATTAATAAGAACATATTCTATAAAAAGAACAAAGTGGGTTACCTCGTGTGGACAAATCCTTGTTTAGCCGCCACATGTGAGAAAGTATAAAGAGCATTTTATACCTACCGCCTGGTTAAGTAATAGAAGGGCAAGGAGAGGACTTGATAGGAGATAACAGGAGAACACTGGTACGGTAATCGCGGCATGGTGAACTTCCCTATTAGTTCGTGGAGAGTTAGCTCCTACGAAAGGGGGTAAAACGTAAAACCATTTAAGCCTCTTCCCCGAGGCAAGGGGACCAACTTGATGAGAAATATAAGTTGCTATTTAGTTCATTTGTTCGATCTACATTGAAATATACCGTTTTTATTTGGTGGCCTTACCACCAATTATCTACAGACAGACTTAAACGAGTACAAAAGTATGCTCTCTCTTCCCTGAATTTCTCTGACCTGCCCCACCATACAAATCCCGCCTACTTCTAATTAATCTTAAACAATAAGAGATTAGATCAATTAGGAAATGTTCCTGTGAATGTGAGTGTTCCTTTAGAAACGATAGAATTTCTCGCTCCCTACCAGGTCTTTAGGCAATAAATATCCATTATATTTGAATAGGTTCAGAACCAATTATACCTGCAATGTTCCTACTGCTCGCACTCTCGAATTCTACCGTATTAGGTTTTACATTATCGAAACCATATTTTTCTGCTCAATTAAATTGTAATTTATATTTGGAAAACGATATTTGTGTACTATGTAGTCAGTAACCGGCGGCCGCTGTAACAGAATGGGTTGGTGCGTGACTACCATTTAGAATTCAGAGAAAACGTAGGGTAAAACACCAAAATGAAGAAAAAATAAAACTATCTGCCATTTGGAGTCGGCTTCAAACTGTAGGTCCCTCCATTTGTGGAACAACATCATCATCATCTCTCAAAAACATCTCTTCCATTAACCGTTGTCATCGCCGCTAGTAATTTCACTATCAAAAGAAAAACAAAGGCCTTTACGCATTGCATTCTACGCTCACACTATCAATTACTTAGCTGTTGAAAAATTAAACGTTCCTGATCATTATGTCATTCGCCATTTTCCCGCTCGCTATCTGTAGCTCGATTAACTTAACGAAAAATTTGCATGCAAAAGCAACAACATAGTTATCGAGCATGATTCGCCGTTAGCGAGTATGGTCATACCTCATTAGATTAGTATAACTCACTGCCTTACAAACACATGTAATTTAAGGTAGCTTTATTCCCGCGTACCCAATATGTATACAAATGTTCTTTTATACCAGTTGCTTATCTATTCGCCACTTGCTAACTCTTGGCGAAAAGAAGAGGTCTTAGTGGCTCAATACTAAAATCATATATTTAATCACGGCCAAGTGAAATTTTTTAATATTAATAGGACCTAGTTTTTCCCCATTTCTACTAATTTGAACATGCATGTTACCGACGAACGTAGTCTGCCCATTAAAAATAAATAAATAATTGGCACGTAAACTTCTGTTAGGTGTTTGGCCGAGTTTGTCCTCCTATTTGTGCTTCTTGATGTTGTTTCACAAATGGAAGAACTTACAGTTTTTTTATGAATCTTTTTCATGACAGAAATTCTCTCGAGGGTTTGCCATTGCCTGTCGCTCCGGTCGTCCCGTTATCAAAAACTTTTTTCTATCATTTTCCTGTTTCATGTACGGAGATTCGAACCTAGGTGATCCCAAATGGTAGTCATGCACCAACCACGGCCGACGCTCTTTGATAAATTCAAACTATATTTCTTTCATATAATTCTACCTACGTTCACATATGCAGTAATTAGCAATAAATCCACAAAATTAATCTACCCGTTCACATATGGCAGATTACCTACAAAATTGAAAATCCTGTCAATACAATTGACTGTCAATACTGTTGTGAAAGGTTTTTCTACATAGAAATTATTTTGGTGGAATATTTCGGAGCTTTTGGTTTGTTTAAGTATTATTAACGATATGAAGAAACTACAAGGAGAAGGAATAGCTAATTTAATTGCGCAATTGGCTGGTAATAATAAACAGTTGGATACGCATTCGAAATTCGATATTACATTTTATAGTAAGTAATAAGAGGACTCACGTTTATGGACATACGCTTTTTTCTGTTAAATGAATGTACGGTTAATAATACCTAACAAACATTTTATTAGAATTAAGTCTACAAACCTATTTTCTATGGCATCTAGTTTATTTACTTTTTACTTTAACGTTTTTCTTTACACTCGTAGAAATAATGATCTATTACACAAAAGACACAATATGGTTATTATCTAGGATTATTTTATAATCTCAGATTTTGGAGAGAAATTTTTAATTACGGATTGGGAGTAAAGCACGAAAAAGTAGATCTACTTATATCTAGATCTACTTATATGTGAACGTATTAAAAGTCTATCTAAAAAAACAACATTACATAAATAAACTAAGCTTATCGTTTATTTTTCCATATTCATTTTATTGAAACTAGACTAGAGGTACAGAATTACTTAAATATAATATTTAAACATAAAAGTTTTGATAAAAAACTTATATACTTAAAGACTAAAGTTCTGCTTATAATGTCTAAGTGTATGAACCTAATTTAAAAATGATTACACATGTCTGTGATCAATACATCCGCCTTTTGAATTATAGTACTTCGTTTTTGTTTTTATAAATTATCATTAAGAATAAAAATGAAATGTTTATTTGTGTTTATATTATTTGTTACATAAGTTCAATAATTGCTGTACATAAATACAAAAAGTTTTATTTATTAATAATGGAGCCAATATATATCGACAGGTCATTCCCTCGACCTATTTACATCAACTTATATACTTAAAGATTAAAGTGTTGTTCATAATGTCTGAGTGTAGTGCCATTAAGAATTATTACACCCATCTTTTATTTATTTTACAGTATTTTGCTTTTTTATAAATTATAGTTAAGAAATAGTATGGAAATTGAACATTAAATTATTTTTCATTTTGCATTAGTTTAATAATGAAAATTGAAATTTAAATTACAATTCAATTTCGGACGTTACTTTTGAACGGACGTGATTTTAACAGCTCTCGAGTAACAGCCTATCAAAGTGATAAAACCAAACTCAAAAATTTCCAAATTGCGATATAGACACTTACACGCTGAATATACATAAGCTTATTCGACATTCTACATACTTAAGTGAAAGTGCAAAACAAAAAATAATTTTAATAACAAACAAAAACAGAAACAACTTGAGATGCCTGTGGGGCATTCTCCACCGCAAGAGCGACAAAATTCGTCAAAACTTGCGCCAAAAACAAACTTCAGCGAACCTCGCGATTACGCTGCGAACATATGTGTACATATAAAACCACTTTTAACAACAACACCAAATGTACTGTCACCAAGCGAACCAACTTCATGGAGTGAAAAAAAGCCCCCAACAAGCACGACCGACCAAACAAACTACAAATACTCAACAACAAATACGCCTATAACCACTCTCGGTCATTCTACTTAGCCACAACAACTACATCAGTGGTATTCACATCAGCGCCGATAATGACAACAAAGAGAAACACCCTGCAAACAGTAAACACAGCTATCCCAGCAATCCAACAACAGCAAACAGAAACAAGGAAGGAAATTACGCAAGTAAAGCAGTCCAACAAACAAAACAACGAATGTGAAAGCTCCAACAAAAACACGGCAGTCCAAACTACACAAAAACGGTACCGCAACTCCCCAAGTAAGCAAAATGATTATATACATAGCACAAAAAAACATAAAAGCAAAGACACAACAACAAACCAAAGAAAGCTAACGTCATATTGGCTCAGCCAGCAAACATCGTCAAACATGTTCGAATTGCTTTCAGACGACGAACCAGACAATGACAGAACCGATAACAGTGGAACAAAAAGACCAACCGCTGCAGAAAACTTAAACCCAATAATTAAAAAACGCAAGCCCCCACCGATTTACATACAAAACGTAGAACGCATTGATAAATTAATGCAGGCACTGAGTACCATTCGTGATTGCAAATATGAACTTAAGGCTTTGAAAAACAATGAAGTTAAACTACAGCCACTCGAATCACACAATTATACTGCAATCATTAATTTATTAAAGGAGAAGAAAACCCAGTATTATACTTTTAAACTAAAGGAAGAAAGAGGATTCAAAGTATTCCTAAGGGGAATGCATTATTCGGCTGATAAAGATGAAATTAAGCAGGAACTACTAGAATTAGGCCATGAAATAATTAATATTCAAAATATTTTGCAAAAAGGTACAAAGAAACCTCTGCCATTGTTCTCATTGGAGATGAAGCAAGGTGCAAACAATAAAGATATTTGTTCAATAAATAATCTATTACACTGCAAAATAAGTTTTGAACCGCCTCATCAAAAGAAAACAATTCCACAATGCACAAATTGTCAAAAATACGGACACTCTAAAAACTTTTGCACAAAAACCCCAGTTTATGTAAAATGCGCGGGTAATCACAAAACTATAGAGTGTGTTGTAAAAAATAGCAGCAACATAAAATGCGCCCATTGCAGAGGCAAACACACAGCGAGCTACAGAGGATGCGCGGTGTACAAAGCACTCAAAATAAAACAATATCCAGAGCAACGTAACAAAGAATTGAATATTGATAAACAGCAAAACGCTTTAAATCGACAAGTAGATTCACAATATGTCAAACCGACAATGCCATATGCCCAAGTTATTTCTAACAACCCACAATCGGGTGTGACAAGTTCTGAAACAAATTCTGAAGCAACTTCAAATGACGACATCAAAGAGTTAAAAGAAATGATGAAGCAGGTCTTCGCACAAATGTCAAACATAATGAATATTATAACACTGCTCGCAGAGAACGTTAATGTATAGAGAAGTCTCAATGACTGAAAAGGCAGCACTTTTCAGGGGTACTCGTTTTGCGCGCGAGGTACACCACAGCCACATTTTTCACCAAAAGTTAACAGTAAGGGGCTGAATTATGTAAATTTAGCAGCAATCGATAAGAATTTGTTGGTGATTAGAAGCAAAGAATGTTAGGTAGCATTTTGATATGACCTAATTATATATTTGAATTTTCCAAAACATCCAAAATTACATACATATGTTATGTCTGTCTGTCTGATGTCTGTAAAACTTTGTTGAATTCCCTTCAACTGAATCAAAATCCTCTATAGAAAACGCTTCATTACCAGGCGCACAGGAAGATGGCATAAGCAAATGTAAATTTGTTTTTTTTTACGAGGAAGAAGCATCGAAAGCCTAACCCCGTCAGTGTGGGACTTTAACCCGAACTAAACCTCCTACCGTCAAAGTACCGATCCCCCCGGTACAACCGTTAAGTATTCGTCGGGAGGCGGTTTGAACACTAAGCTCAATGTCCGTTACTGTCCTGATGCAATACGTCGAAAGTAGCATCTGCTTGTTACCAACCCACTGTTTAGGTCATCTGATGAGAGAGCCACCCCATCATAACAGTACTCCCCCACCCACCATGTCTCTGTCCATCCCACAGAAACGTAAGTTTCTATGTCTGGTATCGTCAGTTTACCTGCATCCAAATAAATTTATCTAGCAAGTGGGCCTACAGCACCACCATACGTTACTAAATCTACTACTACAGGAAAAGTTACTACATCTGCTACTACAGGAAAAGGTACTACATCTACTACTATGGAATTTCAGCTATTGCTATGCTTTCGCTTTTTCGCCTTCTCTCCATTTGTCTCAGATCATTGAGTACGAACGCTGACAAATTTTTGATACCATCCCAAACTTCTTTTGATTGTAGCATATGTGGAACAACATTGTCCGGTGTTATTCTTTCTGCTACTTGGTTCTCCAACAACTCTCTTTCTTTATTATATCTTTGGCAGTGAAAGAAAATATGCTCCGCATTTTCATTAGCCTCGGCACAAAATGAGCATATAACTCCATCATCATGGCCATATTTATGGAGGTACTCTCTAAAACAACCATGTCCTGTCAGGAGTTGCGTCATATAAAAGTCGACACTGCCGTGCTTTCTATCAACCCATGACTGCACATCATTAATGAGTCGGTGTGTCCATCTCCCTTTGGTTGTTATATCCCAGCGTCTTTGCCATTTAGATAGACTCTCGTGTCTGATTTCTTTGCGCTCCTCAGCTATTAACGGCCTGCCAAGGCTTCGGCTCTTGTCATATATTTTCTTACTTTCCAGAGCCATTATATCTGGGGGCATTATGCCAGAGATTACCCCAATAGCTTCATGGGATACTGTGCGAAAAGCGCTTGCGACTCTAATAGCGCTCAGTCGAAAAAGAGATTTCGTACTCTTGCCGTATGTTTCGTATTTTAGCGCTTGTCCCCATACCGGTGCAGCATACATTACAATGGATTGGGTAACTTTTGCCAGTAGTAGCCTTCTGTTTTGGCTTGGCCGTCTATGTTAGCCATTATTCGAGATAGCGCCGTGTTTACCCGTGCTGCTTTCTCACAAGCTTTTTCAATGTGCACTTTAAAGTTTAAGCGGGCATCAATCATGACTCCCAGGTATTTCAGGTACGGTTGGGTGTTGATGTTATGCCCGTCTATGCTTAGTGTAATGTTCTCAATTTTTTTCCTGCTTGTAATCAATACTGCTTCAGTTTTTTGTCCCGCAAGCTGTAGGTTTGTCGATGTGAGCCAGTTTTTTAGTTTGAGAACAGTCGCACTACATATAGTCTTTATTTGTTGAAGCTCTTTTGCAACTATTGCCAACGCAATGTCGTCCGCGTATCCGATTAATCGGGCTGCTTTTGGTATAGGGATGCGGAGGATTCCATCGTAGAGCACATTCCACAACAGAGGGCCCAACACAGAGCCTTGCGGTACTCCCCCAGTTACTCTATATTGCTTAACTCCTTCGTCTGTGTCATAGAGTAGTATTCTATCTGACAGGTAGCTTTTTATTAATCGCAATAGATATGGTGGCGTGTCCAGGTTCCCTAAAGCTTGCATAATGTGGGACCAGCAAGCAGAGTTAAAAGCATTTTTTAAGTCCAATGTTATGACGGCGCAATACTCCTTGGTACCATGCATCCATCTTGTTCCTTCAATGGCATTTTCCGCTATTGACGTAAGTTTTTTTATTGCATCAATTGTCGAGCGCCCCCTGCGGAAACCGTGTTGGTTGTCGGACAAGCCTTCTTTTTCTGTAACGTGCTGCTCTAAACGATCAGCAATAAGCCGATCTAAGATTTTGCCCATCGTATCAATCATACAGAGGGGTCGATACGAGCTTGGTTGACCCGGCGTCTTATTAGGTTTCGGCAACAGGACAAGTCGTTGCTGTTTCCAGATTTTTGGGAAGACACCATCTCGAAAACACTTTTGATATGTCTCCACGAAGGGCTTTGCATCTTCTTTCAGTGCGAGTTTAAGAGCTCCGTTTGGTATTCCGTCTAGTCCTGGAGCTTTAGTGTTTCCAAAACGACCCAAGACTGTATTTACCTCTGTTTCCGTGACAGTAGGTATATCTGTAATAAAAGATGCGTCTGCTGTTAGACGGTATTCTTGCTCATCTTCTTGTCTTGGAAAAAGGGTTTCCACAACCTTTTTTAAGATACTAGGACAAGTCGGCGCTTTTCCTTTGCAACCACTGATCTTAGACATCACCAACTTATACGCTCCTCCCCACGGATTTTCATCAGCTTTGGCACAAAGTTCTTTGAAACAGGAAGCCTCCCTTTTTTTAATTGCATTTTTGAGGCCCTTGCGTTTCATTTTGAAGATTTCCCGCAACCTTTCATTTTCACTTGTTCCTCTGCTTCTTTGGTATTGACGTCTAGCTTTGTGGCAAGCGCCTCTGAGTTCAGCTATATCACTGTTCCACCAGTATGCCGGTTTCCGTATATAAGTGTGTTTTTTCCTGATCATTGCAGCATCACAGGCTTTGGTCAGGCGTGTTACCAGTAGCTGAGCTTGCTTATTCGCGTCGTTTATGTCAGTTGGATGAGCGTTTAACATAAGCTTAAAAATCTCTTCGTCCATGGTTTCGATCCTCCACCCTTTTGTCTGGGCTTTTTTAGCAGGCTTGTTCTTTCCTCTACTTTGTTTCGGATGTATTATTTCGATCATTATGGCCAAGTGGTCGCTGTGGGTATAAATGTCGGAAATCTGCCATTTCGTCCCTAAAGCTAAAGATCTGCTTATAAAAGCTATGTCAATAACGGAGCCACGACAATTCTTCTCGAAAGTGTTTTTTCGTTCGGTATTTAATAACACGACGTCAAGTAAGGAGAAGACTTTGAGAAGTGCTTTCCCTCGTTGGTTTGTAAACTTACTTCCCCATTCTAAGGCCCATGCATTGAAGTCTCCAGCTATTAAGTTTGGCGTTGTTGTCAGGGCTTCTCCGACCAGTTCGTCAAGAATCTTTTCGAATGCTGCTTGAGGTATGTAAATTTGTGAATCTATATACATTTGCGCATATGTATATGCTGTGTGTATATATGCTCACCAGCCACAGCCAACTTTGACATGTTTACAGGCACCTTCAAATGCTCTGATTTCAGAGTAAGTTTCTAACTTTGCAGATATATGAATAGGTTTTGTGCACTTTTTATCAATTCAAGAACTACATACGTAAAGTAATCTACTAATTAACTATTTTCCTACTATCAGTTAACATAAAATAATTGTTTCCAAATTTTCTCTTAGTATTAAAATGTTCGAATCAGACCTTTTTTTAAGCTACTTGTTTTCTTCTGCAACTTGACGCCCAGCAGCTGCGGCTGTCGAGCATTTAGAAAGACATATTTACATACATATATTTTTGCATACATATGTACGATGCCATGGGCACTCGACTTGACAAAAATTGAAGATTTATCAAATATTGGCAAATAATTCTACGCGAAATATTCCAATTTGACTATTTTCAAATGGTCGAGAAAATTGGCATATGGGCGGCTCGTTTTATGAATGAAAGTACTTGCTTTTAGAAGTATGAGCTCGAATTTATCAATGAATTTTTTGATGATGAGTTTTTGTTGCACAGTACTATAGTTGAAACTGTTCGGCGCCGCCGCGACTGTTCAGCGCTATGGCAACTAGAATGATGGCCGCTACGCCTGCGTCTATGACTGCATTTTGTTCTTGTAGTCGTTAGGCATAGAATTTTAGCTTTGAACGACATACGCATTTTGAGGAATAAAGTGAGTGCCCTGTGTGTGCGGTTGTATGCACATGCATATGTGTATATTAATAAGCTTTGTTTTGCTTGAATTCAATTCACATATTTATATTTGCATATGCCATCTTCCTGTGTGCCTGGTAATGAAGCGTTTTGTATACAGAATTTTTTGATTTGTTTGAAGGGATATGGGCACCAAGTGTACATACGCACATACAAATATTTACATGAATATTCAAAAGAAATTTATTTTAGCATTTGTGAGGCAGGAATTTGATCATTAGGTTATTTACATGAAATATAAGGCGATGCTCGTGAGGTAGGTCATGTTGCTTCAGTGCACACATATGCGTGCAACATATACATATTTAATAAAAATGCAATTGAACTTAGTTGCCCCATATATGCAAATACGTTTCTTATTTATTTTAAAGTTTTATACTATCTAGAAAATGCATACATACAAATGTATGTATATTATTATTTCCTGTAATAAAATGTAAATTGAAAAAGATTTGGTTTTCCCAAGGAACAAATAAATGCATATTCAAATGTAAATACATATGTCGATATACCAAAACACTTATATGCTATGAATTAATTTCGACTCAAAAAATTAGTAAAAATTTTCATCAAATTTGTTTAGTTTTAAATTTACTAAAACGCACATACCAAAATGTGAGACGTCGTTTTATAATGATTTTTTTTTTAATTAAATCAAAATATTAAAGTTACTTTGATTTGAAATGTTGGCGCATATAATAAATATTCAATCATTTTTTCTTCATCACCTTTGTCTGAAAATACAAATTGAATAAAAGGGAGCATAAAAATGCACAAGCAAATACTTTGCAAAATGCCGTCGGCTATTCGTCTATTTGATTTCCTACAGAGGCCAAAAACTGTGCAGGGCCAATATGCTAAAGGAGAAATCGCTGTAAAACATTTCTGTTAAAAGTTTCACCACACCCCGGCGGCGGTTAGACTTCATTTTTGACAATTCACACCATTCGCAGCTCGTGAGAATTCTCTATATTTAACGTTCTCTGCTGCTCGTGAACAAAATAGATGGGCAGCACAAGTAGACTAAAAATAGTCGCTTGGAATGCAAACGGCTTGGGCCAACACTTGAAATAACTGATAGTGTTTATAAACCATAATTCAATAGACGTATTACTAATTTCTGAAACACACTTCACTGACAAAAGCTTTGCAAGAATACCTAATTATAAAATATTTGTCACAAACCACCCTGACAACAAAGCCCATGGAGGCACAGCGATAATAATTAGGCAAGACATTAAATGCATCGAATTAGAAAAATACGAAAAAGAAAACATACAAGCGACATCGATCCAAATTAAAGATGAAGGCGGCAAACTAACAATCTCTGCTGTATATTGTCCCCCAAAATACATAAATTCCATACCACAATACTACGACTTTTTGAAAACACTTGGCAAACGATACATAGCTGGCGGGGATTATAATGCTAAAAACGCAGTTTGGGGTTCAAGATTGACGAACTCCAAAGGACGTAATTTACTGGACGCCAGAAAAGGGAGCAACAGCAAGTTCATAAGTAGTGGCGACCCAACATACTGGCCAACTGATCCAAAAAAAAGTCCAGATCTGATCGACTTCTTTATACCAAAAACCGTTAACCACGAAGATATGTCAATTAAATCGTTAATTGAATTGTCGTCTGACCATTCCCCAATAATAATGATATATCAGAGCTCATATACGAATGAATCCTCGAATAGAAACATATATAACACTAGCAAACCCGACCCCCTTCGCTGGGCACACTAAAATAGAATAGATATGGTTTAGAACAGAAAATATATGATTTTCATATTATTTATTTCTTTATTCTTTATTCAAGCGCTTTGGCATAAACAATATTTTTTGTTTTTCTATTTGTTTTTGAGTAAATATAAAATATAAATTGAAAATCAGGAAAAAAGAAGATTGTTTTTAAATTTCAAATCAACGCATATGAATAAACAATCGTCTTTTTTCCTGATCATCCATGAATTTTTCGTTTCAATTTATATGTTTTATTAAGCATTGGAGCTTTTTTAACCATTATCCATTTATATTTTTCAAAAAAAAAAAAACGAAAAAAAATTTTTTTTCCACGAACACATAATTTCATTCGGATTTCACATTAAATTCTCAAATTTCGTAAGAAATTATTCACTGTTCCAAAATCCACTCCAAAAAAATTCACAAACAATTTTTACATGTTGCACTTACGTTTTTTCCTTATGGCATCCAAACCAGAAAGAAATATTGACACATTGTAACTCACAATGTCAATTTGACAGTTCAGTTCCGCCCCAAGCGTTAAAAAAGTAGGCGACATTATGGCTGGTTCAAAAGAACGCTGTACCCGTTGCCAGTGCTCCGAATTACAACCAAACTTTACGAAACCCATTTTCAATACTTACTTAACAATGTGTGTAAGTTTGGTTTAATTCGGTGTAAAGACACGGCGGGTTCACGTTTTGGCATATATTTCGAGACCCTAGTCATCAATAGGTATAAAAATTACCCCGTATTAAAGCACTTATCAACAGCTTTCATTTGATACCCATATTGTACATACACAACCAAAGGTTACCCGGGTCCACGTTTTGACCTATATCTCGAGACCCCATTCACGGAGCGACGTGAAAAGTACTCTGTACTAAAGCGTTCACCAACAGCTTTCATTTGATGCCCATACTGTACATACACGTCCGAAGGTCACCCGGGTCCACGTTTTGATCTATATCTCGAGACCCTATATACCAATAGGTATCCAAACTATACGAAAACCATCTTCAATACCTCCTTAACAAAGTGTGTAAGTTTGGTTTAATTCGGTGTAAAGACACGGCGGGTCCACGTTTTGGCATATATTTCGAGACCCTAGTCATCAATAGGTATAAAAATTACCCCGTATTAAAGCACTTATCAACAGCTTTCATTTGATATCCATATTGTACAAACACATTCTAGGGTCCACGTTTTGGTCTCTATCTCGAGACCCTAGTCACGGAGCGGATGGAAATACTCTGAACTAAAGCATTCACCAACAGCCTCCATTTGATACCCATATTGTACACATCCGAAGGTTACCCGAGTCCACGTTTTGACCTATATCTCGAGACCCTATATACCAATAGGTATCCAAACTATACGAAAACCATCTTGAATACCTCCTTAACAAAGTGTGTAAGTTTGGTTTAATTCGGTGCAAAGACACGGCGGGTCCACGTTTTGGCATATATTTCCAGACCCTAGTCATCAATAGGTATGAAAATTACCCCGTATTAAAGCACTTATCAACAGCTTTCATTTAATACCAATATTGTACATACACAACCAAAGGTTAAAGGGGTCCACGTTTTGACCTATATCTCGAGACCCCAGTCACGGAGCGGCATGAAAAATTCTCTGTACTAAAGCATTCAGCAACAGCTTCAATTTGATATCCATATTGTGCAAACACATTCTAGGGTCCACGTTTTGGTCTCTATTTCGAGACCCTAGTCACGGAGCGGCATGAAAAATACTCTGTACTAAAGCATTCACCAACAGCTTCCATTTGATATCCATATTCTACAAATACATTCTAGGCTCCACGTTTTGGTCTCTATCTCGAGACCCTAGACACGGAGCGGCATGAAAAATACTCTGTACTAAAGCATTCAGCAACAGCTTCCATTTGATATCCATATTGTACAAACACATTCTAGGCTAAACGATTTGGTCTCTATCTCGAGACCCTAGTCACGGAGCGGCATGAAAAATACTCTGTACTAAAGGATTCACCAACAGCTTCCATTTGATATCCATATTGCACAAATACATTCTAGGCTCCACGATTTGGTCTCTATCTCGAGACCCTAGTCACGGAGCGGCATGAAAAGTACTCTGTACTAAAGCATTCACCAACAGCTTCCATTTGGTATCCATATTGTACAAATACATTCTAGGCTCCACGATTTGGTCTCTATCGCGAGACCCTAGTCACGGAGCGGCATGAAAAATACTCTGTACTAAAGCATTCACCAACAGCTTCCATCTGATATCCATATTGTACAAACACATTCTAGGCTACACGTTTTGGTCTCTATTTTGAGACCCTAGTCACGGAGCGGCATGAAAGATACTCTGTACTAAAGCATTCACCAACAGCTTCCATTTGATATCCATATTGTACACACACATTCTAGGCTCCACGTTTTGGTCTCTATCTCGAGACCCTAGTGACGGAGCGGCATGAAAAATACTCTGTACTAAAGCATTCACCAACAGCTTCAATTTGATATCCATATTGTATAAACACATTCTAGGGTCCACGTGTTGGTCTCTATCTCGAGACCCTAGTCACGGAGCGGCATGAATAATACTCTGAACTAAAGCATTCACCAACAGCTTCCATCTGATACCCATATTGTACATACACATCCGAAGGTTACCCGAATCCACGTTTTGACCTATATCTCGAGCCCTATTTCCAAAATATATTAAAATATAATCCATGTTACTCGTGGATGATGTAGCTTTCGAATGGTGAAAGAATTTTTAAAATCGGTCCAGTAGTTTTTGAGCCTATTCATTACAAACAAACAAAGTTTTCCTCTTTATAATATTAGTATAGACAAAAACCTCCTGGTATACATTTAGAGAAATAGTCATCCGTAATCTTAACAATAAAATAAGCTTAAAGACCTTTGACGAAATCTACAGTGCGATAGCCTATTTTAATCACACAATAATGAACGCCACTATGAAATCAACTCCACAAAAAACTATCTGTTCTTCGAGCTACAATATACCTGCGCACATCCAAGAAAAAATCAAAATCAAAAACCGCTTACGTAAACGCTGGCAAATAACAAGGCTGCCACTTGATAAAAGCAAGCTAAACGCTGCTACAAAGGAAATCAAGCAAATGCTATTCGACCATAAAAATATGAAACTTAAGAGACGCATCGAAAAACTTGGACCCCTTATAACGACAAACTATTCACTATGGAAAGCTACAAACAAAATCGAAAATAAAATTTTATACAAACCACCTATCAGAAAACTTGATGGCAGCTGGACTAGAACAAATCTTGACAAGGCTGAAGTTCTCGCAAAACACTTCAAAAGTACTTTTACGAACAATACGCCTAATGTAAACCTTCTCCCGACCCACGCAAAAAAGATCCATGCAAACCAAAAAATGTTACATTAGAAGAAATAAAACAATGCATATGTAAGAGAACTGATCCTAAGAAGTTGCCAGGATACGACCTAATAACTGGAAAAATTTTAAGTGAACTCCCAGAGAAGGGGCTTATCTATATAAAGAACTTGTTCAATCAAATCTTGAACTTGAAATATTTCCCAAAAGTATGGAAAAGTGCTCAAATTATAGCAATACCAAAACCATGCAAAGATCCTACGCAAGTAACTTCGTACAGACCTATAAGCCTCCTACCAGTATTATCAAAAATTTTTGAAAAGTTACTTTTTGACAGAATCGATCCCATTATACAAAAGGACAAAATAATACCTTGCCACCAGTTCGGATTCAGGCGAAAATATTCCACCATCCAACAAGTTCACAGAGTTACAAACAAAATTTTTGAAGACATCGATAAAAAACGAACGTGTATGGCACGCAGGACTTCTACAACAACTCTTGACTTATTTCCCAACAGACTACTACGAACTAATGAAAAGTTATATAACTGGAAGACAATTTTATGTAAAATTCGAAGATAAGTATTCTGAAATACTAACAATGGAAGCAGGTGTACCGCAAGGTAATGTCCTTGGTCCGCTTCTTTACCTTCTTTACACAGCTGATATCCCTACACCGGCAACTAAGAATTCTCTAATAGCAACATTTGCAGACGACACTGTCTTGTTAGCATCAGACAAAGATCCAAGAAAGGCTGCTTATAAACTTCGGGAATTACTTGAGAACACCACTCAATGGTTCGAGAAGTGGGGAATCAAAATAAACGAAGATAAAACCGCCCACGTAACATACACTAACAAGAGAAAAAAACAATACAATCCAATATTCATAAAGAATAAACAAATCCACCACGACACAAGTGCAAAATACTTGGGTATGATTATAGACAATAAACTTAACTGGAAGTTACACATTGGACAAAAACGACGCGAAATCAAGACTAGGTTTAAACAACTTCATTGGCTTTTGGGAAAAAATTCAACGCTCCCACTAGAAAATAAGATACTAATATACAAAGTAATTATTACACCAATATGGAAATATGGCTCAGAGCTTTGGGGAACTGCGAGCAGAACAAATATAATATATGTTATATATGTTGTATAATTACAAACGCAAAATAAGATACTCCGTATAATATCAAAAGCAGAGTGGTATATACTAAATGATAATATCCACCGAGAACTTAAAGTAAAAACAGTCCATGAAGAAATACGCAACAACAGCTTAAGACACACAAACCGACTACTAGAACATTCTAACAGGGAAATTCGGCAACTTCCATTAAAAGAGGAAACCGAGACGAGGAGGCTTAAGCGCAAACGACCAACTGACCTGCAGATGTAAATGGTGTCACAATTTTATGAATATATAATATTTATTCATTAAATAATTAAATTAATTAAATAACGAGTTAATTTTTTTTTTTCTTAGATAAATGTATATAGTGGTATTGGCATTTAAATACTGTTGAAACCCACAAAGAAAGAAAAATTGTAAATATTTTAAGTTGAAATAGAAACAATAATAAAGGGTAAAAAAAAAAAAAAAAAAATTACAATGAAAAGGAACAATATTCATTTACGTGTACGACGGCCGCCGTAGCCGAATGGTGAGTACGTTACTACTATTCGGGAGTGCGTAGGTTCGAATAGTAGTACTTGCCCCTCGGCAGGCAATGGCAAACCTCCGAGTCCATTTCTGCCATGAAAAAGCTCCTCATAACAAACCACTTGCCGCTTGAAATCGACTTAAAACTGTAGGATCCCCCATTTCTGAAACGGCATTAAGACACACACCACAAATAGGAGGAACTCGCTCAAACATCTAACAGAAGTGTGCGCGCCAATTATTTATGTCATGCTTATATATTATACTAGCAAACTCCGCCCGCTTCGCTGGCTGGGCACACTAAAATAGAATATATATAGTTTAGAACAGAAAAGATATGGTTTTCATATTATTTATTTCTTTATTCTTTATTCAAGCGCTTTGGCATAAACAATATTTTTTGTTTTTGAGTAAATATATAATGCTGCTGGCTTCCCAACACGTGAACAGTGGTTCTTCTAAATTCATCCCGCATATTTCTAAAGTTTGCCCTTGTGATTTATTGATAGTTATTGCAAATGCTAAACGAGTGGGCAGTTGCAAACGATTGAATTCAAATGGCAATTCAGGTGGAATCATTGGAATTCTCGGTATTAGGACGTTTTCATTCTTGAATTTGCCAATTAAAATAGTTGCTTCGATAACATTATTCATCAATCGTTTGACTACAAGTCCAGTTCCGTTCCGATTTGATCTGGACCGTGCCATTCGTTGCCGATTTGCTTCATTTTCTTCTTGACGTTCTTCTGATGTCACGTTATTCCGAGCATTTCTCATGCGCCTATTATTATTTGTCGAGCGACTAATATGAATACGCGATTGTCTTGACATTTGTACTATTACAGTATTGTAATTATGGTATTCTGAAATTTTGTGGATTATATTTTTTGTTTTTTTATTTTTTTTTTATTATATGATTCACTCATGGTGCAACGTAGTTTATCGCATATGAACCGAAAACATAAATCCACTAAATTTGATGAAAACTTACATTAATTAATTCCAATTTACCACGTGAAAATTCCTAAATGTATAAGAAAAATATAAGCACGTGAGCGATTGTTAATTGAAAAAATAATAAATTTCTTTTTTCTTTTTGACGATTGTTTCTTAGTTATTCATTTGCGTTGACATGATCATCAAGTGTTAACAATGTGTGTAAGTTTGGTTTAATTCGGCGCAAAGACACGGCGGGTCCACGTTTTGGCATATATTTCGAGACCCTAGTCATCAATAGGCATGAAAATTACCCCGTATTAAAGCACTTATCAACAGCTTTCATTTGCTGTCCATATTGTACATACACAACCAAAGGTTACCCGGGTCCACGTTTTGACCTATATCTCGAGACCCCATTCACGGAGCGGCATGAAAAATACTCTGTACTAAAGCATTCACCAACAGCTTCAATTTGATATCCATATTGTACAAACACATTCTAGGTTCCTCGTTTTGGTCTCTATCTCGAGACCCTAGTCACGGAGCGGCATGCAAAATACTCTGAACTAAAGCATTCACCAACAGCTTCCATCTGATATCCATATTGTACAAACACATTCTAGGTTCCACGTGTTGGTCTCTATCTCGAGACCCTAGTCACGGAGCGGATGGAAATACTCTGAACTAAAGCATTCACCAACAGCCTCCATTTGATACCCATATTGTACACATCCGAAGGTTACCCGAGTCCACGTTTTGACCTATATCTCGAGACCCTATATACCAATAGGTATCCAAACTATACGAAAACCATCTTGAATACCTCCTTAACAAAGTGTGTAAGTTTGGTTTAATTCGGTGCAAAGACACGGCGGGTCCACGTTTTGGCATATATTTCCAGACCCTAGTCATCAATAGGTATGAAAATTACCCCGTATTAAAGCACTTATGAACAGCTTTCATTTGATACCAATATTGTACATACACAACCAAAGGTTAAAGGGGTCCACGTTTTGACCTATATCTCGAGACCCCAGTCACGGAGCGGCATGAAAAATTCTCTGTACTAAAGCATTCACCAACAGCATCAATTTGATATCCATTTTGTGCAAACACATTCTAGGGTCCACGTTTTGGTCTCTATTTCGAGGCCCTAGTCACGGAGCGGCATGAAAAATACTCTGTACTAAAGCATTCAGCAACAGCTTCCATTTGATATCCATATTGTACAAACACATTCTAGGCTAAACGATTTGGTCTCTATCTCGAGACCCTAGTCACGGAGCGCCATGAAAAATACTCTGTACTAAAGGATTCACCAACAGCGTCAATTTGACATCCATATTGTACAAATACATTCTAGGGTCCACGTTTTGGTCTCTATCTCGAGACCCTAGACACGGAGCGGCATGAAAAATACTCTGTACTAAAGCATTCAGCAACAGCTTCCATTTGATATCCATATTGTACAAACACATTCTAGGCTAAACGATTTGGTCTCTATCTCGAGACCCTAGTCACGGAGCGGCATGAAAAGTACTCTGTACTAAAGCATTCACCAACAGCTTCCATTTGGTATCCATATTGTACAAATACATTCTAGGCTCCACGATTTGGTCTCTATCTCGAGACCCTAGTCACGGAGCGGCATGAAAGATACTCTGTACTAAAGCATTCACCAACAGCTTCAATTTGATATCCATATTGTACAAACACATTCTAGGCTCCACGTTTTGGTCTCTATCACGAGACCCTAGTCACGGAGCGGCATGAAAAATACTCTGAACTAAAGCATTCACCAACAGCTTCAATTTGATATCCATATTGTACAAACACATTCTAGGCTCCACGTTTTGGTCTCTATCTCGAGACCCTAGTCACGGAGCGGCATGAAAAATACTCTGAACTAAAGCATTCACCAACAGCTTCCATCTGATATCCATATTGTACAAACACATTCTAGGCTACACGTTTTGGCCTCTATCTCGAGACCCTAGTCACGGAGCGGCATGAAAGATACTCTGTACTAAAGCATTCACCAACAGCTTCAATTTGATATCCATATTGTACAAACACATTCTAGGCTACACGTTTTGGTCTCTATCTCGAGACCCTAGTCACGGAGCGGCATGAAAAATACTCCGTACTAAAGCATACACCAGCAGCTTCAATTTGATATCCATATTGTACAAACACATTCTAGGGTCCACGTTTTGGTCTCTATCTCGAGACCCTGGTCACGGAGCGGCATGAATAATACTCTGAACTAAAGCATTCACCAACAGCTTCCATCTGATACCCATATTGTACATACACATCCGAAGGTTATCCGGATCCACGTTTTGACCTATATCTCGAGCCCTATTTCCAAAATAAAATATAATCCGTGTTACTCGTGGATGATGTAGCGTTCGAATGGTGAAATAATTTTTAAAATCGGTCCAGTAGTTTTTGAGCCTATTCATTACAAACAAACAAAGTTTTCCTCTTTATAATATTAGTATAGAAAAAAACCTCCTTGTATACATTTAGAGAAATAGTCATCCGTAATCTTAACAATAAAATAAGCTTAAAGACCTTTGACGAAATCGACAGTGCGATAGGCTATTTTAGTCACACAATAATGAACGCCACTATGAAATCAACTCCACAAAAAACTATCTGTTCTTCGAGCTACAATATACCTGCGCACATCCAAGAAAAAATCAAAATCAAAAACCGCTTACGTAAACGCTGGCAAATAACAAGGCTGCCACTTGACAAAAGCAAGCTAAACGCTGCTACAAAGGAAATCAAGCAAATGCTATTCGACCATAAAAATATGAAACTTAAGAGACGCATCGAAAAACTTGGACCCGGTATAACGACAAACTATTCACTATGGAAAGCTACAAACAAAATCGAAAATAAAATTTTATACAAACCACCTATCAGAAAACTTGATGACAGCTGGACTAGAACAAATCTTGACAAGGCTGAAGTTCTCGCAAAACACTTCAAAAGTACTTTTACGAACAATACGCCTAATGTAAACCTTCTCCCGACCCACGCAAAAAAGATCCATGCAAACCAAAAAATGTTACATTAGAAGAAATAAAACAATGCATATGTAAGAGAACTGATCCTAAGAAGTTGCCAGGATACGACCTAATAACTGGAAAAAATTTAAGAGAACTCCCAGAGAAGGGGCTTATCTATATAAGGAACTTGTTCAATCAAATCTTGAACTTGAAATATTTCCCAAAAGTATGGAAAAGTGCTCAAATTATAGCAATACCAAAACCATGCAAAGATCCTACGCAAGTAACTTCGTACAGACCTATAAGCCTCCTACCAGTATTATCAAAAATTTTTGAAAAGTTACTTTTTGACAGAATCGATCCCATTATACAAAAGGACAAAATAATACCTTGCCACCAGTTCGGATTCAGGCAAAAACATTCCACCATCCAACAAGTTCACTAAAATTCATAGAGGTATTAAATGTAGACAAGAAGCATGGTTAAAAAATTATATTGAAAAAAATGCAACACTTAGAAAAGAAGCTAAAAACGATTTTGAAAAAGATTTTTTCAAACTTATGAATAATAGTGTATATGGTAAACAAATGGAAAATGTTAGAAATAGACTTAATGTTAGAATAGTTAAAACTGAAAAACTTATGAGAAAACTAATAAGTAGAAATAACATACATATCAATCAAGAAAAATAATAGATCATAATATGTGTGTAGTGTTTGGTAAAAATACAAATATTAAATTAAATAAACCTATCTTTGGAGGTCAAAATATTTTAGATTTATCAAAATTATTAATGTTTAAAATGTATGTACAACTTAAAACTAAATATGGTAATAGAATGAAATTATTAGGAACAGATACTGATTCATTTATTCTTTATTTTGAAGGTAAATATATTGGTGATGATTTTGATATTTATTCTGAAATGAAAGATGATCTAGATAATTATGATACCAGTGATTATATAGATAATTTTCCAATTGAAGATTTAAAATCTAATATTAATAAAAAAGTACCAGGAAAATTTAAAGATGAATATAATGGAATACCAATTAGAGAATTTTGTGGACTTAGAAGTAAAATGTATGCATTTAAGACCGATGTTTGTGATAAAAAAGTTTGTAAAGGAATAAAGAAAAATAATATTAAAAAGTTAACAATTGAAGATTATAAGAATTGTTTAATTAATTTAAAAAATAAAAATGAAACTGTTCATAATATTAGATCATATGATAATAAACTATATACTACAGAAGAGAATAAAATAGGATTGTCACCCTATGATGATAAGTTTTATTTTAATAAAAAATTGAATAATAATGATAACGATAAGTTAAATAAGACTTACAAATTACCCTGGGGACATTATAAAATAAGAAATGTAGGTAACTAAAACGAACCCCCTCCTTTTTACTATACATTAAATTATTAATTATATTAGATTAAGTTTTTTTTTTAATTTCAAATGAAATATGATGTGAACATATTTCAACGATGTTGAATATTTGAATTTTTATTTTGATTTATTATTTTTGTTTATCATTTATATATGTATGAATTTTTTAAATTATTTTTGAATTATATTTGTTTCAATTTGTAGTTTACTTTCTTGAATATCTGTTTCACTTTCTTCAATATTTAATTGTTTTATATATTCATCTACTTGAATACTTTTATCAATCTTATTATTAGTTTCATCATTTTGTTTAGTAATATTATTTTGATTAATATTGTCTTTATTTTGTAAAACTAAATCTTTAAGATAATTATCAATTAAAATTTGTTTTTCCGAATAACTATCCAATTGTTTTTCTAAACTGTTTTTAAAATTTTCAGTATTTGTTTCTATAAAATCTACTTGTTTAGTTATGTTAATAATATCTTGATTTAAATTATTTTCTAATTGTTCTATTTCTTTATATACAACACCAAAAGCTACCACATTATCTTTTTCTTGTTTTTCAACTTCTTTTTGAAGTAGTTGATTTAATTCCATTAATTTACTAATAATCTCTCTCATTTGATTACTATTTGAACGAATTTCTTCAACTTCATTTTCTAATGATATTATTCTATTAAGAGAATATTCATTAGATGAATTTATTTCTGAAAAAGATTTTTGTCCAAACTTATCAATTCCCATTTATTAGAAAAAAAAATTTTTAATTTATTTAAATTTATATGTAATTTAATTAAACAGTTAATACGTTTCCTTCGGAAACCGTTGACAGAGTCAACATATTTTCTTCTCTTAGTTCCTCAATAATATTCATAATTTCATTATGTATTTCTGGACTATCATTTCCTGCATTATACTCGCCTATCAACAAATTTAATCTATCTTTTAATTCATTAATATCATTCCAATAAACACGTTCACATTGTGAACGATTCGCAAAACGAACATATTCAGTAGGTAAACTAGTTTTAATTTTAAAATTTTGTAATGATTTTGAAAGATCATTTTTTGAATTTAAACCAGATCCTACTTTTTCTTTTATAATTTTATTTTTAATCAATATTGGTCTAATAAAATTCATATATTTATTTCCAACGCTAGATTTAATACGTTTAGAACTTTTGTCATTATTTTGCATGTAAGCATATGTTGATAATATAATTTCTTCATAATTTTGTAAATCATTATTTGTTACAGCTGTTGATGGTTCTTTTAAAGTTATTAATTCCCATAACCCTTTTGTTCCATTATAAGTTTTATTACTTAAAATAATATCATTATTACTAATTTTTACTTCAGTATTACCAATCCATAAATCTTTTCCATCTTCAGATCTTAGACCAAAAATATTGTCACATAATTTCATATCAGAATTATTTAAATTTAAATATTTCATTGCCATATTTCCAATTTTTTCTGAAATAAATTGTACTGGTGTAGATAACGTTTCATTTGCACTACGCAAAAGAGCGTCTTTTGATGTTGATGGAGTTAACTGTTCGCTTCGTGAACATGTGCTAGTTGTTGGTGTACTTTCAACTAATTTTTGTTTGTTTGTTTTTCTAATTGGTGATAGTTGCTTTTCGTTAAATTCATTAGTTTGTAAATTCATATTATTGTCAAACGGTTTCGACTCCGTTGAAACATATTCACTTTGTGAATGTCCATCTATTGTTTTTTTATATGATTGATTTAAATCTACTATTAAATTTTTAAAGCTATCATTTAAATTGTGAACATTAATAACTGATTGATTTAATGGTTGAATAATTGCTTGAAGATCTTCATTAATTTTTTCTTGTTTTATTACTTTGTTTAAATTAAATTGTTGAAGTTTATTTTTTAAGTCTTTTTGTGTTTTAATATATTCTTTTAAAACTTTATCTGATATCATTGTTATTTAATTAAAATAAATTTTAAATATTTTTGAAATGGATAAAGATGAATTTATTGATACTAAAAATAATGATTTTAAAATAGCAAAAGAGTTGCATAAACCAGTAAGAAAAAATTTTGAAAGAAGAAAAATTATTACTAAAGGCATAAATGAACTATGGGCAGCAGATTTACTAATTATGACAACAGTTAATGTTAGAATTAATAGAGGATACAAATATATGCTTAATGTAATTGATACATTTTCTAAATTTGCTTATATAGAACCATTAAAAAAGAAAGATGGAAAAACAACTTCTGAAGCATTTTTAAATATTATTAAAAAAGCAGGTTGTGCACCAAAATTACTTCATACAGATTCTGGTAAAGAATTTTTAAATAAACATTTCCAAGAAGTTTTAGATAAATACAATATTAACATGTATCAAACATTTAGTGAAAAGAAATCATCAATTGTAGAAAGATTTAATAGAACCATTAATGAAAAACTAAAAATACGATTTGAAATTCAGAAAAATACTAATTGGATTGATGTAATTGATAAAATATTATATGAATATAATTACAAAGATGTACATAGAACTATTGGTATGAAACCTTGTGAAGTAAATGAAAAAAATGAACAATTAATTTTTGATAATTGTTTTAAAATTAATAGAAACAATTTAGAAAAACCAGTTTTTAAAATTGGAGAAAAAGTAAGAATTCAATCACATAAAAAACAATTTGAAAACAAATATAAAAATAATTGGACTCGAGAAATATTTTATATTAGTAAAATTTATCCATCTAATCCAATAACATATTTAATAAGAGATTTAAGTTATGAACCAATATTGGGTAAATTTTATAAATTTGAACTTCAAAGAGTTCAAATTTGAAGTTTCAATTATTTTGCATCCACCCTCTTCTAACGCTAAATACATACTGCACTTGTAACCATGTGTTGATGTATAAAAGCCTATCAAATATTATGCTTATCTTGCAGTTTGTGACTCGTATTCAACAGTATTTCATTTTTTTTTTTGGTTTGTGCTTATGCTTATTCTATTTATAGATTGTGAGCAATGTTGATAAGATCAGCATTGCTTGCTTTGCATACTACTCAGCTGTAATTACATTAGTTCAGAATATAATGTTTAGATGAGTTGGTTAAGCAGTTGGAATTATAACAATAATTTTGTTGCAAGTTCAAATCTGACTCAAAGACTCTTGTTTTGAGGAGTTCGTCGTTTTTTTTGAAAGGTACTTTAAAAAATAAATGTATCCTTTTTTGTTTTTTTTTTTTGAATAGATTACTTTAAATATTTTGTAATCAATATTTTAACATTTTTTCACTTAATATTGATTACTAGTACATCAAAAATAGATATCTTTAATATCTTAAAAATATTAACTACGAGTAACTATAATTTAGGGTTGGACTCATCGACCCACATCAAAATTTAAACGTTTATTTTTTGAGATAATATAAGCTAAAAAAATGAGTTAAATGTTAAAAAATGTTAAAATTTTGAGTAACTGTAAGTTAAAAAAATGAGTTAAATGGTAAAAATGTTAAATTTTTGAGTTAAAATGATAAAAATGTTAAAATTTTAACATTTTTGATATTGTCTTGTAGTCCGGAATATACATACTACTTATGATTTTATCAGCTTTTACTAATTGAATGTTAACAACATTGTTTTTTCCGATTTTGAAAAACTTTCGCAATGGGCACTCTTTTCGATCATAGTGATTGCTTGCACGACTATCCCATTCACAAAAATAACAGGTTCAAAACTTACCGAATTAGAGAGGGGTAAAATTACTGCGTGGGAGGAGGAGGGTCTCTGCGCCTCAGAAATCGCGCGAAAATTATGTCGCAAAATTATGGAGAAACACGTAAACCTTTTATTTGTAATTTATGATAAATTGCAGTGATTTTTCCAAGTAAATAATCATTGAAGACAAAAACTATGGTTCCACAAATGGATAGATATTCAAGGCATTTTTTTCTATTTACGGAAAACTAGCGTAGTTTACGCAATTTTTGTCCGATTATTGAAAGTAATATATTAATTTCTTCGTTAATAAATGCACTCAAAGAATATTAACAAACATCTTTAATTTTGTAGCAAAATTATGCAATACAAAATTGTTAAAGTTAAAAAAATTATAAAAAAACACTTTCTCCAGGTTTAATCAAATAAAAAACACAACTAACTAGTTTGAATAATTACTTGTTGTACATCATTTGAAAGGTCTGACAATATCCTTTTCAAAACATATAAAATATTGAAAATCGGTGAAAAAATGACTGAGATATCCGTAGATTACCGCGCAAAGTCTGAAAAAACGGTTTTTTATAAATAAAAAAAAATTGGAGGGTACAACAAAAATAACAAAAATATTTTTATGAATTATTCGACCATATAAACAACCTACAGTGTGTAATTTGTCAGGTGTATTTTCAGTGTTGCACCGTGTTATTATTAACGATATGAAGAAAATACAAGGGGAAGGAATAGCTAATTTAATTGCGCACTTGGCTGGTAATAATAAACAGTTGGATACGCATTCGAAATTCGATATTACATTTTATAGTAAGTAATAAGAGGACTCACGTTTACGGACATACGCTTTTTTCTGTTAAATGAATGTACGGTTAATAATACCTAACAAACATTTGATTAGAATTATGTCTACAAACTTGTTTTCTATGGCATCTAGTTTATTTACCTTTTACTTTAACGTTTTTCTTTACACTCGTAGAAATAATGATCTATTACACTAAAACACAGTATGGTTATTATCTAGGATTATTTTACAATCTCAGATTTTGGAGACAAATTTTTAATTACGGATTGGGAGTAAGCACGAGAAAGTAGATCATCTACTTATATGTGAACGTATTAAAAGTCTATCTAAAAAAAAACAACATTACATAAATAAACTAAGCTTATCGTTTATTTTTCCATATTCATTTTATTGAAACTAGACTAGAGGTACAGAATTACTTAAATATAATATTTAAACATAAAAGTTTTGATAAAAAATTTATATACTTAAAGATTAAAGATCTGCTTATAATGTCTAAGTGTATGAACCTAATTTAAAAATGATTACACATGTCTGTGATCAATACATCCGCCTTTTGAATTATAGTACTTCGTTTTTGTTTTTATCAATTATCATTAAGAATAAAAATGAAATGTTTATTTGTGTTTATATTATTTTTTGCGTAAGTTCAATAATTGCTGTACATAAATACAAAAAGTTTTATTTATTAATAATGGATCCAATATATATCGACAGGTAATCCCCTCGACCTATTTACATCAACTTATGTACTTAAAGATTAAACTGTTGCTCATAATGTCTGAGTGTAGTGTCATTAAGAATTATTACACCCATCTTTTACTTATTTTACAGTATTTTGCTTTTTTATAAATTATAGTTAAGAAATAGTATGGAAATTGAACATTAAATTATTTTTTATTTTGCATTAGTTTAATAATGAAAATTGAAATTTAAATTTACAATGAAAAGGAACAATATTCATTTACATATACGGCGGCCGCCGTAGCGGAATGGTGAGTACGTTACTACTATTCGGGAGTGCGTAGGTTCGAATAATAGTACTTGCCCCTCGGCAGGCAATGGCAAACCTCCGAGTGCATTTCTGACATGAAAAAGCTCCTCATAACAAACCACTTGCCGCTTGAAATCGACTTAAAACTGTAGGATCCCCCATTTGTGAAACGGCATTAAGACACACACCACAAATAAGAGGAACTCGCCCAAACATCTAACAGAAGTGTGCGTGCCAATTATTTATGTTATGCTTACATATTATATATTATATATTATATAAGAATATTTTCGTTTGCTGCACTGGGGGAACATTCAATATACTGCCATTAAAAAGAGGATCTAAAAGGGGAAAAGTGAGGGGTATCTCCATCCTTAAACTTTAAACCCCACCCTCCGGAGGTTTAAAGCGAAAAGTTAGTGTTGCCAGATACCTCAAAAAAGAACGAAGTTCATATGGAGGTAGAATTGTATAGAGAAGTTTGTGAATTTATTAGTATTTTTATTTTAAATTGCAGGCATTTAGAAACTAAATATTGTTGTTCATTAAAAATAATTGTTAACCGTGTTTAAAATTGAACCTAACGGCGACTACAATTAAGACGATTAAGATACTAATTATGATATGTCGAACGAATTGGGTACAATTGATTATAAGAGGATATTGCAAATTGAGTATATCTCACAGCTCAGAGGAGTTATATGCCCTCGCCTTACAGATGACTTTATTAAAATAAGAAGTAAATACTTATAAGGAAACTAATTGGTACTGGAAGAAAAAATAATATGAAAAAGAATTAAATGAGAATTTTAAATTGAAAAACATTCATCGAGAATCTCCATAATATATAGACTCTAATTTAATTTTTAGTTTAAATGCGATTTTTGGTGTAATTATTATTTATGATACAATTACTGATATAATAATTTAAATTGTGTTTCTAAACATTTAAGTCACTTTTTGTATACATACTAACCGATATGGAATATTAAAACATTTTTATGTTGTGTTCAATTATTTGGGGAAGGAGAAATTATAAAAAAGGCGACATTGTATATTTAGCACAGAGGCAACAAGACACAAAGACTACTTGCAACAACAACAAAAATGTAGATAATATAAATTGTCTTAAAACGCTCGGAAGCATATTCATTCCCGGCGGAGATTATACCGCAAAAAATATGACATAGTGTTCTAGATAAACAAATACCAAAGGAAACCCACTTATCAACAGCATATGTGTAAGAGCAGAAGGCTGTCTATTCAAAAGTATCTAGAAGAAGAAATAGGTTCTGACCCTCAGGCAGTAAACAAATATCCCATTTGCTAGACGTTTTTGTAATGAAATCCGACAGGCTAAAAATGCTGACAATTATACCTTGCCTTGAACTTTCTTTTAACCACTCGCCAATCATATTGACAACTCAAAGTTTA
Source organism: Anastrepha ludens (assembly GCF_028408465.1). NCBI lineage: Eukaryota > Metazoa > Arthropoda > Insecta > Diptera > Tephritidae > Anastrepha > Anastrepha ludens. The sequence continues at coordinate 4,672,195 of NC_071504.1, forward strand.
CTACAGAAAATGATAAATCGATCACTGTATACTCATACCGCAGACCGGAAGACGTAGCTGATGAAATTACATTGGGCAACTTTCAAAGTACCTTTAAAAGCAAGTGTGGAAATTGAAACAGCTATAGCATTTTTCAACGGTACGATAAATCAGTCAGTCCGACGGGAAAAACACAAGCAGAAAGTTTTCTTTACTGATTAAAAAAAAAGCTAATAACAACAATCCAATGAAATAAATCAAGTGGTTCCCTACAGCCGTGCTGCCTTGCTTTCGATGGCTACTATTTTTTCTTTGCATAACAAGGAATGTTTACAAAGCGCAATTACAAATGAACCTTACCTGCCATTGGTTTAAAGCATTGTAACTGATTAAATAAATGAAATCAACATTTAGTATTGTCCAAACAAGCATGCATATATATATACATACACACATTTTTGTAATGTAAGTTGCATATCAATACGATACTGCATCAATACCCACATTGGCTCATATTCTCCTCTTGTGTAAAAATATCATTTGTTTGAGTATTTTTCTGTTGCTTCACAAGCACTCGTACAACAAGAGTAATAGTGCAAATGAAAGAGTAAAGTGTTTAAATGAGAATTTGTAAAGAAATTATGAGAAATACAATTCAGTTAAATAAATTAAAGGACCAGTCCAAATTCTTGAACTTTTAGATGGCGGCCGATAGTCTTTTCGAATTCTAACTCCAAGAGAACCTGCAAATGCGCTCATGACCCCTACAAATACGCTCATGACCCTTTGTGAAGTTTAGATGCGATTGATGTTGACTAAGGAATACTTTTTTGTAATTGTTCTACATATTCTATACATTTATTTCGTTAGTGATTTCAAAATATAGGGAATGATGGCGAGTTTTCTTTTACATGGGGTTCTCGTAAGTTTGGTTATGGGCGTTTACGTTTACGTTGTGAGCACCAACCCACTCCGCAACGTATCGTAATCCCTTTCCGTTGCCCGTAGCATACACAAAAGTGAGCGAAACTTATCCCGTAGGAAACATCTGCGCTCTTTCAGTTACATATTTACACAATACAACGGGTTGTGTGTGTTTGTGTTTGGGTGTATCGACACAATGTTGCCATTGGTATTTTTGCATACACACTTTTGCACACATCCACGTTATCAGTTATAATTTTTCATTGTATAATAAACCAAAGCCAAAAACCAACAAATGCAATTAGTTCATTTAACTTTAACTTTATTCAACATTGTTTTTAAGTTATGTTATATTAATAAAAATAAATTAAATGTCTAAGTTTATCTTATAAATGGTTTCGAAATGTACTGTTTGGCCACACTGTGTGGTGAGAGAGCAATCAGCTGACACGATTATACGGAAACAATCCAAAATCCCACCTCAACGATATACTATACTACGCAACGGAACGGTGGAAGAATTCATTAGTTTCATCGTGTCAGCTGATACGGGCGTACGTTTACGTCGGTGAGTGTGAGCACCATGAGCCTTAAGCTGTTGGAATAGCAGACATGAATGCAAAATCGAAGCGATCAATGAATGTGAAGAGCATCACCCGTAGGCATGTGGTATATTAGAATGACCGTGATGAACAATTTGATACGTTTTTTATGAGTGTATGATTGCCAATTTGTAAGATTGTCCATATCAAGTATTATGGCTGAAATTGTTTTCCTGGGTCAGGTTTGACCGAGTGAAAGAGGCGCCACACAAGCACGTATGACTTATCAGAATGGTTGTGGTGGAAACCATTAGCGAAACTATCACCATTGTTTCGCTTTGCCCTAGGAAAACTACTAAAAGCGAAATGTATAGAGTAGGCTACGAAAAGTAAAAGGAGTCTGACAAATTAAGATGCCAAAGTGGCTTCGCCCTAAGGAGCGTTTTCACACACACTGCCCGACACGATATTTGTATTGGGTGTAAATGTTTGTAAGTAATGTACATATGTATGTGGCATTTGTCATTTGTTTATTGATTGAATTCATGGGTGCAGGTAAACCTATGCATGCAATAAATAAATCATTTGTACGTCCAAAAGATCTTAGTTTAACATATCTATATATAATGTGTGTGTGCCCTCTTCATTATGAGCGTCCAATACCAATATCGAGCGCTCGATTTCGGCACGGCGTGCGAAACTCTGTGAGAGTAATTTTCTTCATACGGCAACTTGCAGACTCGCAAGCGTAAAGTTTCTTTTTATTGTATTGTAAAGTCATCACCCCGACGTTCTAGTGCACAGTTCTAGTGGATAAAAGTTTTACGTTATTTGTTATTAATTTCATACCTAATGTTAAGGTAAGTCAACATCAACTTTTTAACGACTTTAACGATAGTATATTACAACCCAAGGCCAGAAAGTTGGATTTCCTGGCGGGTGTGAGATGGTGGCCGAGACAAAGCCGAGCCGGCCACGAAAGTCTTGTAATCCGCTAGAGCGCGCTGCGGCTCGAGAAGGCCTCAAAAGTCGCTCTTCCTGGAGTCAAATGCGGTCAGAAAGACCGTACTTTCGGCAAAGTGATCATGAAAAATTGTTTCGCCAAAATCAATAGTTACCTATATATTTTATAAGTCGTAAATACTTGTAATATTAAAAAAGAAATAGATTCAATTTTATATTTACCTAGATAAGTAAAGTACCTACCTACTTATTTTTAAACATGCGCTAGTGTTTTTTCTCGAAATAATAGAAATATTTCGCCTCCCGACCAATGCCTTCGAGTATATTTTGTATGCGTCAAAATTCGTAACATTATTTTCACAGAGTTCTTTTTTCATACATACCCACATCTCATGCGGTGTTCCTACAATAAGTACAAAATCATATGAATGAACAACGAATTATTTCACTTCTCCATAGAAAGACCTTGCTTTTAATAAGTTGCTTCTGCGTTACGTATTCAACAAAATAAGTAGGTTGGTACTACTTACCTTTGCCTTCTTTAATAGTGACTATAAAATAAAAATATTCGATCTGTGTGATGTGCGTACATACATATACAGGGTGGTCATGGATAAAGTGCAAATACCATTGAGACCATCGGCCCGCGACAGATCAAGGTGGCGCTCTTAGGGGAGGCCCATATCTAGCAATAGATGCCCACCGGTTGAGATAATGATGATGATGATACAAAGTTGGCAGCTGACTCGTAAATTTTGTATAGTCGTTTTTTTTCATTTCCGACAAAAAGTTTGACAAAAAAATGTTCCGGGTATGTATCGTAATTCATGGTTTTCCTATTTTCACTTTATCCAAGACCTCCCTGTGTAATAATCATCAACCAACTCTTATAATCTGTATCCTGTAACATTGCGTTCTTACCAAACTTAACTCAAACATTTTTAAGGTTATCATGTCTGGAGGACCCTCTAGAGACAGAGATGTAGGGAGAAAATGGGAATCCGGTGCGTCAAAAAGAAAAAGAAAGGCTGAAACGGTTGTATACAACCAAGCTCTGAGTTCCAGTATGATGAAATTTCTTAAAAAGCCTTCTTCAGGTGCCACTGCTTCAGACTTATGTGATGCATCTTTATTTTCTGAAACAGAATCAGCTACATAGTTCAATGAAACTTTTAGTCAAATTTCTGATACAACTTTACCTTCAACATCGAGTGAATCTGCTATGACCCAAATTTCTGAATCCAATAAAGAGTTGGAAAGTGAGTAAGGTGTGAGTCAGAAAATCAAGAGCAAGAAGTTCATTTAAGCGAGCCCTTAATAGACCTAGATCCGGGGAAGTGGCTATTGCCATTAAATGATGCGCTGTGCCATCTCTTAATTCAAAACGGTCCCGATCAAGACCTAGAGTGATCTGATGAAAATTACCCAAAAGACCAAAGTAAAAGACATTTTTCTAAATTTCATTATACTAGAAAATTGAGTAACGGCGAAACGCTACATCGCAGATGGTTACCTTACTCCATATTTCAAGATAAGGTTTATTGCTTTCCATGTAGACTTTTTTCACATTTGCAGACACAGATAGTAAAAGAAGGATGTTGTGATTGGAAGGATCTGAGTCAGATAATGCAAAGACATGAACAAAGTCAAGGACACATGGAGTGCATGATGAAATGGACGGAACTCTTTGAAGGAATCAAACACGGTAAAACAATATATAAGGATAACGAGAGATTGATTAGGGAATCCCAAAAGTATTGGTATAATTTGTTTGAAAGATTGATAGATATAATAAACTACTTGGCCTCACACAATTTGGCATTTAGAGCTCATCGAGAATCCTTGAAATTGAACAATAGTAAAAATTCTGGCAATTTTCTAGACTTAGTTAAGTTGTTATCTAAATATGGTCCGACATTACGGGATCATATGCAACGTATTAATAAAAAACAACTTAATCAACTTTATACTATGCCATCTTGCTCGATTGTAGTCATCTTGCTGGATCTGAGTCAGATAATGCAAAGACATGAACAAAGTCAAGGACACATGGAGTGCATGATGAAATGGACGGAACTCTTTGAAGGAATCAAACACGGTAAAACAATATATAAGGATAACGAGAGATTGATTAGGGAATCCCAAAAGTATTGGTATAATTTGTTTGAAAGATTGATAGATATAATAAACTACTTGGCCTCACACAATTTGGCATTTAGAGCTCATCGAGAATCCTTGAAATTGAACAATAGTAAAAATTCTGGCAATTTTCTAGACTTGGTTAAGTTGTTATCTAAATATGGTCCGACATTACGGGATCATATGCAACGTATTAATAAAAAACAACTTAATCAACTTTATACTATGCCATCTTGCTCGATTGTACCAAGGACGTAAGCCGTGTTGAACAAATGTCAATAATATTAAGATTTTGCAATTTGTCAACTGGAGCTGTAGAAGAACATTTCATTGGGTTTATTGACGTCGCAGAAACAACAGGAGGGTATTTAACAAAATCAATATTACAGGAAATGGAAAGGACAGGGATATGATAAGGGCGCCAATATGGTCGGAATTAGAATAGGTATCAGAACAAGAATACTCAATATAAATCCAAGATCATTCTTTACACCATGCGGATGCCACAGTTGGAGTTTACTTTTGAAAGATGCAGTTAACTCTTCAACGACAGCCAAAACATTTTTCGGCTTTATCAATAAAATCTATGTGCTGTTTTCAAAGTCAAGGAAGCGTTGGTAGATAGTAAAAAGTAAATTAAAATTGACTTTACAAACTCTGTCTGAAACGAGGTGGGAGAGTAGAATCGGAGCAGTAAAAGCAATATTTTTTTCAATTTGATGATGTCATCGAATATGTGAATGAACTGAAAAATAAAACTGATGATTCCGAAACTCTAAGCGACAGTGAAGCAGTCCTAAAGGAAATGTTAACTTTTGATTTTATTGTTGCATTACACGTGTGGTATGAGGTTTTGCTACGTGTAAATAATATAAGTAAACTATAGCAATCGGTTCAAGTCAACTTGCATGTCCCTATTGATACTTTACGTTCATTTTGTAGCTAGATTCAAGAATTCCGAAATACAGGATTTGAAAAAAGCGTAACAGAAGCTAGATTATTTGTTATTTTACTTATGAAATTCAGTCTCAATTTAAGGAAAAAAGAATAGCCAGGAAAAAACGAATGCTTAGTTACGAACATACTGATAAATCAGTTGAATCTCCTGAAATGCAGTTCAGAGTTATTTATTTTAACACAGTGGTATAATATGCTATAAAAGTCAATACCGAATGTCGATTTACAGCGCTCAATGAATATTTTGAGCAATTTGGTTTTATTTATGATATCAATTATTTGAAATCTATACCAATACTTCGGAAAGGCGAAAACAGTGATATACAGCCTTTCGAACTATATGAAGAACTTCAGCTTTTAAAAACTAATTCACTAGACGCTATCAACGACGCGAAACAACTCATCCAACACATTTTAGAAAATAATTTAGAAGAAATATATCAAAATGTTGATATTACAATTAGAATTAGCTTACAGTTCCGGTCAGCACAGCCTGCGCTGAGAGAAGCTTCTCAAAGTTGAAATTGCTAAAAACCTATTTGAGAAGCACAATGAAATAGCGGCTAAAAGCCGAAAAGTTCGACTATTTTAATTTTTATGTGTAATTATTTTTTGTCATCATTTTATTAACAATAAAACTCGTTAAACTCATAAATTATTTTATAATTTGGCTCACTTAATTTCACGGTTTTTTTCACTGCGAAGTAAAGAGGCCTCGCGAAGTTGATGTCGCCGACGTACACATTTGGCCTAGCGCCGCAACTGGCGGTATTTATTCCATTGATAAGCTAGATGAATCCAATTACATGGAGCAATACAAATGGAAAGCTTATTGATTCATCTCTCTTAAATCGTCCTCGCGTGAAGAAATAAAAATGAGAGCTAAGTGGCATAAGAAGTGTATGCGAAAGTTGCAGTGTAAACGAAGAAAGCTGCGTGCGAAGTCCAAGTAAACCCGTTAATGACGCTGAAGAATGTTTTTGTACAAGCTTCAACCCGGCATCATAATAAAGGTTTTCAAGTAAAGATTTCGCTTCCGAAATGTGAAATGCTTGAAATAAAGAGAAATCTTTGATTTTCTCCTGAAAGTGAAATATAAGCAATTTTCCGTAGTAATAAAAATACTTAATGCTTATAATACTTAATGCTAAAGTACAGCTGCACGAATTTGATCCATCTGGTATGCATCATAACGGGCATGGCTAGATATCAACGGCAAATATTATTATGGAGAGCGCATGTTATAATGTTCTGCTCATTAATAAGAACATATTCTATAAAAAGAACAAAGTGGGTTACCTCGTGTGGACAAATCCTTGTTTAGCCGCCACATGTGAGAAAGTATAAAGAGCATTTTATACCTACCGCCTGGTTAAGTAATAGAAGGGCAAGGAGAGGACTTGATAGGAGATAACAGGAGAACATTGGTACGGTAATCGCGGCATGGTGAACTTCCCTATTAGTTCGTGGAGAGTTAGCTCCTACGAAAGGGGGTAAAACGTAAAACCATTTAAGCCTCTTCCCCGAGGCAAGGAGACCAACTTGATGAGAAATATAAGTTGCTATTTAGTTAATTTGTTCAATCTACATTGAAATATACCGTTTTTATTTGGTGGCCTTACCACCAATTATCTACAGACAGACTTAAACGAGTACAAAAGTATGCTCTCTCTTCCCTGAATTTCTCTGACCTGCCCCACCATACAAATCCCGCCTACTTCTAATTAATCTTAAACAATAAGAGATTAGATCAATTAGGAAATGTTCCTGTGAATGTGAGTGTTCCTTTAGAAACGATAGAATTTCTCGCTCCCTACCAGGTCTTTAGGCAATAAATATCCATTATATTTGAATAGGTTCAGAACCAATTATACCTGCAATGTTCCTACTGCTCGCACTCTCGAATTCTACCGTATTAGGTTTTACATTATCGAAACCATATTTTTCTGCTCAATTAAATTGTAATTTATATTTGGAAAACGATATTTGTGTACTATGTAGTCAGTAACCGGCGACCGCTGTAACAGAATGGGTTGGTGCGTGACTACCATTTAGAATTCAGAGAAAACGTAGGGGAAAACACCAAAATGAAGAAAAAATAAAACTATCTGCCATTTGGAGTCGGCTTCAAACTGTAGGTCCCTCCATTTGTGGAACAACATCATCATCATCTCTCAAAAACATCTCTTCCATTAACCGTTGTCATCGCCGCTAGTAATTTCACTATCAAAAGAAAAACAAAGGCCTTTACGCATTGCATTCTACGCTCACACTATCAATTACTTAGCTGTTGAAAAATTAAACGTTCCTGATCATTATGTCATTCGCCATTTTCCCGCTCGCTATCTGTAGCTCGATTAACTTAACGAAAAATTTGCATGCAAAAGCAACAACATAGTTATCGAGCATGATTCGCCGTTAGCGAGTATGGTCATACCTCATTAGATTAGTATAACTCACTGCCTTACAAACACATGTAATTTAAGGTAGCTTTATTCCCGCGTACCCAATATGTATACAAATGTTCTTTTATACCAGTTGCTTATCTATTCGCCACTTGCTAACTCTTGGCGAAAAGAAGAGGTCTTAGTGGCTCAATACTAAAATCATATATTTAATCACGGCCAAGTGAAATTTTTTAATATTAATAGGACCTAGTTTTTCCCCATTTCTACTAATTTGAACATGCATGTTACCGACGAACGTAGTCTGCCCATTAAAAATAAATAAATAATTGGCACGTAAACTTCTGTTAGGTGTTTGGCCGAGTTTGTCCTCCTATTTGTGCTTCTTGATGTTGTTTCACAAATGGAAGAACTTACAGTTTTTTTATGAATCTTTTTCATGGCAGAAATTCTCTCGAGGGTTTGCCATTGCCTGTCGCTCCGGTCGTCCCGTTATCAAAAACTTTTTTCTATCATTTTCCTGTTTCATGTACGGAGATTCGAACCTAGGTGATCCCAAATGGTAGTCATGCACCAACCACGGCCGACGCTCTTTGATAAATTCAAACTATATTTCTTTCATATAATTCTACCTACGTTCACATATGCAGTAATTAGCAATAAATCCACAAAATTAATCTACCCGTTCACATATGGCAGATTACCTACAAAATTGAAAATCCTGTCAATACAATTGACTGTCAATACTGTTGTGAAAGGTTTTTCTACATAGAAATTATTTTGGTGGAATATTTCGGAGCTTTTGGTTTGTTTAAGTATTATTAACGATATGAAGAAACTACAAGGAGAAGGAATAGCTAATTTAATTGCGCAATTGGCTGGTAATAATAAACAGTTGGATACGCATTCGAAATTCGATATTACATTTTATAGTAAGTAATAAGAGGACTCACGTTTATGGACATACGCTTTTTTCTGTTAAATGAATGTACGGTTAATAATACCTAACAAACATTTTATTAGAATTAAGTCTACAAACCTATTTTCTATGGCATCTAGTTTATTTACTTTTTACTTTAACGTTTTTCTTTACACTCGTAGAAATAATGATCTATTACACAAAAGACACAATATGGTTATTATCTAGGATTATTTTATAATCTCAGATTTTGGAGAGAAATTTTTAATTACGGATTGGGAGTAAAGCACGAAAAAGTAGATCTACTTATATCTAGATCTACTTATATGTGAACGTATTAAAAGTCTATCTAAAAAAACAACATTACATAAATAAACTAAGCTTATCGTTTATTTTTCCATATTCATTTTATTGAAACTAGACTAGAGGTACAGAATTACTTAAATATAATATTTAAACATAAAAGTTTTGATAAAAAACTTATATACTTAAAGACTAAAGTTCTGCTTATAATGTCTAAGTGTATGAACCTAATTTAAAAATGATTACACATGTCTGTGATCAATACATCCGCCTTTTGAATTATAGTACTTCGTTTTTGTTTTTATAAATTATCATTAAGAATAAAAATGAAATGTTTATTTGTGTTTATATTAATATATTTGTTACATAAGTTCAATAATTGCTATACATAAATACAAAAAGTTTTATTTATTAATAATGGAGTCAATATATATCGACAGGTCATTCCCTCGACCTATTTACATCAACTTATATACTTAAAGATTAAAGTGTTGTTCATAATGTCTGAGTGTAGTGCCATTAAGAATTATTACACCCATCTTTTATTTATTTTACAGTATTTTGCTTTTTTATAAATTATAGTTAAGAAATAGTATGGAAATTGAACATTAAATTATTTTTCATTTTGCATTAGTTTAATAATGAAAATTGAAATTTAAATTACAATTCAATTTCGGACGTTACTTTTGAACGGACGTGATTTTAACAGCTCTCGAGTATAGCCTATCAAAGTGATAAAACCAAACTCAAAAGTTTCCAAATTGCGATATAGACACTTACACGCTGAATATACATAAGCTTATTCGGCATTCTACATACTTAAGTGAAAGTGCAAAACAAAAAATAATTTTAATAACAAACAAAAACAGAAACAACTTGAGATGCCTGTGGGGCATTCTCCACCGCAAGAGCGACAAAATTCGTCAAAACTTGCGCCAAAAACAAACTTCAGCGAACCTCGCGATTACGCTGCGAACATATGTGTCCATATAAAACCACTTTTAACAACAACACCAAATGTACTGTCACCAAGCGAACCAACTTCATGGAGTGAAAAAAAACCCCCAACAAGCACGACCGACCAAACAAACTACAAATACTCAACAACAAATACGCCTATAACCACTCTCGGTCATTCTACTTAGCCACAACAACTACATCAGTGGTATTCACATCAGCGCCGATAATGACAACAAAGAGAAACACCCTGCAAACAGTAAACACAGCTATCCCAGCAATCCAACAACAGCAAACAGAAACAAGGAAGGAAATTACGCAAGTAAAGCAGTCCAACAAACAAAACAACGAATGTGAAAGCTCCAACAAAAACACGGCAGTCCAAACTACACAAAAACGGTACCGCAACTCCCCAAGTAAGCAAAATGATTATATACATAGCACAAAAAAACATAAAAGCAAAGACACAACAACAAACCAAAGAAAGCTAACGTCATATTGGCTCAGCCAGCAAACATCGTCAAACATGTTCGAATTGCTTTCAGACGACGAACCAGACAATGACAGAACCGATAACAGTGGAACAAAAAGACCAACCGCTGCAGAAAACTTAAACCCAATAATTAAAAAACACAAGCCCCCACCGATTTACATACAAAACGTAGAACGCATTGATAAATTAATGCAGGCACTGAGTACCATTCGTGATTGCAAATATGAACTTAAGGCTTTGAAAAACAATGAAGTTAAACTACAGCCACTCGAATCACACAATTATACTGCAATCATTAATTTATTAAAGGAGAAGAAAACCCAGTATTATACTTTTAAACTAAAGGAAGAAAGAGGATTCAAAGTATTCCTAAGGGGAATGCATTATTCGGCTGATAAAGATGAAATTAAGCAGGAACTACTAGAATTAGGCCATGAAATAATTAATATTCAAAATATTTTGCAAAAAGGTACAAAGAAACCTCTGCCATTGTTCTCATTGGAGATGAAGCAAGGTGCAAACAATAAAGATATTTGTTCAATAAATAATCTATTACACTGCAAAATAAGTTTTGAACCGCCTCATCAAAAGAAAACAATTCCACAATGCACAAATTGTCAAAAATACGGACACTCTAAAAACTTTTGCACAAAAACCCCAGTTTATGTAAAATGCGCGGGTAATCACAAAACTATAGAGTGTGTTGTAAAAAATAGCAGCAACATAAAATGCGCCCATTGCAGAGGCAAACACACAGCGAGCTACAGAGGATGCACGGTGTACAAAGCACTCAAAATAAAACAATATCCAGAGCAACGTAACAAAGAATTGAATATTGATAAACAGCAAAACGCTTTAAATCGACAAGTAGATTCACAATATGTCAAACCGACAATGCCATATGCCCAAGTTATTTCTAACAACCCACAATCGGGTGTGACAAGTTCTGAAACAAATTCTGAAGCAACTTCAAATGACGACATCAAAGAGTTAAAAGAAATGATGAAGCAGGTCTTCGCACAAATGTCAAACATCTATATATATAAAAAGAAGTTACATTTCCTTGGTAATCTTATAACTCAAGAACCGCCGAACCGATTAACACAAAAATTTCAGAGTTCCTTTTTGTCTTTGAGGAGGTGGTTCGTGTGAAGTTTGATTGAAATCGGTGCAGCCGTTCCTGACATTTTATGTGAGTAATGGTTTCCTCTCATACGAAATGCCTGTAATATACTGTTTCTTGAAATAATTTTCAATATTTTGCTTTTACATTCAATTAGTAATATACTGTTTTTTGAAAAAATTTTGAATGTTTTGCTGTTACATTCAAATACTAATATATTGTACTAAAAGAATACCACGTGCAAGAAAATCGGTGCAGCCGTTCCTGACATTTTATGTGAGTAATGGTTTCCTCTCATCCGAAATGCCTGTAATATACTGTTTTTTGAAATAATAATAGCAAACGACGTTAATTTGTTGTGAATTTGTTAGCACATGCCAATGCTATGGACGTACCGCAAAAGTGAATTGTTTGTTTTGTGTTTGTAAACGCCAAAGTGTACGCCGTATCGACGTGCAGCAGAAAACCGCTTAACCTCAAGACCAACAACAACAGTGTAGTCTACGATCAATTTGATTGAAATCGGTGCAGCCGTTCCTGACATTTTATGTGAGTAATGGTTTCCTCTCATATGAAATGCCTGTAATATCCTGTTTTTTGAAATAATTTTCAATATTTCGCTATTACATTTAATTAGTAATATATTGTACTGAAAGAATGCCACGTGCAAGACGAGCAAACATTCTATATACATAAAAATAAGTTACATTCCCTTGGTAATATTATAACTCAAGAACCGCCGAACCGATTAACACAAGAATTTTAGAGTTCTTTTCTATCTTTGGAGGTGGTTTGTGTGAAGCTTGATTGAAATCGGTGCAGCCGTTCCTGACATTTTATGTGAGTAATGGTTTCCTCTCATACGAAATGCCTGTAATATCCTGTTTCTTGAAATAATTTTCAATATTTCGCTATTACATTTAATTAGTAATATATTGTACTGAAAGAATGCCACGTACAAGACGAGCAAACATTGGCAGACGCTCACTTCAATCAAATGCTACAGCATTAAATCGAAGATCACAAAGTGAAGAAGATCGTGGTCGACGAAATGAAGTGGAAACACAACGACACAAACGGAGAAATCAGTCGGTTAATAGTGAAGCACCAAGAAACCGTCGTGGGCGTACGTCCGTTTTTGATATACATCAAATGGAACGTGCGGCTTTCAATTACGATGCCACCATTGATTACAGCATGCATGCATACATTGGCCAAATGAATGTAGAATGTATACATTGCAAAGCAATTAAATTCAGAAACGAAACGCCTGGTATGTGCTGTGCTGGTGGGAAAGTCAAATTGCCGGTGCTTGAACTTCCGCCAGAACCTTTGCATTCATTGGTTTTTGGCAATTCACCAACGTCGAAGCATTTCCTCTTAAACATTAAAAAATACAATTCATGCTTTCAAATGACATCTTTTGGAGCTACAAATATTATAAGAGATGGATTTATGCCGACGTTTAAGGTTATTACTTCGTTTGATGTGTTCGATGTTTTTAAATATTCAGATCCGTTATCTACATATTTTTCTCGAACTTTACAGATTCAAGGTCAAATATACCATAGAGCTGGCTCTTTACTACCATTCCCAGATGGTGACCATCAATTTTTGCAAATATATTTTATTGGTGATGAGAATCGTGAATTAGATCAGCGCTGTGCAATTTCGACGAATACGAAAAGATCAATCGTGAATGAATTGCAAACAATGTTCCGTCAACACAATGAATTGGTGAAATTGTTCAAAGTGGCACTCGATCTGATGCCCACCGATGGCCACAAAATCATAATAAAAGCCGATAAAACACCAATTGGGGAGCACGCCAGACGATTTAATGTACCAACGATTGATGAAGTAGCCATTGTTGTGGTTGGTGAACAGTTTCGGCCACGAGATATTGTTTTGTATCGTAGAAATGAGCAATTACAACGTATTTCAGAACTCCATCGCTGTTATGATGCATTGCAATACCCCATTTTGTTTTGGAGAGGGGACGATGGCTATCATATCAACATACCAATGATAAATCCAACAACTGGTACATACACATTTTATTTTTGTTTAAATATGATTTTTAAATAATTTTCATACGCTAATTAATTTTTGCATTACAGGTCAAAAATCAACGAAAGCCGTCAGTGCGATGAATTTTTATTCGTATCGATTGATGATTCGCCCTCAAGAAAACAATTTTATTTTGCGATGCAATCAACTTTCGCATCAATATATCGTCGATATGTACGCAAAAATTGAAAGTGAGAGATTCAATTTCATCCGTCACAATCAAGCCCGATTGAGATCAGAGGAATACATACATTTGCGTGACGCAATAATCAATGATACAAATGTGAATGATATCGGCCGTTTAACAATTTTACCATCATCATATGTTGGTAGCCCACGTCATATGCATGAATATACGCAAGATGCGATGACATATGTACGAAATTATGGGCGACCGGATCTATTCATCACATTTACATGCAATCCGAAGTGGGTCGATGTGTCTGATTGTTTATTTGATGGTCAGGTGCCAAAAGATCGGCATGACATAACGGCCCGTGTATTTCAACAAAAATTGAAAAAATTAATGGATCTGATTGTCAAACTCCGTGTATTTGGAGAAGTGCGGTGCTTTATGTATACCATAGAGTGGCAAAAAAGGGGCTTACCTCACGCACATATCTTGATTTGGTTGGTACACAAAATAACACCTGATATGATTGATACTGTCATATCGGCCGAAATTCCAGATCAAACCATCGACCCAGGATTATTCGAAGTTGTCACGAAAAATTTGATTCACGGTCCCTGTGGTGATATTAATCGAAATTCTCCCTGTATGATTGATGGCAAATGTTCGAAACGTTTTCCAAAACAAATGATTGCTGAAACAATTACAGGAGATGATGGATATCCACAGTATCGTCGACGATCAACTGAAGACAACGGTAAATCAACTGTAATTAAACTTCAAAATCAAGACGTTGAAATCGATAACCGGTGGATAGTTCCGTACTCACCGATACTGTCAAAAATGTTCAACGCTCACATAAATGTAGAATATTGCAATTCTGTAAAATCAATCAAATATATTTGCAAGTATGTGAATAAGGGCAGCGATATGGCTGTTTTTGGAGTGGCTCCTGAAAATAGTCATGATGAAATTTTACAGTATCAAATGGGGCGCTATATTAGTACGAATGAAGCTGTATGGCGTATTTTATCGTTTCCAATTCATGACAGACATCCGGTTGTTGTACATTTGGCAGTTCATCTTGAAAACGGCCAACGTGTTTACTTCACTGCTGCAAATGCCGCACAAAGAGCAGTAGAACCACGAGCAACTACACTGACAGCTTTTTTCAAGTTATGCGAAACGGATGAATTTGCAAGGACTTTGCTATATTCGGAAGTGCCACACTATTTCACATGGAATGCATCAACAAAAAAATTTCAACGTCGCAAACAAGGCACATCTGTTGATGGTTATCCAGGAATTTTTCGAACAGATGCTTTGGGACGCATTTATACAGTTAGTCCAGTTAATATTGAATGTTTTTACTTGCGACTTTTGTTGGTGAACGTACATGGACCGCAATCATTCCAACATTTACGAACTATCAATGGTCAAATGTGCGCCACATACCGTGAAGCATGTCACCAATTGCATTTGCTGGAAGATGATACGCATTGGGATTCTACGCTTCGTGATGCATCAATTTCATCTCCACCAAATCAAATTCGTATGTTATTTGCGATCATAATATCAACATGTTTTCCATCAAATCCACTGGAATTGTGGAATAAATACAAAGATTTCATGGCTGAAGACATTTTGATTCGACTTCAACATCGTTCAAATGATCCTGCATTGCTGCTGACATTGGAAATGTATAATGAAGCCTTGATAATGATCGAAGATTTGTGCCTTACTATTGCAAATAAAACATTAGGGCAATTAGGATTGACTCAACCAAATCGTCCAATGCATGATTTATTTGAACGAGAATTGCAACGCGAACAGCAATTCGATCGTGATGAATTGCGTGCGTTCGTACAAACGTATACTCCACAATTAAATGATCAACAAAAAGATGCATATGACAAAGTGATGCAAGCTGTCAATGACAACACTGGTGGATTGTATTTTTTGGATGCACCTGGCGGCACTGGAAAAACATTTTTGATATCATTGATATTGGCAACGGTTCGGTCGGAACGAAAAATCGCATTGGCACTTGCTTCTTCCGGTATTGCAGCTACATTACTTGATGGCGGCCACACAGCACATTCCGCCTTGAAATTGCCGTTAAACATGCAAGCAATTGAAACACCAACATGCAATATTTCAAGGAGTTCTGGAATGGCTAAAGTCTTGCAACAAACATCGATTATTTTATGGGACGAATGTCCAATGGCCCATAAAAAATCTTTGGAAGCCTTAAGTCGAACATTGCAAGATTTGAGACAGAGTCAACAGCTGTTTGGCGGTGCATTAATATTGTTATCTGGTGATTTTCGTCAAACGTTGCCTGTTATTCCGAGATCAACACCAGCTGATGAAATTAATGCATGTTTGAAAAGTTCATTTTTGTGGGCACACGTACAAAGGCTTTCGTTGACGACCAACATGCGTGTGCGTCTTCAAAATGATTCATCAGCACGTGAGTTTTCAAAGCAATTGCTGAAGATTGGCGATGGAAAAATTGCAAGTGATCAAAATGGGTTTATCATGTTACCGAATAATTTTTGCATAATTGTATCATCAAAACAAGAACTCATTGATCGCGTTTTCCCAAATATTGTTCAAAATTATAATAACCATGATTGGTTACGAGAACGTGCAATTTTAGCACCAAAAAATATCAATGTCAACGAAATCAATTTCCACATACAGGAAAAATTGCCAGGAGATTCGGTAACATATAAATCCATTGATACTGCTATGAATAATGAAGACGCAGTCAATTATCCGGTCGAATTTTTAAATTCTTTGGAACCACCAGGCATGCCACCGCATAATTTGAATTTGAAAGTTGGTTCATCGATTATACTTCTCCGAAATCTTAATGCACCGAAACTTTGTAATGGGACGAGCCTTTCAGTGAAGAAATTGATGCCAAATTTAATTCAAGCAACAATTCTCACTGGCAAAGCAAAAGGTGAAATTGTACCAATACCACGCATCCCATTAATACCAACGGACATGCCATTCGAATTTAAACGTCTTCAATTTCCTGTTCGGCTATCTTTTGCTATGACCGTAAACAAAGCCCAAGGGCAAACGCTCCAGGTGTGTGGAGTTAATTTAGAGGAAACTTGCTTTTCCCACGGCCAACTATACGTTGCATGTTCGAGAGTTGGAGCGCCAAAAAATTTGTTTATTTATGCACCACAAAATAAAACAAAAAATGTTGTGTATACAATTGTATTAAATTAAACGTTGCTTTTCTTTATCAGAAATAAAAATAAAAATTATTTCATTTTATTTTGTACGTTATTGTGTTCACAAATCAAATCTTTTTAGCAATCAATTTTTTATCGAATTGCAAGTCATTTTGGACGAAAATATAATAAAAAATTGGATGCTCCAGAAGGAACTGGAAAAACATTTTTAACTTTATTTATTTTAGCATAATTTATTTAGCGTAAAAAATTGAAATGGATATTAAAGAATCAAAGTTTAATTACAAGTTTTTATCGGCTCTTTCACCTTACCTGTATATAGGTGACCACCACAATCAAATTTTAAAAAAGTACAGAAAAGGCTATTGTGACTAATTCAACTGTTTAAACATTTTACAAGTTCTATAAAGAAAACTTAATATGAAAAATTTTTTGCGATATAAAAAACAAAACATTTTATGTATGGTGGTGCGAAGCCCACTGGGTGATGCTAGTAATGAATATTATAACACTGCTCGCAGAGAACGTTAATGTATAGAGAAGTCTCAATGACTGAAAAGGCAGCACTTTTCAGGGGTACTCGTTTTGCGCGCGAGGTACACCACAGCCACATTTTTCACCAAAAGTTAACAGTAAGGGGCTGAATTATGTAAATTTAGCAGCAGTCGATAAGAATTTGTTGGTGATTAGAAGCAAAGAATGTTAGGTAGCATTTTGATATGACCTATATATTTGAATTTTCCAAAACATCCAAAATTACATACATATGTTATGTCTGTCTGTCTGACGTCTGTAAAACTTTGTTGAATTCCCTTCAACTGAATCAAAATCCTCTATAGAAAACGCTTCATTACCAGGCGCACAGGAAGATGGCATAAGCAAATGTAAATTTGTTTTTTTTTACGAGGAGGAAGCATCGAAAGCCTAACCCCGTCAGTGTGGGACTTTAACCCGAACTAAACCTCCTACCGTCAAAGTACCGATCCCCCCGGTACAACCGTTAAGTATTCGTCGGGAGGCGGTTTGAACACTAAGCTCAATGTCCGTTATTGTCCTGATGCAATACGTCGAAAGTAGCATCTGCTTGTTACCAACCCACTGTTTAGGTCATCTGCTGAGAGAGCCACCCCTGTCATAACAGTACTCCCCCACCCACCATGTCTCTGTCCATCCCACAGAAACGTAAGTTTCTATGTCTGGTATCGTCAGTTTACCTGCATCCAAATAAATTTATCTAGCAAGTGGGCCTACAGCACCACCATACGTTACTAAATCTACTACTACAGGAAAAGTTACTACATCTGCTACTACAGGAAAAGGTACTACATCTACTACTATGGAATTTCAGCTATTGCTATGCTTTCGCTTTTTCGCCTTCTCTCCATTTGTCTCAGATCATTGAGTACGAACGCTGACAAATTTTTGATACCATCCCAAACTTCTTTTGATTGTAGCATATGTGGAACAACATTGTCCGGTGTTATTCTTTCTGCTACTTGGTTCTCCAACAACTCTCTTCCTTTATTATATCTTTGGCAGTGAAAGAAAATATGCTCCGCATTTTCATTAGCCTCGGCACAAAATGAGCATATAACTCCATCATCATGGCCATATTTATGGAGGTACTCTCTAAAACAACCATGTCCTGTCAGGAGTTGCGTCATATAAAAGTCGACACTACCGTGCTTTCTATCAACCCATGACTGCACATCATTAATGAGTCGGTGTATCCATCTCCCTTTGGTTGTTATATCCCAGCGTCTTTGCCATTTAGATAGACTCTCGTGTCTGATTTCTTTGCGCTCCTCAGCTATTAACGGCCTGCCAAGGCTTCGGCTCTTGTCATATATTTTCTTACTTTCCAGAGCCATTATATCTGGGGGCATTATGCCAGAGATTACCCCAATAGCTTCATGGGATACTGTGCGAAAAGCGCTTGCGACTCTAATAGCGCTCAGTCGAAAAAGAGATTTCGTACTCTTGCCGTATGTTTCGTATTTTAGCGCTTGTCCCCATACCGGTGCAGCATACATTACAATGGATTGGGTAACTTTTGCCAGTAGTAGCCTTCTGTTTTGGCTTGGCCGTCTATGTTAGCCATTATTCGAGATAGCGCCGTGTTTACCCGTGCTGCTTTCTCACAAGCTTTTTCAATGTGCACTTTAAAGTTTAAGCGTGCATCAATCATGACTCCCAGGTATTTCAGGTACGGTTGGGTGTTGATGTTATGCCCGTCTATGCTTAGTGTAATGTTCTCAATTTTTTTCCTGCTTGTAATCAATACTGCTTCAGTTTTTTGTCCCGCAAGCTGTAGGTTTGTCGATGTGAGCCAGTTTTTTAGTTTGAGAACAGTCGCACTACATATAGTCTTTATTTGTTGAAGCTCTTTTGCAACTATTGCCAACGCAATGTCGTCCGCGTATCCGATTAATCGGGCTGCTTTTGGTATAGGGATGCGGAGGATTCCATCGTAGAGCACATTCCACAACAGAGGGCCCAACACAGAGCCTTGCGGTACTCCCCCAGTTACTCTATATTGCTTAACTCCTTCGTCTGTGTCATAGAGTAGTATTCTATCTGACAGGTAGCTTTTTATTAATCGCAATAGATATGGTGGCGTGTCCAGGTTCCCTAAAGCTTGCATAATGTGGGACCAGCAAGCAGAGTTAAAAGCATTTTTTAAGTCCAATGTTATGACGGCGCAATACTCCTTGGTACCATGCATCCATCTTGTTCCTTCAATGGCATTTTCCGCTATTGACGTAAGTTTTTTTATTGCATCAATTGTCGAGCGCCCCCTGCGGAAACCGTGTTGGTTGTCGGACAAGCCTTCTTTTTCTGTAACGTGCTGCTCTAAACGATCAGCAATAAGCCGTTCTAAGATTTTGCCCATCGTATCAATCATACAGAGGGGTCGATACGAGCTTGGTTGACCCGGCGTCTTATTAGGTTTCGGCAACAGGACAAGTCGTTGCTGTTTCCAGATTTTTGGGAAGACACCATCTCGAAAACACTTTTGATATGTCTCCACGAAGGGCTTTGCATCTTCTTTCAGTGCGAGTTTAAGAGCTCCGTTTGGTATTCCGTCTAGTCCTGGAGCTTTAGTGTTTCCAAAACGACCCAAGACTGTATTTACCTCTGTTTCCGTGACAGTAGGTATATCTGTAATAAAAGATGCGTCTGCTGTTAGACGGTATTCTTGCTCATCTTCTTGTCTTGGAAAAAGGGTTTCCACAACCTTTTTTAAGATACTAGGACAAGTCGGCGCTTTTCCTTTGCAACCACTGATCTTAGACATCACCAACTTATACGCTCCTCCCCACGGATTTTCATCAGCTTTGGCACAAAGTTCTTTGAAACAGGAAGCCTTGCTTTTTTTAATTGCATTTTTGAGGCCCTTGCGTTTCATTTTGAAGATTTCCCGCAACCTTTCATTTTCACTTGTTCCTCTGCTTCTTTGGTATTGACGTCTAGCTTTGTGGCAAGCGCCTCTGAGTTCAGCTATATCACTGTTCCACCAGTATGCCGGTTTCCGTATATAAGTGTGTTTTTTCCTGATCATTGCAGCATCACAGGCTTTGGTCAGGCGTGTTACCAGTAGCTGAGCTTGCTCATTCGCGTCGTTTATGTCAGTTGGATGAGCGTTTAACATAAGCTTAAAAATCTCTTCGTCCATGGTTTCGATCCTCCACCCTTTTGTATGGGCTTTTTTAGCAGGCTTGTTCTTTCCTCTACTTTGTTTCGGATGTATTATTTCGATCATTATGGCCAAGTGGTCGCTGTGGGTATAAATGTCGGAAATCTGCCATTTCGTCCCTAAAGCTAAAGATCTGCTTATAAAAGCTAGGCCAATAACGGAGCCACGACAATTCTTCTCGAAAGTGTTTTTTCGTTCTGTATTTAATAACACGACGTCAAGTAAGGAGAAGACTTTGAGAAGTGCTTTCCCTCGTTGGTTTGTAAACTTACTTCCCCATTCTAAGGCCCATGCATTGAAGTTTCCAGCTATTAAGTTTGGCGTTGTTGTCAGGGCTTCTCCGACCAGTTCGTCAAGAATCTTTTCGAATGCTGCTTGAGGTATGTAAATTTGTGAATCTATATACATTTGCGCATATGTATATGCTGTGTGTATATATGCTCACCAGCCACAGCCAACTTTGACATGTTTACAGGCACCTTCAAATGCTCTGATTTCAGAGTAAGTTTCTAACTTTGCAGATATATGAATAGGTTTTGTGCACTTTTTATCAATTCAAGAACTACATACGTAAAGTAATCTACTAATTAACTATTTTCCTACTATCAGTTAACATAAAATAATTGTTTCCAAATTTTCTCTTAGTATTAAAATGTTCGAATCAGACCTTTTTTTAAGCTACTTGTTTTCTTCTGCAACTTGACGCCCAGCAGCTGCGGCTGTCGAGCATTTAGAAAGACATATTTACATACATATATTTTTGCATACATATGTACGATGCCATGGGCACTCGACTTGACAAAAATTGAAGATTTATCAAATATTGGCAAATAATTCTACGCGAAATATTCCAATTTGACTATTTTCAAATGGTCGAGAAAATTGGCATATGGGCGGCTCGTTTTATGAATGAAAGTACTTGCTTTTAGAAGTATGAGCTCGAATTTATCAATGAATTTTTTGATGATGAGTTTTTGTTGCACAGTACTATAGTTGAAACTGTTCGGCGCCGCCGCGACTGTTCAGCGCTATGGCAACTAGAATGATGGCCGCTACGCCTGCGTCTATGACTGCATTTTGTTCTTGTAGTCGTTAGGCATAGAATTTTAGCTTTGAACGACATACGCATTTTGAGGAATAAAGTGAGTGCCCTGTGTGTGCGGTTGTATGCACATGCATATGTGTATATTAATAAGCTTTGTTTTGCTTGAATTCAATTCACATATTTATATTTGCATATGCCATCTTCCTGTGTGCCTGGTAATGAAGCGTTTTGTATACAGAATTTTTTGATTTGTTTGAAGGGATATGGGCACCAAGTGTACATACGCACATACAAATATTTACATGAATATTCAAAAGAAATTTATTTTAGCATTTGTGAGGCAGGAATTTGATCATTAGGTTATTTACATGAAATATAAGGCGATGCTCGTGAGGTAGGTCATGTTGCTTCAGTGCACACATATGCGTGCAACATATACATATTTAATAAAAATGCAATTGAACTTAGTTGCCCCATATATGCAAATACGTTTCTTATTTATTTTAAAGTTTTATACTATCTAGAAAATGCATACATACAAATGTATGTATATTATTATTTCCTGTAATAAAATGTAAATTGAAAAAGATTTGGTTTTCCCAAGGAACAAATAAATGCATATTCAAATGTAAATACATATGTCGATATACCAAAACACTTATATGCTATGAATTAATTTCGACTCAAAAAATTAGTAAAAATTTTCATCAAATTTGTTTAGTTTTAAATTTACTAAAACGCACATACCAAAATGTGAGACGTCGTTTTATAATGATTTCTTTTTAATTAAATCAAAATATTAAAGTTACTTTGATTTGAAATGTTGGCGCATATAATAAATATTCAATCATTTTTTCTTCATCACCTTTGTCTGAAAATACAAATTGAATAAAAGGGAGCATAAAAATGCACAAGCAAATACTTTGCAAAATGCCGTCGGCTATTCGTCTATTTGATTTCCTACAGAGGCCAAAAACTGTGCAGGGCCAATATGCTAAAGGAGAAATCGCTGTAAAACATTTCTGTTAAAAGTTTCACCACACCCCGGCGGCGGTTAGACTTCATTTTTGACAATTCACACCATTCGCAGCTCGTGAGAATTCTCTATATTTAACGTTCTCTGCTGCTCGTGAACAAAATAGATGGGCAGCACAAGTAGACTAAAAATAGTCGCTTGGAATGCAAACGGCTTGGGCCAACACTTGAAATAACTGATAGTGTTTATAAACCATAATTCAATAGACGTATTACTAATTTCTGAAACACACTTCACTGACAAAAGCTTTGCAAGAATACCTAATTATAAAATATTTGTCACAAACCACCCTGACAACAAAGCCCATGGAGGCACAGCGATAATAATTAGGCAAGACATTAAATGCATCGAATTAGAAAAATACGAAAAAGAAAACATACAAGCGACATCGATCCAAATTAAAGATGAAGGCGGCAAACTAACAATCTCTGCTGTATATTGTCCCCCAAAATACATAAATTCCATACCACAATACTACGACTTTTTGAAAACACTTGGCAAACGATACATAGCTGGCGGGGATTATAATGCTAAAAACGCAGTTTGGGGTTCAAGATTGACGAACTCCAAAGGACGTAATTTACTGGACGCCAGAAAAGGGAGCAACAGCAAGTTCATAAGTAGTGGCGACCCAACATACTGGCCAACTGATCCAAAAAAAAGTCCAGATCTGATCGACTTCTTTATACCAAAAACCGTTAACCACGAAGATATGTCAATTAAATCGTTAATTGAATTGTCGTCTGACCATTCCCCAATAATAATGATATATCAGAGCTCATATACGAATGAATCCTCGAATAGAAACATATATAACACTAGCAAACCCGACCCCCTTCGCTGGGCACACTAAAATAGAATAGATATGGTTTAGAACAGAAAATATATGATTTTCATATTATTTATTTCTTTATTCTTTATTCAAGCGCTTTGGCATAAACAATACTTTTTGTTTTTCTATTTGTTTTTGAGTAAATATAAAATATAAATTGAAAATCAGGAAAAAAGACGATTGTTTTTAAATTTCAAATCAACGCATATGAATAAACAATCGTCTTTTTTCCTGATCATCCATGAATTTTTCGTTTCAATTTATATGTTTTATTAAGCATTGGAGCTTTTTTAACCATTATCCATTTATATTTTTCAAAAAAAAAAAAACGAAAAAAAATTTTTTTTCCACGAACACATAATTTCATTCGGATTTCACATTAAATTCTCAAATTTCGTAAGAAATTATTCACTGTTCCAAAATCCACTCCAAAAAAATTCACAAACCATTTTTACATGTTGCACTTACGTTTTTTCCTTATGGCATCCAAACCAGAAAGAAATATTGACACATTGTAACTCACAATGTCAATTTGACAGTTCAGTTCCGCCCCAAGCGTTAAAAAAGTAGGCGACATTATGGCTGGTTCAAAAGAACGCTGTACCCGTTGCCAGTGCTCCGAATTACAACCAAACTTTACGAAACCCATTTTCAATACTTACTTAACAATGTGTGTAAGTTTGGTTTAATTCGGTGTAAAGACACGGCGGGTTCACGTTTTGGCATATATTTCGAGACCCTAGTCATCAATAGGTATAAAAATTACCCCGTATTAAAGCACTTATCAACAGCTTTCATTTGATACCCATATTGTACATACACAACCAAAGGTTACCCGGGTCCACGTTTTGACCTATATCTCGAGACCCCATTCACGGAGCGACGTGAAAAGTACTCTGTACTAAAGCGTTCACCAACAGCTTTCATTTGATGCCCATACTGTACATACACGTCCGAAGGTCACCCGGGTCCACGTTTTGATCTATATCTCGAGACCCTATATACCAATAGGTATCCAAACTATACGAAAACCATCTTCAATACCTCCTTAACAAAGTGTGTAAGTTTGGTTTAATTCGGTGTAAAGACACGGCGGGTCCACGTTTTGGCATATATTTCGAGACCCTAGTCATCAATAGGTATAAAAATTACCCCGTATTAAAGCACTTATCAACAGCTTTCATTTGATATCCATATTGTACAAACACATTCTAGGGTCCACGTTTTGGTCTCTATCTCGAGACCCTAGTCACGGAGCGGATGGAAATACTCTGAACTAAAGCATTCACCAACAGCCTCCATTTGATACCCATATTGTACACATCCGAAGGTTACCCGAGTCCACGTTTTGACCTATATCTCGAGACCCTATATACCAATAGGTATCCAAACTATACGAAAACCATCTTGAATACCTCCTTAACAAAGTGTGTAAGTTTGGTTTAATTCGGTGCAAAGACACGGCGGGTCCACGTTTTGGCATATATTTCCAGACCCTAGTCATCAATAGGTATGAAAATTACCCCGTATTAAAGCACTTATCAACAGCTTTCATTTAATACCAATATTGTACATACACAACCAAAGGTTAAAGGGGTCCACGTTTTGACCTATATCTCGAGACCCCAGTCACGGAGCGGCATGAAAAATTCTCTGTACTAAAGCATTCAGCAACAGCTTCAATTTGAT
Source organism: Anastrepha ludens (assembly GCF_028408465.1). Taxonomy (NCBI): domain Eukaryota; kingdom Metazoa; phylum Arthropoda; class Insecta; order Diptera; family Tephritidae; genus Anastrepha; species Anastrepha ludens. Next base: position 4,697,613 of record NC_071504.1, read on the forward strand.
ATCCATATTGTGCAAACACATTCTAGGGTCCACGTTTTGGTCTCTATTTCGAGACCCTAGTCACGGAGCGGCATGAAAAATACTCTGTACTAAAGCATTCACCAACAGCTTCCATTTGATATCCATATTCTACAAATACATTCTAGGCTCCACGTTTTGGTCTCTATCTCGAGACCCTAGACACGGAGCGGCATGAAAAATACTCTGTACTAAAGCATTCAGCAACAGCTTCCATTTGATATCCATATTGTACAAACACATTCTAGGCTAAACGATTTGGTCTCTATCTCGAGACCCTAGTCACGGAGCGGCATGAAAAATACTCTGTACTAAAGGATTCACCAACAGCTTCCATTTGATATCCATATTGCACAAAAACATTCTAGGCTCCACGATTTGGTCTCTATCTCGAGACCCTAGTCACGGAGCGGCATGAAAAGTACTCTGTACTAAAGCATTCACCAACAGCTTCCATTTGGTATCCATATTGTACAAATACATTCTAGGCTCCACGATTTGGTCTCTATCGCGAGACCCTAGTCACGGAGCGGCATGAAAAATACTCTGTACTAAAGCATTCACCAACAGCTTCCATCTGATATCCATATTGTACAAACACATTCTAGGCTACACGTTTTGGTCTCTATCTCGAGACCCTAGTCACGGAGCGGCATGAGAGATACTCTGTACTAAAGCATTCACCAACAGCTTCCATTTGATATCCATATTGTACACACACATTCTAGGCTCCACGTTTTGGTCTCTATCTCGAGACCCTAGTCACGGAGCGGCATGAAAAATACTCTGTACTAAAGCATTCACCAACAGCTTCAATTTGATATCCATACTGTATAAACACATTCTAGGGTTCACGTGTTGGTCTCTATCTCGAGACCCTAGTCACGGAGCGGCATGAATAATACTCTGAACTAAAGCATTCACCAACAGCTTCCATCTGATACCCATATTGTACATACACATCCGAAGGTTACCCGGATCCACGTTTTGACCTATATCTCGAGCCCTATTTCCAAAATAAAATATAATCCATGTTACTCGTGGATGATGTAGCGTTCGAATGGTGAAAGAATTTTTAAAATCGGTCCAGTAGTTTTTAAGCCTATTCATTACAAACAAACAAAGTTTTCCTCTTTATAATATTAGTATAGACAAAAACCTCCTGGTATACATTTAGAGAAATAGTCATCCGTAATCTTAACAATAAAATAAGCTTAAAGACCTTTGACGAAATCGACAGTGCGATAGCCTATTTTAATCACACAATAATGAACGCCACTATGAAATCAACTCCACAAAAAACTATCTGTTCTTCGAGCTACAATATACCTGCGCACATCCAAGAAAAAATCAAAATCAAAAACCGCTTACGTAAACGCTGGCAAATAACAAGGCTGCCACTTGACAAAAGCAAGCTAAACGCTGCTACAAAGGAAATCAAGCAAATGCTATTCGACCATAAAAATATGAAACTTAAGAGACGCATCGAAAAACTTGGACCCCTTATAACGACAAACTATTCACTATGGAAAGCTACAAACAAAATCGAAAATAAAATTTTATACAAACCACCTATCAGAAAACTTGATGGCAGCTGGACTAGAACAAATCTTGACAAGGCTGAAGTTCTCGCAAAACACTTCAAAAGTACTTTTACGAACAATACGCCTAATGTAAACCTTCTCCCGACCCACGCAAAAAAGATCCATGCAAACCAAAAAATGTTACATTAGAAGAAATAAAACAATGCATATGTAAGAGAACTGATCCTAAGAAGTTGCCAGGATACGACCTAATAACTGGAAAAATTTTAAGAGAACTCCCAGAGAAGGGGCTTATCTATATAAGGAATTTGTTCAATCAAATCTTGAACTTGAAATATTTCCCAAAAGTATGGAAAATTGCTCAAATTATAGCAATACCAAAACCATGCAAATATCCTACGCAAGTAACTTCGTACAGACCTATAAGCCTACTACCAGTATTATCAAAAAATTTTGAAAAGTTACTTTTTGACAGAATCGATCCCATTATACAAAAGGACAAAATAATACCTTGCCACCAGTTCGGATTCAGGCGAAAATATTCCACCATCCAACAAGTTCACAGAGTTACAAACAAAATTTTTGAAGACATCGATAAAAAACGAACGTGTATGGCACGCAGGACTTCTACAACAACTCTTGACTTATTTCCCAACAGACTACTACGAACTAATGAAAAGTTATATAACTGGAAGACAATTTTATGTAAAATTCGAAGATAAGTATTCTGAAATACTAACAATGGAAGCAGGTGTACCGCAAGGTAATGTCCTTGGGCCGCTTCTTTACCTTCTTTACACAGCTGATATCCCTACACCGGCAACTAAGAATTCTCTAATAGCAACATTTGCAGACGACACTGTCTTGTTAGCATCAGACAAAGATCCAAGAAAGGCTGCTTATAAACTTCGGGAATTACTTGACAACACCACTCAATGGTTCGAGAAGTGGGGAATCAAAATAAACGAAGATAAAACCGCCCACGTAACATACACTAACGAGAGAAAAAAACAATACAATCCAATATTCATAAAGAATAAACAAATCCACCACGACACAAGTGCAAAATACTTGGGTATGATTATAGACAATAAACTTAACTGGAAGTTGCACATTGGACAAAAACGACGCGAAATCAAGACTAGGTTTAAACAACTTCATTGGCTTTTGGGAAAAAATTCAACGCTCCCACTAGAAAATAAGATACTAATATACAAAGTAATTATTACACCAATATGGAAATATGGCTCAAAGCTTTGGGGAACTGCGAGCAGAACAAATATAAAAATTATACAACAAACGCAAAATAAGATACTCCGTATAATATCAAAAGCAGAGTGGTATATACTAAATGATAATATCCACCGAGAACTTAAAGTAAAAACAGTCCATGAAGAAATACGCAACAACAGCTTAAGACGCACAAACCGACTACTAGAACATTCTAACAGGGAAATTCGGCAACTTCCATTAAAAGAGGAAACCGAGACGAGGAGGCTTAAGCGCAAACGACCAACTGACCTGCAGATGTAAATGGTGTCACAATTTTATGAATATATAATATTTATTCATTAAATATATTAATTAAATTAATTAAATAACGAGTTAATTTTTTTTTTTCTTAGATAAATGTATATAGTGGTATTGGCATCTAAATACTGTTGAAACCCACAAAGAAAGAAAAATTGTAAATATTTTAAGTTGAAATAGAAACAATAATAAAGGGTAAAACAAAAAAAAAAAATTACAATGAAAAGGAACAATATTCATTTACGTGTACGACGGCCGCCGTAGCCGAATGGTGAGTACGTTACTACTATTCGGGAGTGCGTAGGTTCGAATAGTAGTACTTGCCCCTCGGCAGGCAATGGCAAACCTCCGAGTCCATTTCTGCCATGAAAAAGCTCCTCATAACAAACCAGTTGCCGCTTGAAATCGACTTAAAACTGTAGGATCCCCCATTTGTGAAACGGCATTAAGACACACACCACAAATAGGAGGAACTCGCTCAAACATCTAACAGAAGTGTGCGCGCCAATTATTTATGTCATGCTTATATATTATACTAGCAAACCCCGCCCGCTTCGCTGGGCACACTAAAATAGAATATATATAGTTTAGAACAGAAAAGATATGGTTTTCATATTATTTATTTCTTTATTCTTTATTCAAGCGCTTTGGCATAAACAATATTTTTTGTTTTTGAGTAAATATATAATGCTGCTGGCTTCCCAACACGTGAACAGTGGTTCTTCTAAATTCATCCCGCATATTTCTAAAGTTTGCCCTTGTGATTTATTGATAGTTATTGCAAATGCTAAACGAGTGGGCAGTTGCAAACGATTGAATTCAAATGGCAATTCAGGTGGAATCATTGGAATTCTCGGTATTAGGACGTCTTCATTCTTGAATTTGCCAATTAAAATAGTTGCTTCGATAACATTATTCATCAATCGTTTGACTACAAGTCTAGTTCCGTTCCGATTTGATCTGGACCGTGCCATTCGTTGCCGATTTGCTTCATTTTCTTCTTGACGTTCTTCTGATGTCACGTTATTCCGAGCATTTCTCATGCGCCTATTATTATTTGTCGAGCGACTAATATGAATACGCGATTGTCTTGACATTTGTACTATTACAGTATTGTAATTATGGTATTCTGAAATTTTGTGGATTATATTTTTTGTTTTTTTATTTTTTTTTTATTATATGATTCACTCATGGTGCAACGTAGTTTATCGCATATGAACCGAAAACATAAATCCACTAAATTTGATGAAAACTTACATTAATTAATTCCAATTTACCACGTGAAAATTCCTAAATGTATAAGAAAAATATAAGCACGTGAGCGATTGTTAATTGAAAAAATAATAAATTTCTTTTTTCTTTTTGACGATTGTTTCTTAGTTATTCATTTGCGTTGACATGATCATCAAGTGTTAACAATGTGTGTAAGTTTGGTTTAATTCGGCGCAAAGACACGGCGGGTCCACGTTTTGGCATATATTTCGAGACCCTAGTCATCAATAGGCATGAAAATTACCCCGTATTAAAGCACTTATCAACAGCTTTCATTTGCTGTCCATATTGTACATACACAACCAAAGGTTACCCGGGTCCACGTTTTGACCTATATCTCGAGACCCCATTCACGGAGCGGCATGAAAAATACTCTGTACTAAAGGATTCACCAACAGCTTCAATTTGATATCCATATTGTACAAACACATTCTAGGTTCCACGTTTTGGTCTCTATCTCGAGACCCTAGTCACGGAGCGGCATGAAAAATACTCTGAACTAAAGCATTCACCAACAGCTTCCATCTGATATCCATATTGTACAAACACATTCTAGGTTCCACGTGTTGGTCTCTATCTCGAGACCCTAGACACGGAGCGGATGGAAATACTCTGAACTAAAGCATTCACCAACAGCCTCCATTTGATACCCATATTGTACACATCCGAAGGTAACCCGAGTCCACGTTTTGACCTATATCTCGAGACCCTATATACCAATAGGAATCCAAACTATACGAAAACCATCTTGAATACCTCCTTAACAAAGTGTGTAAGTTTAGTTTAATTCGGTGCAAAGACACGGCGGGTCCACGTTTTGGCATATATTTCCAGACCCTAGTCATCAATAGGTATGAAAATTACCCCGTATTAAAGCACTTATCAACAGCTTTCATTTGATACCAATATTGTACATACACAACCAAAGGTTCAAGGGGTCCACGTTTTGACCTATATCTCGAGACCCCAGTCACGGAGCGGCATGAAAAATTCTCTGTACTAAAGCATTCACCAACAGCTTCAATTTGATATCCATTTTGTGCAAACACATTCTAGGGTCCACGTTTTGGTCTCTATTTCGAGGCCCTAGTCACGGAGCGGCATGAAAAATACTCTGTACTAAAGCATTCACCAACAGCTTCCATTTGATATCCATATTCTACAAATACATTCTAGGCTCCACGTTTTGGTCTCTATCTCGAGACCCTAGACACGGAGCGGCATGAAAAATACTCTGTACTAAAGCATTCAGCAACAGCTTCCATTTGATATCCATATTGTACAAACACATTCTAGGCTAAACGATTTGGTCTCTATCTCGAGACCCTAGTCACGGAGCGCCATGAAAAATACTCTGTACTAAAGGATTCACCAACAGCGTCAATTTGATATCCATATTGTACAAATACATTCTAGGCTCCACGATTTGGTCTCTATCTCGAGACCCTAGTCACGGAGCGGCATGAAAAGTACTCTGTACTGAAGCATTCACCAACAGCTTCCATTTGGTATCCATATTGTACAAATACATTCTAGGCTCCACGATTTGGTCTCTATCGCGAGACCCTAGTCACGGAGCGGCATGAAAAATACTCTGTACTAAAGCATTCACCAACAGCTTGAATTTGATATCCATATTGTACAAACACATTCTAGGCTACACGTTTTGGTCTCTATCTCGAGACCCTAGTCACGGAGCGGCATGAAAGATACTCTGTACTAAAGCATTCACCAACAGCTTCAATTTGATATCCATATTGTACAAACACATTCTAGGCTCCACGTTTTGGTCTCTATCTCGAGACCCTAGTCACGGAGCGGCATGAAAAATACTCTGAACTAAAGCATTCACCAACAGCTTCAATTTGATATCCATATTGTACAAACACATTCTAGGCTCCACGTTTTGGTCTCTATCTCGAGACCCTAGTCACGGAGCGGCATGAAAAATACTCTGAACTAAAGCATTCACCAACAGCTTCCATCTGATATCCATATTGTACAAACACATTCTAGGCTACACATTTTGGCTCCACATTTCCACCCTAGTCACGGAGCGGCATGAAAGATACTCTGTACTAAAGCATTCACCAACAGCTTCAATTTGATATCCATATTGTACAAACACATTCTAGGCTACACGTTTTGGTCTCTATCTCGAGACCCTAGTCACGGAGCGGCATGAAAAATACTCCGTACTAAAGCATTCACCAACAGCTTCAATTTGATATCCATATTGTACAAACACATTCTAGGGTCCACGTTTTGGTCTCTATCTCGAGACCCTGGTCACGGAGCGGCATGAATAATACTCTGAACTAAAGCATTCACCAACAGCTTCCATCTGATACCCATATTGTACATACACATCCGAAGGTTATCCGGATCCACGTTTTGACCTATATCTCGAGCCCTATTTCCAAAATAAAATATAATCCGTGTTACTCGTGGATGATGTAGCGTTCGAATGGTGAAATAATTTTTAAAATCGGTCCAGTAGTTTTTGGGCCTATTCATTACAAACAAACAAAGTTTTCCTCTTTATAATATTAGTATAGAAAAAAACCTCCTGGTATACATTTAGAGAAATAGTCATCCGTAATCTTAACAATAAAATAAGCTTAAAGACCTTTGACGAAATCGACAGTGCGATAGCCTATTTTAGTCACACAATAATGAACGCCACTATGAAATACACTCCACAAAAAACTATCTGTTCTTCGAGCTACAATATACCTGCGCACATCCAAGAAAAAATCAAAATCAAAAACCGCTTACGTAAACGCTGGCAAATAACAAGGCTGCCACTTGACAAAAGCAAGCTAAACGCTGCTACAAAGGAAATCAAGCAAATGCTATTCGACCATAAAAATATGAAACTTAAGAGACGCATCGAAAAACTTGGACCCGGTATAGCGACAAACTATTCACTATGGAAAGCTACAAACAAAATCGAAAATAAAATTTTATACAAACCACCTATCAGAAAACTTGATGACAGCTGGACTAGAACAAATCTTGACAAGGCTGAAGTTCTCGCAAAACACTTCAAAAGTACTTTTACGAACAATACGCCTAATGTAAACCTTCTCCCGACCCACGCAAAAAAGATCCATGCAAACCAAAAAATGTTACATTAGAAGAAATAAAACAATGCATATGTAAGAGAACTGATCCTAAGAAATTGCCAGGATACGACCTAATAACTGGAAAAAATTTAAGAGAACTCCCAGAGAAGGGGCTTATCTATATAAGGAATTTGTTCAATCAAATCTTGAACTTGAAATATTTCCCAAAAGTATGGAAAATTGCTCAAATTATAGCAATACCAAAACCATGCAAAGATCCTACGCAAGTAACTTCGTACAGACCTATAAGCCTCCTACCAGTATTATCAAAAATTTTTGAAAAGTTACTTTTTGACAGAATCGATCCCATTATACAAAAGGACAAAATAATACCTTGCCACCAGTTCGGATTCAGGCAAAAACATTCCTCCATCCAACAAGTTCACAGAGTTACAAACAAAATTTTTGAAGACATCGATAAAAAACGAACGTGTATGGCACGCAGGACTTCTACAACAACTCTTGACTTATTTCCCAACAGACTACTACGAACTAATGAAAAGTTATATAACTGGAAGACAATTTTATGTAAAATTCGAAGATAAGTATTCTGAAATACTAACAATGGAAGCAGGTGTACCGCAAGGTAATGTCCTTGGGCCGCTTCTTTACCTTCTTTACACAGCTGATATCCCTACACCGGCAACTAAGAATTCTCTAATAGCAACATTTGCAGACGACACTGTCTTGTTAGCATCAGACAAAGATCCAAGAAAGGCTGCTTATAAACTTCGGGAATTACTTGACAACACCACTCAATGGTTCGAGAAGTGGGGAATCAAAATAAACGAAGATAAAACCACCCACGTCACATACACTAACAAGAGAAAAAAACAATACAATCCAATATTCATAAAGAATAAACAAATCCACCACGACACAAGGGCAAAATACTTGGGTATGATTATAGACGAATAAACTTAACTGGAAGTTACACATTGGACAAAAACGACGCGAAATCAAGACCAGGTTTAAACAACTTCATTGGCTTTTGGGAAAAAATTCAACGCCCCCACTAGAAAATAAGATACTAATATACAAAGTATTATTATTATTAGAAGGCCATTACGCACTGCGACCAGAGTTGATCTATTGTGAAAGGCCTATTTTGTAACCCTAGAGTTTTAGAGTTTTTAGAAATTTTAGCGCAGTTTTGGGTTTGTTGTTCCAAAGATTGCATGGAGATACTACGATACCACCAAGGTGGTGAAGTCTTTGTCTGCCCAACGCAGGACATTCACAAAGCACATGTTCTGAGCTTTCTATGTCCATTTCGCAAAAGCGGCAGACATTGGTCTCGGATAGACCAATATTATTTAGATGGTACCTCAGGCTGCAGTGACCTGTAAGGTATCCTGTTAAAAGACGCAGATCTACTCTGTTTAGTGAGAGTAGCTTGTCAGATATTCCTTTGTTGGGACTTAGGAATAGTTTAGCTTGACGCTGACCGGCACAGTTTAGCCAGTGTGCGGCAAGTTTTCTTTCTTCCCATTTCCTAAGGAATTCATTAATGTGGCCTTTTGTTAGTCCACAGAAAGGCTCAGGACCAGTAAGTTGCATATTTGCTCCTTGTTTTGCAAGGTCATCAGCCATTTCATTTCCCTCATGTCCTTCATGTCCCGGAATCCAACATAGTGTTACTGTGTTGAGGTTTCCTAACGTATTTAGAAGGTTTAGGCAATCATTTACCAATTTAGAGGTGATAGTTGTTGATAGAAGGGCTTTTAGAGCCGCTTGGCTATCTGAAAGTATGTAGATGTGAGTACCTCTCATTTTCCTTCTAAGGCATTCTCTCACACATATTTCAATGACATGTATTTCTGCCTGGAATATAGTTGGGTAGGATCCCATCGGAATCGATTTTTTGAATTTGGGCCCATTGATTCCTGCCCCTGTTCTACCATTTTCCAATTTGGACCCATCAGTAAACCATAGCTGGGAGCCAGGTTTGAAAGTGATAGAGTTAGTTGTCCAGTCTGTTCGTTCGTTGATTATAACTTGGAAGTTCCGGAAGAGTATTGGTTTGGGTGATAGTATGTCATCCCTATGAAGAATGGGACTATGTAGGAAGTCTTCTAAGATCTTTAAATGTCCTTTCATATCCCCACTTTTAAGTTCAGATATACCTTTTAGTCTTAAGGCACTCGAGCGAGCTTCCCTTTCAATTAGAATTGGAAGCGGTGGTATGTTCAGGAGCACACCCAATGCATCCGTGGGACACGTTTTCATAGCCCCTGTAATACCAACACATACCAGGCGATGCAGTTTGCTTAATTCGTTTGCCGCCTTTCTTTGCTTGACCTTGGGCCACCATGCTAAGGATGCATAAGTGACTATGGGTTTTACAACTGTGGTGAATGTCCAGAAGGTCATTCTAGGGCTTAGTCCCCATGTCTTGCCAAAAAGCCTTGTACAGGCAAAGAATGCCCTTGTGGCTTTTGAAGTAACTCTCTCAATATGGGAGTTCCACGTAAGCGTTTTGTCAAGACTAATGCCAAGATAGTTAGCTTCTGTCGAGAGTTCAAGTGTTGTTCTATTAAGGGTCGGGCATTTGAGATTTATGTTCCTTCTCCTAGTAAACGGTACAAGTGTTGTTTTGGATGGGTTGATGGAGAGCCCTTTTTCCGTGCACCATTTGTTTATTATTGTAAGGGCTTGCTGCATGCGATCCGAAATGGTTTCCTCATGCCAGCCTAATACATAAACTACTAGGTCATCAGCGTAACCCTGAGTGTGAAATCCTAGGTTATTCAGTTTGTGGAGAAGTTCATCTATGACCAGAGGCCACAGAAGAGGTGAGAGTACGCCACCTTGAGGGCAACCTCTTGTGGCTTTAATAGATTTGATTGTTCCTCCTAGTTCGGTGCTGATCGTCCTAGATTTCAGCATGAATATTATCCATCTAGTGATGGGTTCAGGTACCTCCTTTAGATATAGGGCATTATAGATTGGCTCATAGGCGGTGTTATCAAAGGCTCCTGATATGTCAATAAATGCACATAGAGCTATCTGTTTGGACTCAATAGCCTTTTCAATAACTGTTACCAGGCTGTGTATTGCAGTCTCAGTGGATTTACACTGTTGATAGGCAAATTGAAGTCGATGCAGTGGGAATTTAGCTAGATTGTATTCCCTAATATACTGATCAACTATATTTTCCATTGTTTTGAGGAAAAATGAGCTGCGACTAATTGGTCTGTATGATTTAGGCAATTGTTCGGGTTTTTTCCCTACCTTTGGAATAAATACGACCTTAACCTCAGCCCATTTTGTAGGCAAATATCCTAGCAGTAAGCTTGCTTTGTATAGTCTGGTCAAATTAGGGATAATATGGTGTGCACGCTGCTGTAAGAGACAGGGGAATATCCCATCAGGATCAAGAGATTTGTATGGGCTGAATGTTGATATCGCCCATTGTACCCGCTTTTCATGGAATAGCTTGTTTGTTAGTTTTAAGTTCTCAGCACCCGCAGATGTAGTAGTTTCTGCCGGTACAGAGATCTCGTCTAGCACAAGTGATCCAGGGAATTGAGTGTCCAGCAGAAGTTGACTGGTTTCCTCTGGATTCCTTGTGTAGCTTCCGTCTGGCTTTTTCAGGGTACTAATGCCGTTTGAGTGATCTTTCAGTAGGGCTTTTTGGATACGAATAGCATCCGGAAGACTACAGATCTTTTCACAGTGATTCCTCCAAGTAGCCCTTTTAGATTTCCTCAATTCTTTGTTGTAGTTGGTTAGGGCTGTTGAGTAGGAGGACCAGTCCCCCATTGCTTTAGCTCTATTCCATAGGGTTCTTGTTTCTTTACGCAGGTTGGAAAGTGTACTATTCCACCAAGGAACATTTCTTTGTGGCTTTTTCACTTTTACTGGGCAACTTTCCTGAAACGCAGATATTATGTTTGAATGTAGTTCGTTCGATTCGAACTCAAGCTCAGATATAAGCTGAATGTGACGCTTAGAGCAGTTAACACTTTGTTCTAAATAGAAGTGAAAGTAGTCCCAGTTAGTTTTTCTGGGGTTTCTGTAAATTGTCATTTGTGGTTTGGTTGCACCTATATCGAATCTAATATGGCTGTGATCCGACATAGATGTTTCCTCTGACACATGCCAATTTGAGATTTCGGACAAAACATTATGGCTAGAGAGAGTGATGTCAAGGACTTCACCTCTGATTACATTAATGAATGTAGGTTCGTTGCCTCGGTTTAGGATTGATATATTATACCTAAGTAGAAATTCAATAAGGTACTCACCTCTTGGATTGATGTTTGTGCTTCCCCACGCTGTGTGGTGCGCATTTGCATCACAGCAGAGGATCCACCGGAGACGTTTTTGCTGGCAATATTCCACCAGGGATATAACCTCCCTTGTTGGAGCAGTGACCTCATCTCCTGGAAGGTAGGCGGAGGCAAGTACTACCTCATGCTCACCTTTGCTCGTTGGCACTTTTACCCAAATCGCCACCAGGTCTTCTGTAATGAACTGTGATATTGGGATAAAGGTTAGTTGATTATTTATTATCAACGCCGCTCTGGGACGGTCTTTGTTGGCAGCATATATCAACTTACCGTTTACGTTCTGGAGTCCCAGAACGACTCCTTTACGTACCCATGGTTCTTGAATGAAAGCTACATCCAAGAGTTCTTGGTTAAATCTCTTCGTAAGCACGTCCGAGGCTGCTTTTGCGTGATGGAGATTTATTTGAAGGCATCCGAGTTGCCTTCTGGTGTTGTAAGATTTACGCTTAGGCCAGGTCATCTAGTGAACCTTCGTTTGGCAATGGCTGCCTTTTTTTTGCCTCGGTTGCTTTTCAGCAGGACTGCTTCCTCAACGGACATCTGATCCCCTCTTCGATCCTTGTTGTGGCTGTGGCTGTGCGCTTTGCAGCCTGCAGCGGGGGTCGCATGCGAATACCCTCGGCCACGTTATGGCGCCATGTGCCGGATGTTGTTGGCTTTCCTGCCTCTTGTCTGGAGCAGCTGGCCTTTTCGTCCTGTGCTATTGAAGCCGTTGGAGTCAAAGTTCCCGCTTCCTCAGAGCTTTGTTTCGCCGAGGGTTCAGAGTCCTTTTCGATAACCTTAGGCGGATCAATCGGGCCTTTAGATTTTGGCCGAAGTTGGGTTTTACCGAACCCGTAGTTCAGCCAGTTGTTGGAAGTCTTTATGACTTCTGCGGAGATTGGGTCGATAGCAATGGTAATTTCTACCACAGTACCCTTGCGCACTCTGTTGAGCACCCGCCAGTCATTGGTGTTGAGGCCCTCGTTTTGGCCGTCAAGGAGGCTAATAATATCCCCAGTTGAGATGCTGTCCAATTCTGGAAAGTGACTAACGAAGATTTGTGGGCGCGGTATGTTCGCCTCCTGCACAATCTTCAGCTGTGCATCTTTTCACGGCTTCAGCTTAGGAACTACTTCCTTTAGCCAATTAGCCGTATCATCGCAGCCGCATGATATAACTATATATCCTGGGCGAAAGGTGCAGCTATTAAATTTGGGCTTTGCAGCACCAGTCTGCTTTTTCCTTATCGCCTCCAGGATAGCATGTTGTATGGCCGTTAGTCTTTCCGTCGACCATACCGTAGTTGGATAATCATGAGGAATTATTCCCAACTTCGTGCTGCGCGCCGCTTCTTTGTAAGACATTTTTGTTGAGTCTACCTTGACTTCTGGATTAGGCACTGCTGCCTTTGGCCCTTCCGTTTCGGTAGTCTCTACTGCCTTTTTTCCAACGCTAGAGCTCCCCTGTAAATTGGCACGCTTAGGGGAGCTTTGCTTTGGCGTGGTGCTGCTGGAGCGTTGTCGCTTCAGATCAGCTGGTTTTTGAGCCAACTCTCTTGCCTCGTCGATGCTGTGACCTTTTTTCAGGAAGTACTTTAGGCGCTTTCTGGCGGCACCGCAAATCCGCACCTTGTCTTCGTCCTTTCTTCCTGTGTCACGAGTGGGAGAAGATAATAGTTTCTCCTCTTCCTCTGGTGATATGGTAGCTTTGCCATCTGGCCCCAAGGCCACGTCGTCAACTTCCATATCCGTGATTTCGCTGACAGTTGGAGGACATTGTTTGCCCTTAGCTGCCTGCGATGTCGTAGGTAGTTCGGCACTGTTTACCGAAAGGTCGTTATCGACCTGGTTTATATTGGGCACTCCTGCCTTTTTTAATGAATTGTTTAACTCTGCCATGTGGTCCCATGAGTGAAGGAGAAGGGAAGGTCGAGCCACGACAGTGCCCCGGTGTCGCGGTAAGGCTAATTACAACCAGAGGGCGCCCGATATCTGGAGGTCACCGTTATAAGACACACTTACGTAGTGCCATTCATCCTATAGGCACGGTTCGAATTATACCTAGGATTACGGGTTTTTTCGTGTTATACCTCTCTAGATCCGCCATTTTTGGTTAAAAGCAGGGGCACTTAGTGCAGGCGTGGCATTCTGCCACAATGGTCGGTCTTTAGGCTACTGGCACAACTGCCATACGCCTCTGTGTGCATTCCCCCAAGAAGCAACGTACACTTCACCCCTCATATACAAAGTAATTATTACACCAATATGGAAATATGGCTCAAAGCTTTGGGGAACTGCGAGCAGAACAAATATAAAAATTATACAACAAACGCAAAATAAGATACTCCGTATAATATCAAAAGCAGAGTGGTATATACTAAATGATAATATCCACCGAGAACTCAAAGTAAAAACAGTCCATGAAGAAATACGCAACAACAGCTTAAGACACACAAACCGACTACTAGAACATTCTAACAGGGAAATTCGGCAACTTCCATTAAAAGAGGAAACCGAGACGAGGAGGCTTAAGCGCAAACGACCAACTGACCTGCAGATGTAAATGGTGTCACAATTTTATGAATATATAATATTTATTCATTAAATAATTAAATTAATTAAATAACGAGTTAATTTTTTTTTGTTTAGATAAATGTATATAGTGGTATTGGCATTTAAATACTGTTGAAACCCACAAAGAAAGAAAAATTGTAAATATTTTAAGTTGAAATAGAAACAATAATAAAGGGTAAACAAAAAAAAAAAAAAAATTACAATGAAAAGGAACAATATTCATTTACGTATACGACGGCCGCCGTAGCCGAATGGTGAGTACGTTACTACTATTCGAGAGTGCGTAGGTTCGAATAGTAGTACTTGCCCCTCGGCAGGCAATGGCAAACCTCCGAGTGCATTTCTGCCATGAAAAAGCTCCTCATAACAAACCACTTGCCGCTAGAAATCGACTTAAAACTGTAGGATCCCCCATTTGTGAAAAGGCATTAAGACACACACCACAAATAGGAGGAACTCGCCCAAACATCTAACAGAAGTGTGCGCACCAATTATTTATGTTATGCTTATATATTATACTAGCAAACTCCGCCCGCTTCGCTGGGCACACTAAAATAGTATATATATGGTTTAGAACAGAAAAGATATGGTTTTCATATTATTTATTTCTTTATTCTTTATTCAAGCGCTTTTGCATAAACAATATTTTTTGTTTTTGAGTAAATATATAATGCTGTTGGCTTCCCAACACGTGAACAGTGGTTCTTCTAAATTCATCCCGCATATTTCTAAAGTTTGCCCTTGTGATTTATTGATAGTTATTGCAAATGCTAAACGAGTGGGCAGTTGCAAACGATTGAATTCAAATGGCAATTCAGGTGGAATCATTGGAATTCTCGGTATTAGGACGTCTTCATTCTTGAATTTGCCAATTAATTAATTTGCTTCGATAACATTATTCATCAATCGTTTGACTACAAGTCTAGTTCCGTTACATAGCAGCTTTGTTCAAATTGATGTCTCTTGGTCGATTTGATCTGGACCGTGCCATTCGTTGCCGATTTGCTTCATTTTCTTCTTGACGTTCTTCTGATGTCGCGTTATTCCGAGCATTTCTCATCCGCCCATTATTATTTGTCGAGCGACTAATATGAATACGCGATTGTCTTGACATTTGTACTATTACAGTATTGTAATTATGGTATTCTGAAATTTTGTGGATTATATTTTTTGCTTTTTTATTTTTTTTTATTATATGATTCACTCATGGTGCAACGTAGTTTATCGCATATGAACCGAAAAAATAAATCCACTAAATTTGATGAAAACTTACATTAATTAATTCCAATTTACCACGTGAAAATTCCTAAATGTATAAGAAAAATATAAGCACGTGAGCGATTGATAATTG
This sequence comes from Anastrepha ludens, assembly GCF_028408465.1. Classification (NCBI taxonomy): domain Eukaryota; kingdom Metazoa; phylum Arthropoda; class Insecta; order Diptera; family Tephritidae; genus Anastrepha; species Anastrepha ludens. The sequence goes on from NC_071504.1 coordinate 4,713,306, forward strand.
AAAAAATAATAAATTTCTTTTTTCTTTTTGACGATTGTTTCTTAGTTATTCATTTGCGTTGACATGATCATCAAGTGTTAACAATGTGTGTAAGTTTGGTTTAATTTGGCGCAAAGACACGGCGGGTAAACGTTTTGGCATATATTTCGAGACCCTAGTCATCTATAGGTATGAAAATTATCCCGTATTAAAGCACTTATCAACAGCTTTCATTTGATGTCCATATTGTACATACACAACCAAGGGTTACCCGGGTCCACGTTTTGACCTATATCTCGAGACCCCAGTCACGGAGCGGCATGAAAAATACTCTGTACTAAAGCATTCACCAACAGCTTCAATTTGATATCCATATTGTACAAACACATTCTAGGCTACACGTTTTGGTCTCTATCTCGAGACCCTAGTCACGGAGCGGCATGAAAAATACTCTGTACTAAAGCATTCACCAACAGCTTCAATTTGATATCCATTTGTACAAACACATTCTAGGGTCCACGTATTGGTCTCTATCTCGAGACCCTAGTCACGGAGCGGCATGAATAATACTCTGAACTAAAGCATTCACCAACAGCTTCCATCTGATACCCATATTGTACATACACATCCGAAGGTTACCCGGATCCACGTTTTGACCTATATCTCGAGCCCTATTTCCAAAATAAAATATAATCCATGTTACTCGTGGATGATGTAGCTTTCGAATGGTGAAAGAATTTTTAAAAGCGGTCCAGTAGTTTTTGAGCCTATTCATTACAAACAAACAAAGTTTTCCTCTTTATAATATTAGTATAGAAAAAAACCTCCTGGTATACATTTAGAGAAATAGTCATCCGTAATCTTAACAATAAAATAAGCTTAAAGACCTTTGACGAAATCGACAGTGCGATAGCCTATTTTAATCACACAATAATGAACGCCACTATGAAATCAACTCCACAAAAAACTATCTGTTCTTCGAGCTACAATATATGCACCTGCGCACATCCAAGAAAAAATCAAAATCAAAAACCGCTTACGTAAACGCTGGCAAATAACAAGGCTGCCACTTGACAAAAGCAAGCTAAACGCTGCTACAAAGGAAATCAAGCAAATGCTATTCGACCATAAAAATATGAAACTTAAGAGACGCATCGAAAAACTTGGACCCGGTATAACGACAAACTATTCACTATGGAAAGCTACAAACAAAATCGAAAATAAAATTTTATACAAACCACCTATCAGAAAACTTGATGGCAGCTGGACTAGAACAAATCTTGACAAGGCTGAAGTTCTCGCAAAACACTTCAAAAGCACTTTTACGAACAATACGCCTAATGTAAACCTTCTCCCGACCCACGCAAAAAAGATCCATGCAAACCAAAAAATGTTACATTAGAAGAAATAAAACAATGCATATGTAAGAGAACTGATCCTAAGAAGTTGCCAGGATACGACCTAATAACTGGAAAAATTTTAAGAGAACTCCCAGAGAAGGGGCTTATCTATATAAGGAATTTGTTCAATCAAATCTTGAACTTGAAATATTTCCCAAAAGTATGGAAAATTGCTCAAATTATAGCAATACCAAAACCATGCAAATATCCTACGCAAGTAACTTCGTACAGACCTATAAGCCTCCTACCAGTATTATCAAAAATTTTTGAAAAGTTACTTTTTGACAGAATCGATCCCATTATACAAAAGGACAAAATAATACCTTGCCACCAGTTCGGATTCAGGCAAAAACATTCCACCATCCAACAAGTTCACAGAGTTACAAACAAAATTTTTGAAGACATCGATAAAAAACGAACGTGTATGGCACGCAGGACTTCTACAACAACTCTTGACTTATTTCCCAACAGACTACTACGAACTAATGAAAAGTTATATAACTGGAAGACAATTTTATGTAAAATTCGAAGATAAGTATTCTGAAATACTAACAATGGAAGCAGGTGTACCGCAAGGTAATGTCCTTGGGCCGCTTCTTTACCTTCTTCACACAGCTGATATCCCTACACCGGCAACTAAGAATTCTCTAATAGCAACATTTGCAAACGACACTGTCTTGTTAGCATCAGACAAAGATCCAAGAAAGGCTGTTTATAAACTTCGGGAATTACTTGACAACACCACTCAATGGTTCGAGAAGTGGGGAATCAAAATAAACGAAGATAAAACCGCCCACGTCACATACACTAACAAGAGAAAAAACAATACAATCCAATATTCATAAAGAATAAACAAATCCACCACGACACAAGGGCAAAATACTTGGGTATGATTATAGACAATAAACTTAACTGGAAGTTACACATTGGACAAAAACGACGCGAAATCAAGACTAGGTTAAACAACTTCATTGGCTTTTGGGAAAAAATTCAACGCTCCCACTAGAAAATAAGATACTAATATACAAAGAAATTATTACACCAATATGGAAATATGGCTCAAAGCTTTGGGGAACTGCGAGCAGAACAAATATAATATATGTTATATATGTTGTATAATTACAAACGCAAAATAAGATACTCCGTATAATATCAAAAGCAGAGTGGTATATACTAAATGATAATATCCACCGAGAACTTAAAGTAAAAACAGTCCATGAAGAAATACGCAACAACAGCTTAATACTAAGTTTCCACCGCAGCCGGAGTTTGGGTTCTCTGCTGCTATCGTGTTCTTAGCGCAAACACGAAACAAAACACCTGTCAAATCCCATACAAAATTAAAACACAACTCCATACCTAAACCCACTTTTCAAAGCGTGTTTTGTTGGGTTTGCGTCTAATTTAATTATTAAGTGGTGGCAATGTTGCTCATTTTCCTCATTTATTATTGCATTCTTATCGAAATATGGCAACAATGATTGCAATTTGTCAATATGACATTTGATTGACGTTTAATATTTTTCTTGTGGTAATCGTTAAGTGGTGCGCGCAAAATATAAAATAAGTCAAACAAGCCAAATAAATCTACAATCTTTCCTCAGGAATACTGAATCAACTCGTTGCGGATAGTATAACAGGTATTTCTTTTATTTATATATGTAATTTTATTTGTATTTACATCTAATATAATTTCATTAATATAATATTAAGCTGGCCAAATAAGTCTACAATCTTTCCTCAGGAATACTGAATCAACTCGTTGCGGATAGTATAACAGGTATTTCTTTTATTTATACATGTAATTTTATTTGTATTTACATCTAATATAATTTCATTAATATAATATTAAGCTGGCCAAATAAGTCTACAATCTTTCCTCAGGAATACTGAATCAACTCGTTGTAATGGAAAACATTAAAAAATGTAAAACAATTTGGCTTCCTTCCGCGGACGAAGCATTCCTTGATATATGGGGTGATAAGGCAGCTGAATTGCGAGGGCCACGCAAGAACTCGCACATATATGCGGAGATGGCTCAGTCGCTGGGAGTGCTTGGACATGAGGTCCGTTCAGTTGACGTGAAATATAAAATCCACAATTTCACAATGAAATATAGGTAAGGCATATAATATATTATTTCATTAAAGTAATTTTGTTACAGCCTCAAAATTTCCTTTGCAGAAAATGCAAAGCAGAGCAGGGGACAGGATGTTCTCCTGTTTCTTGGAAGCACTATCGGAGGGTGCACCAAATAATAGGAAGGGATAGGGTGAATAATGTTGATGCGGTCGTTGTCGATAGTATAACAGGTATTTGTTTTATTTATATATGTAATTTTATTTGTATTTACATCTAATTGTATAATGTTAATTTCTATTTATATATGTAGGCATGCCTGATTCGGTTGCTTCGCCAGCTCCATCAAATTCGCCGATATCACCTTCATGCTCCTCATTTTCAGCTGCTCCGTCTGCTTCGTTTACATTTTCGCCACCATCGTCTCCAGCACTGCACGAAGCTTCCGCACCTGCAGCAAAAACAAAAAATGCGAAAATATATGAATTAAACGAAACAATAAAATCTTGTATGACAGAAAACAATAAATTAACTGCTGAGTTAATTGAAATCGAAAAAAAAAGGTTGCTGCTATTGAGGTATTGACAAAAAGTGTGGTTAGTTTCTTGGAGAGAAACTAATTAACTAAAACATTGTTATTTAATTTATATTTAAGTTTTAATGAATTGTGCCTTTTAAAGTTGCACTAAGTGCCTACTACTATCTTTTTCCAAAATGAATAAAATGTTATTTTATAAAACTATGTATTACAAATTTTATTGTTCTGGTGAAAAGTTGTTTTTCAGATTTAAACCAATTGGACTCTTTGTAGGTCGAAATATTTAAATAAATATTTGGTTTGAAGATAAAATTGTTTAAACCAAATAACCTTTTTAACCAATAAATTATGGTTAATTTAATAAAACATACGGGAGAATCTACATGAAAGAAGTTAATATATATTACTCACTGAAATATTCCTTTAACGCATTTCTTATCGATTCTCCTTCAGATCGGTCAACTGCATTGGTGCCGTATTGAATATTGCGCCTGGAATCGCGATGCATTTCCACTAGCCAATTTTCCAAAATTAAATCCTTCTCAGCAATCAAAAAATTATGTAAAACACATGCACATGAAATAACTGTGTTTACATTTTTCATGTGGTTATCCACGCCTTTTCCAATTCTCCTAAATCTAAAATAGAACCTGTATTACCAATTTTTAAAAATATTAATATAGAATCTCTAAGTTGTATTTACCGGGCTTTTAAATGGCCAAAAGCATTTTCCACAACACGCCGGCACTTAGACAATCTATAGTTGAATTTTTTTTGTTCGGGTGTATTGGTCACACTATGCGGATATGGCTTCATTAAATGCTGAGAGAGACGAAAAGCAGAGTCCCCTATAATATGGACTGGTATTTTTGTGGATCCATACAGCAAGCTCAATTCATCAAGAAGTGCACAACTTTGCAACTCGCGCTTTAGCGATGATTTTTCAAAAATTCCGGAGTCGTTGCATCTTCCAGGACTGCCGCAATGTATATAAACAAATCTATATTTTGCGTCTACCAAAGCCAATAGTACTACGGAATACCACCCTTTGTAGTTGTAGTAATCAATGGCTTCTTCCTTTCTTGGATGAATTTCAATATGACATCCATCTGTATAATAAAGATGCTTTTGATTAAACGTTATTTTTATCGCATTACTTATAAACCTACCTATTGCTCCAATACATTGTGGATAGCCCATTGCATTAAAATCTGCGACTCCATTCTCAATTTGCGCCCTTGTCAGTGGAAAATTTTTCAAATATATTGGAGCCAAAGATGTCCCAACTTCATTGCAAAACTCGATGAGTATTTTGCAAACAGTTGCTTTGCCTACTCCAAACAAATGTCCAATTGATCTGTATTCACTAGAAGATCCTAGTGCATACAGAGCAATTGCCACGCGCTTTTTTAGTGAAATCGGGTTTCGATAGTTCGTTTTTCTTTTGGCTATTTTTTCAAGTTTGCTGCACAATTTTTCAAAGCAGGATCTTTCCCATCGGAAATTATCTTTGAAAAACTTGTCCCCATTACTCTGGCAGTCTACTTCCCAAAAGGTACTGGAATGTTCCTAAAATATACATGTACATTATACACAAATAATGTATCATAAATCTGTTTACCATACCAAAGACCATACACTTTGCGAACGCATTAAATTGGCAGCAACGCTTAAAATTATTTTATTTTCCCTTAACCTTTTTTTTAAATAATATGTGACCAACTCACTATCAATTATTTTAAAATAAAATGATAAAATCAACATAACAAATTGAATTTTATGCACCATTTTATAATTTTATCAATTTTTATAATTCTTATTTCACAATGTCAACAAAAGACAGTTCAAACACAGTTTCTCCCAAACTTTCGGTGGAAACAGTTGACAGTTCTCCCAAACACAACTCCTGCAAACACGGTGTTTGCTTTTGGTGGAAACGTAATATTAGACACACAAACCGACTACTAGAACATTCTAACAGGGAAATTCGGCAACTTCCATTAAAAGAGGAAACCGAGACGAGGAGGCTTAAGCGCAAACGACCAACTGACCTGCAGATGTAAATGGTGTCACAATTTTATAAATATACTAGCGTACCCTCGCCCGCTTCGCTAGACGATAAATTCAATGATTTGCTGAAAGAGAATAAAATTAATACGAAACAAAGCAATTTCTTTGATAAAATTTCATTCGAACTTTATTGTAACACTTTTTGGTAGACAACGTTTTTGGTTTTTTCATCTTTCGCGTGAATAATGACGATGGTTTGCCAACTCGTGAGCAAGCTACATACAATTGTCCATGAGAAAAAATTGGGTATTCTAAATTAATACCGCACCTCATCTTGATCAGTAATAGTGTCCATTGACTTATACGCAACTATGTCACCAGGTATTTGATCTAAAATAGCTGAATTTATATCATTGACGTCCTTATTTTTCCCAGCTAAAATTGCTCTTTCGCTGAGTCAATCATGGTTTTTGTAATGTTGAACTATGTTTGGAAATACACTCTGTATCAATGCCTCTTTAGACTGTGCAAAAGTGCAGAAATTGTTAGGCAATGCTATCATTCCTGTTGTTTTTTAAAAAAGGCTTATTTTTTTTGGTTAAAAAGTGTTTTTTGAAGTTTTGAAAAACACTTCGCTCTAACAAATTTCTTCTCAGTTAATTGCTGAAAATTAAATATTTTGAAAAAACTATTTTTTTTTTAATTTAACGTTTTTGAGAAAATTTTGTTCTTGAAAAAATTTCATACTTTTGTAAAAGTTTAAATTGATTTGTTAAAAAAGATTTTTTTCCGCTTTGAAAAACACCCCCTCGAAAAAATGTATTCTCTATTAATAGTGGAATATGAAATGCTTTGAAAACACCATTTTTTTTTTAAATTTTGTTTGGTTTTCAGAAAATTTTGTTTTGAAAAAATTTCATACCCTTGAAAAAGTTTTATTTTATTTTATTTGTTTAAAATTTTTGAAATTTTTTTTTTGTAATTTTAGAAAAACACCTCTTCGAAGAAATTTCTTTTATCTTTTTGAGGAAAATTTGGTTTTGAAAAAATTTCATGCTTTCGAAATTTTTTTCTTTTACTTTATTTCTTCAAAATTTTTGAAAAAATTTTTTTTTATAATTTTCGGAAACACCCCTTTGAAAAAATGTTTTCTATGTGTCACAGTGGTATTCCTTTAACTTTTAGGATTATAGTCAAATACTTACAAATATCTACGCTTTCACAAATAGCAATAACAAACAAATTTCCTCAAAACCAAAAAATTTCCTTTTTTTCTAAAAAAATTCTAAACAAACAACGTAATAAATTTAGAATTTTGTGTTCACGAAAAAACAGTATTGTTTTTATTGTATTAACTGAAAACCAAAATGTTGCAAAAAATCAAAACAAAACTAAATTATTTTTTTGTGTTCATTTGGTCTATATGTTCCATAAAAAGTTGATATGGTAAATAATATGCAGGGTCTGATACACGCAAATTTCCATTGACCATTATAGTGACAAAATTATCGATCACCAATTCCAACAGGATTTCAAAATCAGAGTTGGAATGAGTTGTTGTGTGGTGTACTTCTGAAAAAATGAGAAATAAACAAAATAAATCTAAAAATTCGAATTCTAACTTTATTTTGTGTATGTTCTTATTACCTTTGAATTTTTCTAATGAAGCACCATTCATTTTAAATTTTCCAAGAATTTTTTTTATCATTTCGCGTTTCTTTCCTTTTTCATTCGATTCCAACATTTGTTCATAGCCGAAAACATCGTTTGCAAACGCATTCATTTCCATATAGAATTGGTCAAAGAAAGCATTGCTCAATTGAATTGAAACATTATTTTCATAAATACTTAGGACCTTAACTAATGCACCTTGGTACATACCTAACGCAGATATTCATCGCGACCTTGACATCGATACTATTGATGAAACAATACAAAGCGCTAGCAGAAGACACATAAATAGACTATTAACGCATACAAATCCTATGATGAGAAGACTACCAAATAAAGAAAAATCTACCCAAAGTCGGCTTAACCGTCAAACACCAACAGATCTTGCAAAATCCTTGTAATCAATTGTCAACTAATCGTATATGTCATTGTTTGTTAACCACTTGTTTTTAAATAATATGTATATACTTCTTCTAAAAGAGCTTGGGGGCATTGGCCCTTCAATATCACTCTCATTCCATCTTTTTGTAAATCAAATTACTTATTGTCTAACGACAGGTGTAATATTTTATGGAAGAAATAAAAAAAAACAAAAAATTTTCATTCAAATCATTTGAAATTTCTGTATACAATAACGAAAAATTCAAAAAAAGTTGTACACATAAAATGAATGTCGATTCGAAACTTACTTTAATCTAAGAATCGAGCAAGTTTTGTTTTGGACAATATTTTGATTTTTTCTTTTTTTTATATGAAGAAAATATTTAAAAGAAATTTTTTTTTGCTAAAAACCTTCCCCTAGTGGATCCCTATAATATGAAAAAAGAACGAATAAAATTGGCCTCGTATCGGCCCAAAAAAATGCGTACAAACGAACATCATTTCATTTTTATATATATAGATAATATTTGTTCATTAAATAATTAAATTAATTAAATAACGAGTTAATTTTTTTTTTTCTTAGATAAATGTATATAGTGGTATTGGCATTTAAATACTGTTGAAACCCACAAAGAAAGAAAAATTGTAAATATTTTAAGTTGAAATAGAAACAATAATAAAGGGTAAACAAAAAAAAAAAAAAATTACAATGAAAAGGAACAATATTCATTTACGTATACGACGGCCGCCGTAGCCGAATGGTGAGTACGTTACTACTATTCGAGCCGGCGTAGGTTCGAATAGTAGTACTTGCCCCTCGGCAGGCAATGGCAAACCTCCGAGTGCATTTCTGCCATGAAAAAGCTCCTCATAACAAACCACTTGCCGCTTGAAATCGACTTAAAACTGTAGGATCCCCCATTTGTGAAACGGCATTAAGACACACACCACAAACATCTAACAGAAGTGTGCGCGCCAATTATTTATGTTTTGCTTATATATTATACTAGCAAACCCCGCCCGCTTCGCTGGCTGGGCACACTAAAATAGAATAGATTTGGTTTAGAACAGAAAAGATATGGTTTTCATATTATTTATTTCTTTATTCTTTATTCAAGCGCTTTGGCATAAACAATATTTTTTGTTTTTGAGTAAATATATAATGCTGTTGGCTTCCCAACACGTGGGCAGTGGTTCTTCTAAATTCATCCCGCATATTTCTAAAGTTTGCCCTTGTGATTTATTGATAGTTATTGCAAATGCTAAACGAGTGGGCAGTTGCAAACGATTGAATTCAAATGGCAATTCAGGTGGAATCATTGGAATTCTCGGTATTAGGACGTTTTCATTCTTGAATTTGCCAATTAAAATAGTTGCTTCGATAACATTATTCATCAATCGTTTGACTACAAGTCTAGTTCCGTTACATAGCAGTTTTGTTCAAATTGATGTCTCTTGGTCGATTTGATCTGGACCGTGCCATTCGTTGCCGATTTGCTTCATTTTCTTCTTGACGTTCTTCTGATGCGCCTATTATTATTTGTCGAGCGACTAATATGAATACGCGATTGTCTTGACATTTGTACTATTACAGTATTGTAATTATGGTATTCTGAAATTTTGTGGATTATATGTTTTGTTGTTTTATTTTTTTTTTTTTTATTATATGATTCACTCATGGTGCAACGTAGTTTATCGCATATGAACCGAAAAAATAAATCCACTAAATTTGATGAAAACTTACATTAATTAATTCCAATTTACCACGTGAAAATTCCTAAATGTATAAGAAAAATATAAGCACGTGAGCGATTGTTAATTGAAAAAATAATAAATTTCTTTTTTCTTTTTGACGATTGTTTCTTAGTTATTCATTTGCGTTGACATGATCATCAAGTATTAACAATGTGTGAAAGTTTGGTTTAATTCGGCGCAAAGACACGGCGGGTCCACGTTTTGGCATATATTTCGAGACCCTAGTCATCAATAGGTATGAAAATTACCCCGTATTAAAGCACTTATCAACAGCTTTCATTTGATGTCCATATTGTACATACACAACCAAAGATTACCCGGGTCCACGTTTTGACCTATATCTCGAGGCCCCAGTCACGGAGCGGCATGAAAAATACTCTGAACTAAAGAATTCACCAACAGCTTCCATCTGATATCCATATTGTACAAACACATTCTAAGCTACACGTTTTGGTCTCTATCTCGAGACCATAGTCACGGAGCGGCATGAAAAATACTCTGTACTAAAGCATTCACCAACAGCTTCAATTTGATGTCCATATTGTACAAACACATTCTAGGCTACACGTTTTGGTCTCTATCTCGAGACCCTAGTCACGAAGCGGCATGAAAAATACTCTGTACTAAAGCATTCACCAACAGCTTCAATTTGATATCCATATTGTACAAGCACATTCTAGGGTCCACGTGTTGGTCTCTATCTCGAGACCCTAGTCACGGAGCGGCATGAAAAATACTCTGAACTAGAGCATTCACCAACAGCTTCCATCTGATACCCATATTGTACATACACATCCGAAGGTTACCCGGATCCACGTTTTGACCTATATCTCGAGCCCTATTTCCAAAATAAAATATAATCCATGTTACTCGTGGATGATGTAGCTTTCGAATGGTGAAAGAATTTTTAAAATCGGTCCAGTAGTTTTTGAGCCTATTCATTACAAACAAACAAAGTTTTCCTCTTTATAATATTAGTATAGACAAAAACCTCCTGGTATACATTTAGAGAAATAGTCATCTGTAATCTTAACAATAAAATAAGCTTAAAGACCTTTGACGAAATCGACAGTGCGATAGCCTATTTTAATCACACAATAATGAACGCCACTATGAAATCAACTCCACAAAAAACTATCTGTTCTTCGAGCTACAATATACCTGCGCACATCCAAGAAAAAATCAAAATCAAAAACCGCTTACGTAAACGCTGGCAAATAACAAGGCTGCCACTTAAGAGACGCATCGAAAAACTTGGACCCGGTATAACGGCAAACTATTCACTATGGAAAGCTACAAACAAAATCGAAAATAAAATTTTATACAAACCACCTATCAGAAAACTTGATGGCAGCTGGACTAGAACAAATCTTGACAAGGCTGAAGTTCTCGCAAAACACTTCAAAAGTACTTTTACGAACAATACGCCTAATGTAAACCTTCTCCCGACCCACGCAAAAAAGATCCATGCAAACCAAAAAATGTTACATTAGAAGAAATAAAACAATGCATATGTAAGAGAACTGATCCTAAGAAGTTGCCAGGATACGACCTAATAACTGAAAAAATTTTAAGAGAACTCCCAGAGAAGGGGCTTATCTATATAAGGAATTTGTTCAATCAAATCTTGAACTTGAAATATTTCCCAAAAGTATGGAAAATTGCTCAAATTATAGCAATACCAAAACCATGCAAAGATCCTACGCAAGTAACTTCGTACAGACCTATAAGCCTCCTACCAGTATTATCAAAAATTTTTGAAAAGTTACTTTTTGACAGAATCGATCCCATTATACAAAAGGACAAAATAATACCTTGCCAACAGTTCGGATTCAGGCAAAAACATTCCACCATCCAACAAGTTCACAGAGTTACAAACAAAATTTTTGAAGACATCGATAAAAAACGAACGTGTATGGCACGCAGGACTTCTACAACAACTCTTGACTTATTTCCCAACAGACTACTACGAACTAGTGAAAAGTTATATAACTGGAAGACAATTTTATGTAAAATTCGAAGATAAGTATTCTGAAATACTAACAATGGAAGCAGGTGTACCGCAAGGTAATGTCCTTGGGCCGCTTCTTTACCTTCTTTACACAGCTGATATCCCTACACCGGCAACTAAGAATTCTCTAATAGCAACATTTGCAGACGACACTGTCTTGTTAGCATCAGACAAAGATCCAAGAAAGGCTGCTTATAAACTTCAGGAATTACTTGACAACACCACTCAATGGTTCGAGAAGTGGGGAATCAAAATAAACGAAGATAAAACCGCCCACGTCACATACACTAACAAGAGAAAAAACAATACAATCCAATATTCATAAAGAATAAACAAATCCACCACGACACAAGGGCAAAATACTTGGGTATGATTATAGACAATAAACTTAACTGGAAGTTACACATTGGACAAAAACGACGCGAAATCAAGACTAGGTTAAACAACTTCATTGGCTTTTGGGAAAAAATTCAACGCTCCCACTAGAAAATAAGATACTAATATATAAAGAAATTATTACACCAATATGGCAATATGGCTCAAAGCTTTGGGGAACTGCGAGCAGAACAAATATAAAAATTATACAACAAACGCAAAATAAGATACTCCGTATAATATCAAAAGCAGAGTGGTATATACTAAATGATAATATCCACCGAGAACTTAAAGTAAAAACAGTCCATGAAGAAATACGCAACAACAGCTTAAGACACACAAACCGACTACTAGAACATTCTAACAGGGAAATTCGGCAACTTCCATTAAAAGAGGAAACCGAGACGAGGAGGCTTAAGCGCAAACGACCAACTGACCTGCAGATGTAAATGGTGTCACAATTTTATAAATATACTAGCGTACTCTCGCCCGCTTCGCTAGACGATAAATTCAATGATTTGCTGAAAGAGAATAAAATTAATACGAAACAAAGCAAATTCTTTGATAAAATTTCATTCGAACTTTATTGTAACACTTTTTGGTAGACAACGGTTTTGGTTTTTTCATCTTTCGCGTGAATAATGACGATGGTTTGCCAACTCGTGAGCAAGCTACATACAATTGTCCATGAGAAAAAATTGGGTATTCTAAATTAATACCGCACCTCATCTTGATCAGTAATAGTGTCCATTGACTTATACGCAACTATGTCACCAGGTATTTGATCTAAAATAGCTGAATTTATATCATTGACGTCCTTATTTTTCCCAGCTAAAATTGCTCTTTCGCTGAGATAATCATGGTTTTTGTAATGTTGAACTATGTTTGGAAATACACTCTGTATCAATGCCTCTTTAGACTGTGCAAAAGTGCAGAAATTGTTAGGCAATGCTATCATTCCTGTTGTTTTTTAAAAAAGGCTTATTTTTTTTGGTTAAAAAGTGTTTTTTGAAGTTTTGAAAAACACTTCGCTCTAACAAATTTCTTCTCAGTTAATTGCTGAAAATTAAATATTTTGAAAAAACTAATATATATTATTTTTTTTTTTAATTTAACGTTTTTGAGAAAATTTTGTTCTTGAAAAAATTTCATACTTTTGTAAAAGTTTAAATTGATTTGTTAAAAAAGATTTTTTTCCGCTTTGAAAAACACCCCCTCGAAAAAATGTATTCTCTATTAATAGTGGAATATGAAATGCTTTGAAAACACCATTTTTTTTTTTAAATTTTGTTTGGTTTTCAGAAAATTTTGTTTTGAAAAAATTTCATACCCTTGAAAAAGTTTTATTTTATTTTATTTGTTTAAAATTTTTGAAATTTTTTTTTTTGTAATTTTAGAAAAACACCTCTTCGAAGAAATTTCTTTTATCTTTTTGAGGAAAATTTGGTTTTGAAAAAATTTCATGCTTTCGAAATTTTTTTCTTTTACTTTATTTCTTCAAAATTTTTGAAAAAATTTTTTTTTATAATTTTCGAAAACACCCCTTTGAAAAAATGTTTTCTATGTGTCACAGTGGTATTCCTTTAACTTTTAGGATTATAGTCAAATACTTACAAATATCTACGCTTTCACAAATAGCAATAATAAACAAATTTCCTCCAAACCAAAAAATTTACTTTTTTTCTAAAAAAATTCTAAACAAACAACGTAATAAATTTAGAATTTTGTGTTCACGAAAAAACAGTATTGTTTTTATTGTATTAACTGAAAACCAAAATGTTGCAAAAAATCAAAACAAAACTAAATTATTTTTTTGTGTTCATTTGGTCTATATGTTCCATAAAAAGTTGATATGGTAAATAATATGCAGGGTCTGATACACGCAAATTTCCATTGACCATTATAGTGACAAAATTATCGATCACCAAACAGGATTTCAAAATCAGAGTTGGAATGAGTTGTTGTGTGGTGTACTTCTGAAAAAATGAGAAATAAACAAAATAAATCTAAAAATTCGAATTCTAACTTTATTTTGTGTATGTTCTTATTACCTTTGAATTTTTCCAATGAAGCACCATTCATTTTAAATTTTCCAAGAATTTTTTTTATCATTTCGCGTTTCTTTCCTTTTTCATTCGATTCCAACATTTGTTCATAGCCGAAAACATCGTTTGCAAACGCATTCATTTCCATATAGAATTGGTCAAAGAAAACATTGCTCAATTGAATTGAAACATTATTTTCATAAATACTTAGGACCTTAACTAATGCACCTTGGTACATACCTAACGCAGATATTCATCGCGACCTTGACATCGATACTATTGATGAAACAATACAAAGCGCTAGCAGAAGACACATAAATAGACTATTAACGCATACAAATCCTATGATGAGAAGACTACCAAATAAAGAAAAATCTACCCAAAGTCGGCTTAACCGTCAAACACCAACAGATCTTGCAAAATCCTTGTAATCAATTGTCAACTAATCGTATATGTCATTGTTTGTTAACCACTTGTTTTTAAATAATATGTATATACTTCTTCTAAAAGAGCTTGGGGGCATTGGCCCTTCAATATCACTCTCATTCCATCTTTTTGTAAATCAAATTACTTATTGTCTAACGACAGGTGTAATATTTTATGGAAGAAATAAAAAAAAACAAAAAATTTTCATTCAAATCATTTGAAATTTCTGTATACAATAACGAAAAATTCAAAAAAAGTTGTACACATAAAATGAATGTCGATTCGAAACTTACTTTAATCTAAGAATCGAGCAAGTTTTGTTTTGGACAATATTTTGATTTTTTCTTTTTTTTATATGAAGAAAATATTTAAAAGAAATTTTTGTTTGCTAAAAACCTTCCCCTAATGGATCCCTATAATATGAAAAAAGAACGAATAAAATTGGCCTCGTATCGGCCCAAAAAAATGCGTACAAACGAACATCATTTCATTTTTATATATATAGATAATATTTATTCATTAAATAATTAAATTAATTAAATAACGAGTTAATTTTTTTTTTTCTTAGATAAATGTATATAGTGGTATTGGCATCTAAATACTGTTGAAACCCACAAAGAAAGAAAAATTGTAAATATTTTAAGTTGAAATAGAAACAATAATAAAGGGTAAAAAAAAAAAAAAAAATTACAATGAAAAGGAACAATATTCATTTACGTATACGACGGCCGCCGTAGCCGAATGGTGAGTACGTTACTACTATTCGGGAGTGCGTAGGTTCGAATAGTAGTACTTGCCCCTCGGCAGGCAATGGCAAACCTCCGAGTGCATTTCTGCCATGAAAAAGCTCCTCATAACAAACCACTTGCCGCTTGAAATCGACTTAAAACTGTAAGATCCCCCATTTGTGAAAAGGCATTAAGACACACACCACAAACATCTAACAGAAGTGTGCGCGCCAATTACACTAGTCTACAAGGAAAAGTATCCGAAATAATTTAAACTAATATCTGCTTCTCTGTCCATGCAAAATTCGGATTGATAACTAAAATTAATTTATTAGTTTGAGTTTTCGAGATATCCTAACCTAAAAGTGCAAAAAACCCCATTTTTGCCCATATTTGAGGTTATGTAGCCTTGCAGATGTTTTCTTTCACCAAAATTAAAGGATGGCATCTTTAAATACAATCCTTCTGTTTTCAAATGGCGTTTTGTTTGCTCAAATATCATTTTTTTTCGCAGAGATATCGCATTTTGAAATTTTCATGTTTCGAAATTTTCCTACACCTGAAAATCGATTAAGATAACATAGACATGATATATTCGATTACTAATTTTCTTGAATTGAGTCTTATTTTTCTTAAAATTTTGTCTCACACCATAAGTGTGCTGACTCACCACATCCCTACACTATCTAACCTTTGGGTACCGAGTCACACACAGCCCTAACCCCTAGAAACCACCCCTATCATACCGCGAGCAGGCTAACCCACATAACCGCAAGCAGGCTTTCCCACAAACTCCAAATTTACATACTATTAATCCATATATTTCAGGCCCTCAAACCCAAGAAAATTAGTAAGCGACTATATCATGTCTATGTTATCTTAATCGATTTTCAGGTGTAGGAAAATTTCGAAACATGAAAATTTCAAAATGCGATATCTCTGCGAAAAAAAATGATATTTGAGCAAACAAAACGCCATTTGAAAAAAGAAGGATTGTATTTAAAGATGCCATCCTTTAATTTTGGTGAAAGAAAACATCTGCAAGGCTACATAACCTCAAATATGGGCAAAAATGGGGTTTTTTGCACTTTTAGGTTAGGATATCTCGAAAACTCAAACTAATAGAGCAATTCTGAGGCCAGATTTGGATTCAGCGCATCATAAACCTTCGGAAATATATAGTCCGGTTTCTGGGTCTGAATGTTGGTTAAATTTTGTCGGCCTGTGTTATTTATGTTTTGCTTATATATTATACTAGCAAACCCCGCCCGCTTCGCTGGCTGGGCACACTAAAATAGAATAGATTTGGTTTAGAACAGAAAAGATATGGTTTTCATATTATTTATTTCTTTATTCTTTATTCAAGCGCTTTGGCATAAACAATATTTTTTGTTTTTGAGTAAATATATAATGCTGACTTCCCAACACGTGGACAGTGGTTCTTCTAAATTCATCCCGCATATTTCTAAAGTTTGCCCTTGTGATTTATTGATAGTTATTGCAAATGCTAAACGAGTGGGCAGTTGTAAACGATTGAATTCAAATGGCAATTCAGGTGGAATCATTGGAATTCTCGGTATTAGGACGTCTTCATTCTTGAATTTGCCAATTAAAATAGTTGCTTCGATAACATTATTCATCAATCGTTTGACTACAAGTCTAGTTCCGTTACATAGCAGTTTTGTTCAAATTGATGTCTCTTGGTCGATTTGATCTGGACCGTGCCATTCGTTGCCGATTTGCTTCATTTTCTTCTTGACGTTCTTCTGATGTCACGTTATTCCGAGCATTTCTCATGCGCCTATTATTATTTGTCGAGCGACTAATATGAATACGCGATTGTCTTGACATTTGTACTATTACAGTATTGTAATTATGGTATTCTGAAATTTTGTGGATTATATTTTTTGTTTTTTTATTTTTTTTTTATTATATGATTCACTCATGGTGCAACGTAGTTTATCGCATATGAACCGAAAAAATAAATCCACTAAATTTGATGAAAACTTACATTAATTAATTCCAATTTACCACGTGAAAATTCCTAAATGTATAAGAAAAATATAAGCACGTGAGCGATTGTTAATTGAAAAAATAATAAATTTCTTTTTTCTTTTTGACGATTGTTTCTTAGTTATTCATTTGCGTTGACATGATCATCAAGTATTAACAATGTGTGTAAGTTTGGTTTAATTCGGCGCAAAGACACGGCGGGTCCACGTTTTGGTATATATTTCGAGACCCTAGTCATCAATAGGTATGAAAATTACCCCGTATTAAAGAACTTATCAACAGCTTTCATTTGATGTCCATATTGTACATACACAACCAAAGGTTACCCGGGTCCACGTTTTGACCTATATCTCGAGACCCCAGTCACGGAGCGGCATGAAAAATACTCTGTACTAAAGCATTCACCAACAGCTTCAATTTGATATCCATATTGTACAAACACATTCTAGGCTACACGTTTTGGTCTCTATCTCGAGACCCTAGCCACGGAGCGGCATGAAAAATACTCTGAACTAAAGGATTCACCAACAGCTTCCATCTGATATCCATATTGAACAAACACATTCTAGGCTCCACATTTTGGCTCCACATTTCCACCCTAGTCACGGAGTGGCATGAAAAATACTCTGAACTAAAGCATTCACCAACAGCTTCCATCTGATATCCATATTGTACAAACACATTCTAGGCTACACGTTTTGGTCTCTATCTCGAGACCCTAGTCACGGAGCGGCATGAAAAATACTCCGTACTAAAGAATTCTCCAACAGCTTCAATTTGATATCCATATTGTACAAACACATTCTAGGGTCCACGTGTTTGTCTCTATCTCGAGACCCTAGTCACGGAGCGGCATGAATAATACTCTGAACTAAAGCATTCACCAACAGATTCCATCTGATACCCATATTGTACATACACATTCTAGGCTACACGTTTTGGTCTCTATCTCGAGACCCTAGTCACGGAGCGGCATGAAAAATACTCTGTACTAAAGCATTCACCAACAGCTTCAATTTGATATCCATATTGTACAAACACATTCTAGGGTCCACGTGTTGGTCTCTATCTCGAGACCCTAGTCACGGAGCGGCATGAATAATACTCTGAACTAAAGCATTCACCAACAGCTTCCATCTGATACCCATATTGTACATACACATTCTAGGCTACACGTGTTGGTCTCTATCTCGAGACCCTAGTCACGGAGCGGCATGAATAATACTCTGAACTAAAGCATTCACCAACAGCTTCCATCTGATACCCATATTGTACATACACATCCGAAGGTTACCCGGATCCACGTTTTGACCTATATCTCGAGCCCTATTTCCAAAATAAAATATAATCCATGTTACTCGTGGATGATGTAGCTTTCGAATGGTGAAAGAATTTTTAAAATCGGTCCAGTAGTTTTTGAGCCTATTCATTACAAACAAACAAAGTTTTCCTCTTTATAATATTAGTATAGACAAAAACCTCCTGGTATACATTTAGAGAAATAGTCATCTGTAATCTTAACAATAAAATAAGCTTAAAGACCTTTGACGAAATCGACAGTGCGATAGCCTATTTTAATCACACAATAATGAACGCCACTATGAAATCAACTCCACAAAAAACTATCTGTTCTTCGAGCTACAATATACCTGCGCACATCCAAGAAAAAATCAAAATCAAAAACCGCTTACGTAAACGCTGGCAAATAACAAGGCTGCCACTTGACAAAAGCAAGCTAAACGCTGCTACAAAGGAAATCAAGCAAATGCTATTCGACCATAAAAATATGAAACTTAAGAGACGCATCGAAAAACTTGGACCCGGTATAACGACAAACTATTCACTATGGAAAGCTACAAACAAAATCGAAAATAAAATTTTATACAAACCACCTATCAGAAAACTTGATGGCAGCTGGACTAGAACAAATCTTGACAAGGCTGAAGTTCTCGCAAAACACTTCAAAAGCACTTTTACGAACAATACGCCTAATGTAAACCTTCTCCCGACCCACGCAAAAAAGATCCATGCAAACCAAAAAATGTTACAACTAAGAAGTTGCCAGGATACGACCTAATAACTGGAAAAATTTTAAGAGAACTCCCAGAGAAGGGGCTTATCTATATAAGGAATTTGTTCAATCAAATCTTGAACTTGAAATATTTCCCAAAAGTATGGAAAATTGCTCAAATTATAGCAATACCAAAACCATGCAAAGATCCTACGCAAGTAACTTCGTACAGACCTATAAGCCTCCTACCAGTATTATCAAAAATTTTTGAAAAGTTACTTTTTGACAGAATCGATCCCATTATACAAAAGGACAAAATAATACCTTGCCACCAGTTCGGATTCAGGCAAAAACATTCCACCATCCAACAAGTTCACAGAGTTACAAACAAAATTTTTGAAGACATCGATAAAAAACGAACGTGTATGGCACGCAGGACTTCTACAACAACTCTTGACTTATTTCCCAACAGACTACTACGAACTAATGAAAAGTTATATAACTGGAAGACAATTTTATGTAAAATTCGAAGATAAGTATTCTGAAATACTAACAATGGAAGCAGGTGTACCGCAAGGTAATGTCCTTGGGCCGCTTCTTTACCTTCTTTACACAGCTGATATCCCTACACCGGCAACTAAGAATTCTCTAATAGCAACATTTGCAGACGACACTGTCTTGTTAGCATCAGACAAAGATCCAAGAAAGGCTGCTTATAAACTTCAGGAATTACTTGACAACACCACTCAATGGTTCGAGAAGTGGGGAATCAAAATAAACAACTACACACACACATACACTAACAAGAGAAAAAACAATACAATCCAATATTCATAAAGAATAAACAAATCCACCACGACACAAGGACAAAATACTTGGGTATGATTATAGACAATAAACTTAACTGGAAGTTACACATTGGACAAAAACGACGCGAAATTAAGACTAGGTTAAGCAACTTCATTGGCTTTTGGGAAAAAATTCAACGCTCCCACTAGAAAATAAGATACTAATATACAAAGAAATTATTACACCAATATGGCAATATGGCTCAAAGCTTTGGGGAACTGCGAGCAGAACAAATATAATATATGTTATATATGTTGTATAATTACAAACGCAAAATAAGATACTCCGTATAATATCAAAAGCAGAGTGGTATATACTAAATGATAATATCCACCGAGAACTTAAAGTAAAAACAGTCCATGAAGAAATACGCAACAACAGCTTAAGACACACAAACCGACTACTAGAACATTCTAACAGGGAAATTCGGCAACTTCCATTAAAAGGGGAAACCGAGACGAGGAGGCTTAAGCGCAAACGACCAACTGACCTGCAGATGTAAATGGTGTCACAATTTTATAAATATACTAGCGTACCCTCGCCCGCTTCGCTAGACGATAAATTCAATGATTTGCTGAAAGAGAATAAAATTAATACGAAACAAAGCAAATTCTTTGATAAAATTTCATTCGAACTTTATTGTAACACTTTTTGGTAGACAACGTTTTTGGTTTTTTCATCTTTCGCGTGAATAATGACGATGGTTTGCCAACTCGTGAGCAAGCTACATACAATTGTCCATGAGAAAAAATTGGGTATTCTAAATTAATACCGCACCTCATCTTGATCAGTAATAGTGTCCATTGACTTATACGCAACTATGTCACCAGGTATTTGATCTAAAATAGCTGAATTTATATCATTGACGTCCTTATTTTTCCCAGCTAAAATTGCTCTTTCGCTGAGTCAATCATGGTTTTTGTAATGTTGAACTATGTTTGGAAATACACTCTGTATCAATGCCTCTTTAGACTGTGCAAAAGTGCAGAAATTGTTAGGCAATGCTATCATTCCTGTTGTTTTTTAAAAAAGGCTTATTTTTTTTGGTTAAAAAGTGTTTTTTGAAGTTTTGAAAAACACTTCGCTCTAACAAATTTCTTCTCAGTTAATTGCTGAAAATTAAATATTTTGAAAAAACTAATATATATTATTTTTTTTTTTAATTTAACGTTTTTGAGAAAATTTTGTTCTTGAAAAAATTTCATACTTTTGTAAAAGTTTAAATTGATTTGTTAAAAAAGATTTTTTTCCGCTTTGAAAAACACCCCCTCGAAAAAATGTATTCTCTATTAATAGTGGAATATGAAATGCTTTGAAAACACCATTTTTTTTTTAAATTTTGTTTGGTTTTCAGAAAATTTTGTTTTGAAAAAATTTCATACCCTTGAAAAAGTTTTATTTTATTTTATTTGTTTAAAATTTTTGAAATTTTTTTTTTTGTAATTTTAGAAAAACACCTCTTCGAAGAAATTTCTTTTATCTTTTTGAGGAAAATTTGGTTTTGAAAAAATTTCATGCTTTCGAAATTTTTTTCTTTTACTTTATTTCTTCAAAATTTTTGAAAAAATTTTTTTTTATAATTTTCGAAAACACCCCTTTGAAAAAATGTTTTCTATGTGTCACAGTGGTATTCCTTTAACTTTTAGGATTATAGTCAAATACTTACAAATATCTACGCTTTCACAAATAGCAATAATAAACAAATTTCCTCCAAACCAAAAAATTTACTTTTTTTCTAAAAAAATTCTAAACAAACAACGTAATAAATTTAGAATTTTGTGTTCACGAAAAAACAGTATTGTTTTTATTGTATTAACTGAAAACCAAAATGTTGCAAAAAATCAAAACAAAACTAAATTATTTTTTTGTGTTCATTTGGTCTATATGTTCCATAAAAAGTTGATATGGTAAATAATATGCAGGGTCTGATACACGCAAATTTCCATTGACCATTATAGTGACAAAATTATCGATCACCAAACAGGATTTCAAAATCAGAGTTGGAATGAGTTGTTGTGTGGTGTACTTCTGAAAAAATGAGAAATAAACAAAATAAATCTAAAAATTCGAATTCTAACTTTATTTTGTGTATGTTCTTATTACCTTTGAATTTTTCCAATGAAGCACCATTCATTTTAAATTTTCCAAGAATTTTTTTTATCATTTCGCGTTTCTTTCCTTTTTCATTCGATTCCAACATTTGTTCATAGCCGAAAACATCGTTTGCAAACGCATTCATTTCCATATAGAATTGGTCAAAGAAAACATTGCTCAATTGAATTGAAACATTATTTTCATAAATACTTAGGACCTTAACTAATGCACCTTGGTACATACCTAACGCAGATATTCATCGCGACCTTGACATCGATACTATTGATGAAACAATACAAAGCGCTAGCAGAAGACACATAAATAGACTATTAACGCATACAAATCCTATGATGAGAAGACTACCAAATAAAGAAAAATCTACCCAAAGTCGGCTTAACCGTCAAACACCAACAGATCTTGCAAAATCCTTGTAATCAATTGTCAACTAATCGTATATGTCATTGTTTGTTAACCACTTGTTTTTAAATAATATGTATATACTTCTTCTAAAAGAGCTTGGGGGCATTGGCCCTTCAATATCACTCTCATTCCATCTTTTTGTAAATCAAATTACTTATTGTCTAACGACAGGTGTAATATTTTATGGAAGAAATAAAAAAAAACAAAAAATTTTCATTCAAATCATTTGAAATTTCTGTATACAATAACGAAAAATTCAAAAAAAGTTGTACACATAAAATGAATGTCGATTCGAAACTTACTTTAATCTAAGAATCGAGCAAGTTTTGTTTTGTACAATATTTTGATTTTTTCTTTTTTTTATATGAAGAAAATATTTAAAAGAAATTTTTGTTTGCTAAAAACCTTCCCCTAGTGGATCCCTATAATATGAAAAAAGAACGAATAAAATTGGCCTCGTATCGGCCCAAAAAAATGCGTACAAACGAACATCATTTCATTTTTATATATTATATATAGATAATATTTATTCATTAAATAATTAAATTAATTAAATAACGAGTTAATTTTTTTTTTTCTTAGATAAATGTATATAGTGGTATTGGCATCTAAATACTGTTGAAACCCACAAAGAAAGAAAAATTGTAAATATTTTAAGTTGAAATAGAAACAATAATAAAGGGTAAAAAAAAAAAAAAAAAATTACAATGAAAAGGAACAATATTCATTTACGTATACGACGGCCGCCGTAGCCGAATGGTGAGTACGTTACTACTATTCGGGAGTGCGTAGGTTCGAATAGTAGTACTTGCCCCTCGGCAGGCAATGGCAAACCTCCGAATGCATTTCTGCCATGAAAAAGCTCCTCATAACAAACCACTTGCCGCTTGAAATCGACTTAAAACTGTAAGATCCCCCATTTGTGAAACGGCATTAAGACACACACCACAAACATCTAACAGAAGTGTGCGCGCCAATTACACTAGTCTACAAGGAAAAGTATCCGAAATAATTTAAACTAATATCTGCTTCTCTGTCCATGCAAAATTCGGATTGATAACTAAAATTAATTTATTAGTTTGAGTTTTCGAGATATCCTAACCTAAAAGTGCAAAAAACCCCATTTTTGCCCATATTTGAGGTTATGTAGCCTTGCAGATGTTTTCTTTCACCAAAATTAAAGGATGGCATCTTTAAATACAATCCTTCTGTTTTCAAATGGCGTTTTGTTTGCTCAAATATCATTTTTTTTCGCAGAGATATCGCATTTTGAAATTTTCATGTTTCGAAATTTTCCTACACCTGAAAATCGATTAAGATAACATAGACATGATATATTCGATTACTAATTTTCTTGAATTGAGTCTTATTTTTCTTAAAATTTTGTCTCACACCATAAGTGTGCTGACTCACCACATCCCTACACTATCTAACCTTTGGGTACCGAGTCACACACAGCCCTAACCCCTAGAAACCACCCCTATCATACCGCGAGCAGGCTAACCCACATAACCGCAAGCAGGCTTTCCCACAAACTCCAAATTTACATACTATTAATCCATATATTTCAGGCCCTCAAACCCAAGAAAATTAGTAAGCGACTATATCATGTCTATGTTATCTTAATCGATTTTCAGGTGTAGGAAAATTTCGAAACATGAAAATTTCAAAATGCGATATCTCTGCGAAAAAAAATGATATTTGAGCAAACAAAACGCCATTTGAAAAAAGAAGGATTGTATTTAAAGATGCCATCCTTTAATTTTGGTGAAAGAAAACATCTGCAAGGCTACATAACCTCAAATATGGGCAAAAATGGGGTTTTTTGCACTTTTAGGTTAGGATATCTCGAAAACTCAAACTAATAGAGCAATTCTGAGGCCAGATTTGGATTCAGCGCATCATAAACCTTCGGAAATATATAGTCCGGTTTCTGGGTCTGAATGTTGGTTAAATTTTGTCGGCCTGTGTTATTTATGTTTTGCTTATATATTATACTAGCAAACCCCGCCCGCTTCGCTGGCTGGGCACACTAAAATAGAATAGATTTGGTTTAGAACAGAAAAGATATGGTTTTCATATTATTTATTTCTTTATTCTTTATTCAAGCGCTTTGGCATAAACAATATTTTTTGTTTTTGAGTAAATATATAATGCTGGCTTCCCAACACGTGGACAGTGGTTCTTCTAAATTCATCCCGCATATTTCTAAAGTTTGCCCTTGTGATTTATTGATAGTTATTGCAAATGCTAAACGAGTGGGCAGTTGTAAACGATTGAATTCAAATGGCAATTCAGGTGGAATCATTGGAATTCTCGGTATTAGGACGTCTTCATTCTTGAATTTGCCAATTAAAATAGTTGCTTCGATAACATTATTCATCAATCGTTTGACTACAAGTCTAGTTCCGTTACATAGCGGCTTTGTTCAAATTGATGTCTCTTGGTCGATTTGATCTGGACCGTGCCATTCGTTGCCGATTTGCTTCATTTTCTTCTTGACGTTCTTCTGATGTCACGTTATTCCGAGCATTTCTCATGCGCCTATTATTATTTGTCGAGCGACTAATATGAATACGCGATTGTCTTGACATTTGTACTATTACAGTATTGTAATTATGGTATTCTGAAATTTTGTGGATTATATTTTTTGTTGTTTTATTTTTTTTTTATTATATGATTCACTCATGGTGCAACGTAGTTTATCGCATATGAACCGAAAAAATAAATCCACTAAATTTGATGAAAACTTACATTAATTAATTCCAATTTACCACGTGAAAATTCCTAAATGTATAAGAAAAATATAAGCACGTGAGCGATTGTTAATTGAAAAAATAATAAATTTCTTTTTCTTTTTGACGATTGTTTCTTAGTTATTCATTTGCGTTGACATGATCATCAAGTATTAACAATGTGTGTAAGTTTGGTTTAATTCGGCGCAAAGACACGGCGGGTCCACGTTTTGGTATATATTTCGAGACCCTAGTCATCAATAGGTATGAAAATTACCCCGTATTAAAGAACTTATCAACAGCTTTCATTTGATGTCCATATTGTACATACACAACCAAAGGTTACCCGGGTCCACGTTTTGACCTATATCTCGAGACCCCAGTCACGGAGCGGCATGAAAAATACTCTGTACTAAAGCATTCACCAACAGCTTCAATTTGATATCCATATTGTACAAACACATTCTAGGCTACACGTTTTGGTCTCTATCTCGAGACCCTAGTCACGGAGCGGCATGAAAAATACTCTGAACTAAAGGATTCACCAACAGCTTCCATCTGATATCCATATTGAACAAACACATTCTAGGCTCCACATTTTGGCTCCACATTTCCACCCTAGTCACGGAGTGGCATGAAAAATACTCTGAACTAAAGCATTCACCAACAGCTTCCATCTGATATCCATATTGTACAAACACATTCTAGGCTACACGTTTTGGTCTCTATCTCGAGACCCTAGTCACGGAGCGGCATGAAAAATACTCCGTACTAAAGAATTCTCCAACAGCTTCAATTTGATATCCATATTGTACAAACACATTCTAGGGTCCACGTGTTTGTCTCTATCTCGAGACCCTAGTCACGGAGCGGCATGAATAATACTCTGAACTAAAGCATTCACCAACAGATTCCATCTGATACCCATATTGTACATACACATTCTAGGCTACACGTTTTGGTCTCTATCTCGAGACCCTAGTCACGGAGCGGCATGAAAAATACTCTGTACTAAAGCATTCACCAACAGCTTCAATTTGATATCCATATTGTACAAACACATTCTAGGGTCCACGTGTTGGTCTCTATCTCGAGACCCTAGTCACGGAGCGGCATGAATAATACTCTGAACTAAAGCATTCACCAACAGCTTCCATCTGATACCCATATTGTACATACACATTCTAGGCTACACGTGTTGGTCTCTATCTCGAGACCCTAGTCACGGAGCGGCATGAATAATACTCTGAACTAAAGCATTCACCAACAGCTTCCATCTGATACCCATATTGTACATACACATCCGAAGGTTACCCGGATCCACGTTTTGACCTATATCTCGAGCCCTATTTCCAAAATAAAATATAATCCATGTTACTCGTGGATGATGTAGCTTTCGAATGGTGAAAGAATTTTTAAAATCGGTCCAGTAGTTTTTGAGCCTATTCATTACAAACAAACAAAGTTTTCCTCTTTATAATATTAGTATAGACAAAAACCTCCTGGTATACATTTAGAGAAATAGTCATCTGTAATCTTAACAATAAAATAAGCTTAAAGACCTTTGACGAAATCGACAGTGCGATAGCCTATTTTAATCACACAATAATGAACGCCACTATGAAATCAACTCCACAAAAAACTATCTGTTCTTCGAGCTACAATATACCTGCGCACATCCAAGAAAAAATCAAAATCAAAAACCGCTTACGTAAACGCTGGCAAATAACAAGGCTGCCACTTGACAAAAGCAAGCTAAACGCTGCTACAAAGGAAATCAAGCAAATGCTATTCGACCATAAAAATATGAAACTTAAGAGACGCATCGAAAAACTTGGACCCGGTATAACGACAAACTATTCACTATGGAAAGCTACAAACAAAATCGAAAATAAAATTTTATACAAACCACCTATCAGAAAACTTGATGGCAGCTGGACTAGAACAAATCTTGACAAGGCTGAAGTTCTCGCAAAACACTTCAAAAGCACTTTTACGAACAATACGCCTAATGTAAACCTTCTCCCGACCCACGCAAAAAAGATCCATGCAAACCAAAAAATGTTACAACTAAGAAGTTGCCAGGATACGACCTAATAACTGGAAAAATTTTAAGAGAACTCCCAGAGAAGGGGCTTATCTATATAAGGAATTTGTTCAATCAAATCTTGAACTTGAAATATTTCCCAAAAGTATGGAAAATTGCTCAAATTATAGCAATACCAAAACCATGCAAAGATCCTACGCAAGTAACTTCGTACAGACCTATAAGCCTCCTACCAGTATTATCAAAAATTTTTGAAAAGTTACTTTTTGACAGAATCGATCCCATTATACAAAAGGACAAAATAATACCTTGCCACCAGTTCGGATTCAGGCAAAAACATTCCACCATCCAACAAGTTCACAGAGTTACAAACAAAATTTTTGAAGACATCGATAAAAAACGAACGTGTATGGCACGCAGGACTTCTACAACAACTCTTGACTTATTTCCCAACAGACTACTACGAACTAATGAAAAGTTATATAACTGGAAGACAATTTTATGTAAAATTCGAAGATAAGTATTCTGAAATACTAACAATGGAAGCAGGTGTACCGCAAGGTAATGTCCTTGGGCCGCTTCTTTACCTTCTTTACACAGCTGATATCCCTACACCGGCAACTAAGAATTCTCTAATAACAACATTTGCAGACGACACTGTCTTGTTAGCATCAGACAAAGATCCAAGAAAGGCTGCTTATAAACTTCAGGAATTACTTGACAACACCACTCAATGGTTCGAGAAGTGGGGAATCAAAATAAACAAAGATAAAACCGCCCACGTCACATACACTAACAAGAGAAAAAACAATACAATCCAATATTCATAAAGAATAAACAAATCCACCACGACACAAGGACAAAATACTTGGGTATGATTATAGACAATAAACTTAACTGGAAGTTACACATTGGACAAAAACGACGCGAAATTAAGACTAGGTTAAGCAACTTCATTGGCTTTTGGGAAAAAATTCAACGCTCCCACTAGAAAATAAGATACTAATATACAAAGAAATTATTACACCAATATGGCAATATGGCTCAAAGCTTTGGGGAACTGCGAGCAGAACAAATATAATATATGTTATATATGTTGTATAATTACAAACGCAAAATAAGATACTCCGTATAATATCAAAAGCAGAGTGGTATATACTAAATGATAATATCCACCGAGAACTTAAAGTAAAAACAGTCCATGAAGAAATACGCAACAACAGCTTAAGACACACAAACCGACTACTAGAACATTCTAACAGGGAAATTCGGCAACTTCCATTAAAAGGGGAAACCGAGACGAGGAGGCTTAAGCGCAAACGACCAACTGACCTGCAGATGTAAATGGTGTCACAATTTTATAAATATACTAGCGTACCCTCGCCCGCTTCGCTAGGCGATAAATTCAATGATTTGCTGAAAGAGAATAAAATTAATACGAAACAAAGCAAATTCTTTGATAAAATTTCATTCGAACTTTATTGTAACACTTTTTGGTAGACAACGTTTTTGGTTTTTTCATCTTTCGCGTGAATAATGACGATGGTTTGCCAACTCGTGAGCAAGCTACATACAATTGTCCATGAGAAAAAATTGGGTATTCTAAATTAATACCGCACCTCATCTTGATCAGTAATAGTGTCCATTGACTTATACGCAACTATGTCACCAGGTATTTGATCTAAAATAGCTGAATTTATATCATTGACGTCCTTATTTTTCCCAGCTAAAATTGCTCTTTCGCTGAGTCAATCATGGTTTTTGTAATGTTGAACTATGTTTGGAAATACACTCTGTATCAATGCCTCTTTAGACTGTGCAAAAGTGCAGAAATTGTTAGGCAATGCTATCATTCCTGTTGTTTTTTAAAAAAGGCTTATTTTTTTTGGTTAAAAAGTGTTTTTTGAAGTTTTGAAAAACACTTCGCTCTAACAAATTTCTTCTCAGTTAATTGCTGAAAATTAAATATTTTGAAAAAACTAATATATATTATTTTTTTTTTAATTTAACGTTTTTGAGAAAATTTTGTTCTTGAAAAAATTTCATACTTTTGTAAAAGTTTAAATTGATTTGTTAAAAAAGATTTTTTTCCGCTTTGAAAAACACCCCCTCGAAAAAATGTATTCTCTATTAATAGTGGAATATGAAATGCTTTGAAAACACCATTTTTTTTTTAAATTTTGTTTGGTTTTCAGAAAATTTTGTTTTGAAAAAATTTCATACCCTTGAAAAAGTTTTATTTTATTTTATTTGTTTAAAATTTTTGAAATTTTTTTTTTTGTAATTTTAGAAAAACACCTCTTCGAAGAAATTTCTTTTATCTTTTTGAGGAAAATTTGGTTTTGAAAAAATTTCATGCTTTCGAAATTTTTTTCTTTTACTTTATTTCTTCAAAATTTTTGAAAAAATTTTTTTTTATAATTTTCGAAAACACCCCTTTGAAAAAATGTTTTCTATGTGTCACAGTGGTATTCCTTTAACTTTTAGGATTATAGTCAAATACTTACAAATATCTACGCTTTCACAAATAGCAATAATAAACAAATTTCCTCCAAACCAAAAAATTTACTTTTTTTCTAAAAAAATTCTAAACAAACAACGTAATAAATTTAGAATTTTGTGTTCACGAAAAAACAGTATTGTTTTTATTGTATTAACTGAAAACCAAAATGTTGCAAAAAATCAAAACAAAACTAAATTATTTTTTTGTGTTCATTTGGTCTATATGTTCCATAAAAAGTTGATATGGTAAATAATATGCAGGGTCTGATACACGCAAATTTCCATTGACCATTATAGTGACAAAATTATCGATCACCAAACAGGATTTCAAAATCAGAGTTGGAATGAGTTGTTGTGTGGTGTACTTCTGAAAAAATGAGAAATAAACAAAATAAATCTAAAAATTCGAATTCTAACTTTATTTTGTGTATGTTCTTATTACCTTTGAATTTTTCCAATGAAGCACCATTCATTTTAAATTTTCCAAGAATTTTTTTATCATTTCGCGTTTCTTTCCTTTTTCATTCGATTCCAACATTTGTTCATAGCCGAAAACATCGTTTGCAAACGCATTCATTTCCATATAGAATTGGTCAAAGAAAACATTGCTCAATTGAATTGAAACATTATTTTCATAAATACTTAGGACCTTAACTAATGCACCTTGGTACATACCTAACGCAGATATTCATCGCGACCTTGACATCGATACTATTGATGAAACAATACAAAGCGCTAGCAGAAGACACATAAATAGACTATTAACGCATACAAATCCTATGATGAGAAGACTACCAAATAAAGAAAAATCTACCCAAAGTCGGCTTAACCGTCAAACACCAACAGATCTTGCAAAATCCTTGTAATCAATTGTCAACTAATCGTATATGTCATTGTTTGTTAACCACTTGTTTTTAAATAATATGTATATACTTCTTCTAAAAGAGCTTGGGGGCATTGGCCCTTCAATATCACTCTCATTCCATCTTTTTGTAAATCAAATTACTTATTGTCTAACGACAGGTGTAATATTTTATGGAAGAAATAAAAAAAAACAAAAAATTTTCATTCAAATCATTTGAAATTTCTGTATACAATAACGAAAAATTCAAAAAAAGTTGTACACATAAAATGAATGTCGATTCGAAACTTACTTTAATCTAAGAATCGAGCAAGTTTTGTTTTGTACAATATTTTGATTTTTTCTTTTTTTTATATGAAGAAAATATTTAAAAGAAATTTTTGTTTGCTAAAAACCTTCCCCTAGTGGATCCCTATAATATGAAAAAAGAACGAATAAAATTGGCCTCGTATCGGCCCAAAAAAATGCGTACAAACGAACATCATTTCATTTTTATATATTATATATAGATAATATTTATTCATTAAATAATTAAATTAATTAAATAACGAGTTAATTTTTTTTTTTCTTAGATAAATGTATATAGTGGTATTGGCATCTAAATACTGTTGAAACCCACAAAGAAAGAAAAATTGTAAATATTTTAAGTTGAAATAGAAACAATAATAAAGGGTAAAAAAAAAAAAAAAAAATTACAATGAAAAGGAACAATATTCATTTACGTATACGACGGCCGCCGTAGCCGAATGGTGAGTACGTTACTACTATTCGGGAGTGCGTAGGTTCGAATAGTAGTACTTGCCCCTCGGCAGGCAATGGCAAACCTCCGAGTGCATTTCTGCCATGAAAAAGCTCCTCATAACAAACCACTTGCCGCTTGAAATCGACTTAAAACTGTAAGATCCCCCATTTGTGAAACGGCATTAAGACACACACCACAAACATCTAACAGAAGTGTGCGCGCCAATTACACTAGTCTACAAGGAAAAGTATCCGAAATAATTTAAACTAATATCTGCTTCTCTGTCCATGCAAAATTCGGATTGATAACTAAAATTAATTTATTAGTTTGAGTTTTCGAGATATCCTAACCTAAAAGTGCAAAAAACCCCATTTTTGCCCATATTTGAGGTTATGTAGCCTTGCAGATGTTTTCTTTCACCAAAATTAAAGGATGGCATCTTTAAATACAATCCTTCTGTTTTCAAATGGCGTTTTGTTTGCTCAAATATCATTTTTTTTCGCAGAGATATCGCATTTTGAAATTTTCATGTTTCGAAATTTTCCTACACCTGAAAATCGATTAAGATAACATAGACATGATATATTCGATTACTAATTTTCTTGAATTGAGTCTTATTTTTCTTAAAATTTTGTCTCACACCATAAGTGTGCTGACTCACCACATCCCTACACTATCTAACCTTTGGGTACCGAGTCACACACAGCCCTAACCCCTAGAAACCACCCCTATCATACCGCGAGCAGGCTAACCCACATAACCGCAAGCAGGCTTTCCCACAAACTCCAAATTTACATACTATTAATCCATATATTTCAGGCCCTCAAACCCAAGAAAATTAGTAAGCGACTATATCATGTCTATGTTATCTTAATCGATTTTCAGGTGTAGGAAAATTTCGAAACATGAAAATTTCAAAATGCGATATCTCTGCGAAAAAAAATGATATTTGAGCAAACAAAACGCCATTTGAAAAAAGAAGGATTGTATTTAAAGATGCCATCCTTTAATTTTGGTGAAAGAAAACATCTGCAAGGCTACATAACCTCAAATATGGGCAAAAATGGGGTTTTTTGCACTTTTAGGTTAGGATATCTCGAAAACTCAAACTAATAGAGCAATTCTGAGGCCAGATTTGGATTCAGCGCATCATAAACCTTCGGAAATATATAGTCCGGTTTCTGGGTCTGAATGTTGGTTAAATTTTGTCGGCCTGTGTTATTTATGTTTTGCTTATATATTATACTAGCAAACCCCGCCCGCTTCGCTGGCTGGGCACACTAAAATAGAATAGATTTGGTTTAGAACAGAAAAGATATGGTTTTCATATTATTTATTTCTTTATTCTTTATTCAAGCGCTTTGGCATAAACAATATTTTTTGTTTTTGAGTAAATATATAATGCTGGCTTCCCAGCACGTGGACAGTGGTTCTTCTAAATTCATCCCGCATATTTCTAAAGTTTGCCCTTGTGATTTATTGATAGTTATTGCAAATGCTAAACGAGTGGGCAGTTGTAAACGATTGAATTCAAATGGCAATTCAGGTGGAATCATTGGAATTCTCGGTATTAGGACGTCTTCATTCTTGAATTTGCCAATTAAAATAGTTGCTTCGATAACATTATTCATCAATCGTTTGACTACAAGTCTAGTTCCGTTACATAGCGGCTTTGTTCAAATTGATGTCTCTTGGTCGATTTGATCTGGACCGTGCCATTCGTTGCCGATTTGCTTCATTTTCTTCTTGACGTTCTTCTGATGTCACGTTATTCCGAGCATTTCTCATGCGCCTATTATTATTTGTCGAGCGACTAATATGAATACGCGATTGTCTTGACATTTGTACTATTACAGTATTGTAATTATGGTATTCTGAAATTTTGTGGATTATATTTTTTGTTTTTTTATTTTTTTTTTATTATATGATTCACTCATGGTACAACGTAGTTTATCGCATATGAACCGAAAAAATAAATCCACTAAATTTGATGAAAACTTACATTAATTAATTCCAATTTACCACGTGAAAATTCCTAAATGTATAAGAAAAATATAAGCACGTGAGCGATTGTTAATTGAAAAAATAATAAATTTCTTTTTCTTTTTGACGATTGTTTCTTAGTTATTCATTTGCGTTGACATGATCATCAAGTATTAACAATGTGTGTAAGTTTGGTTTAATTCGGCGCAAAGACACGGCGGGTCCACGTTTTGGTATATATTTCGAGACCCTAGTCATCAATAGGTATGAAAATTACCCCGTATTAAAGAACTTATCAACAGCTTTCATTTGATGTCCATATTGTACATACACAACCAAAGGTTACCCGGGTCCACGTTTTGACCTATATCTCGAGACCCCAGTCACGGAGCGGCATGAAAAATACTCTGTACTAAAGCATTCACCAACAGCTTCAATTTGATATCCATATTGTACAAACACATTCTAGGCTACACGTTTTGGTCTCTATCTCGAGACCCTAGTCACGGAGCGGCATGAAAAATACTCTGAACTAAAGGATTCACCAACAGCTTCCATCTGATATCCATATTGAACAAACACATTCTAGGCTCCACATTTTGGCTCCACATTTCCACCCTAGTCACGGAGTGGCATGAAAAATACTCTGAACTAAAGCATTCACCAACAGCTTCCATCTGATATCCATATTGTACAAACACATTCTAGGCTACACGTTTTGGTCTCTATCTCGAGACCCTAGTCACGGAGCGGCATGAAAAATACTCCGTACTAAAGAATTCTCCAACAGCTTCAATTTGATATCCATATTGTACAAACACATTCTAGGCTACACGTGTTTGTCTCTATCTCGAGACCCTAGTCACGGAGCGGCATGAATAATACTCTGAACTAAAGCATTCACCAACAGATTCCATCTGATACCCATATTGTACATACACATTCTAGGCTACACGTTTTGGTCTCTATCTCGAGACCCTAGTCACGGAGCGGCATGAAAAATACTCTGTACTAAAGCATTCACCAACAGCTTCAATTTGATATCCATATTGTACAAACACATTCTAGGGTCCACGTGTTGGTCCCTATCTCGAGACCCTAGTCACGGAGCGGCATGAATAATACTCTGAACTAAAGCATTCACCAACAGCTTCCATCTGATACCCATATTGTACATACACATTCTAGGCTACACGTGTTGGTCTCTATCTCGAGACCCT
Organism: Anastrepha ludens; assembly: GCF_028408465.1. NCBI lineage: Eukaryota > Metazoa > Arthropoda > Insecta > Diptera > Tephritidae > Anastrepha > Anastrepha ludens. The sequence continues at coordinate 4,748,182 of NC_071504.1, forward strand.
AGTCACGGAGCGGCATGAATAATACTCTGAACTAAAGCATTCACCAACAGCTTCCATCTGATACCCATATTGTACATACACATCCGAAGGTTACCCGGATCCACGTTTTGACCTATATCTCGAGCCCTATTTCCAAAATAAAATATAATCCATGTTACTCGTGGATGATGTGGCTTTCGAATGGTGAAAGAATTTTTAAAATCGGTCCAGTAGTTTTTGAGCCTATTCATTACAAACAAACAAAGTTTTCCTCTTTATAATATTAGTATAGACAAAAACCTCCTGGTATACATTTAGAGAAATAGTCATCTGTAATCTTAACAATAAAATAAGCTTAAAGACCTTTGACGAAATCGACAGTGCGATAGCCTATTTTAATCACACAATAATGAACGCCACTATGAAATCAACTCCACAAAAAACTATCTGTTCTTCGAGCTACAATATACCTGCGCACATCCAAGAAAAAATCAAAATCAAAAACCGCTTACGTAAACGCTGGCAAATAACAAGGCTGCCACTTGACAAAAGCAAGCTAAACGCTGCTACAAAGGAAATCAAGCAAATGCTATTCGACCATAATAATATGAAACTTAAGAGACGCATCGAAAAACTTGGACCCGGTATAACGACAAACTATTCCCTATGGAAAGCTACAAACAAAATCGAAAATAAAATTTTATACAAACCACCTATCAGAAAACTTGATGGCAGCTGGACTAGAACAAATCTTGACAAGGCTGAAGTTCTCGCAAAACACTTCAAAAGCACTTTTACGAACAATACGCCTAATGTAAACCTTCTCCCGACCCACGCAAAAAAGATCCATGCAAACCAAAAAATGTTACATTAGAAGAAATAAAACAATGCATATGTAAGAGAACTGATCCTAAGAAGTTGCCAGGATACGACCTAATAACTGGAAAAATTTTAAGAGAACTCCCAGAGAAGGGGCTTATCTATATAAGGAATTTGTTCAATCAAATCTTGAACTTGAAAGATTTCCCAAAAGTATGGAAAATTGCTCAAATTATAGCAATACCAAAACCATGCAAAGATCCTACGCAAGTAACTTCGTACAGACCTATAAGCCTCCTACCAGTATTATCAAAAATTTTTGAAAAGTTACTTTTTGACAGAATCGATCCCATTATACAAAAGGACAAAATAATACCTTGCCACCAGTTCGGATTCAGGCAAAAACATTCCACCATCCAACAAGTTCACAGAGTTACAAACAAAATTTTTGAAGACATCGATAAAAAACGAACGTGTATGGCACGCAGGACTTCTACAACAACTCTTGACTTATTTCCCAACAGACTACTACGAACTAATGAAAAGTTATATAACTGGAAGACAATTTTATGTAAAATTCGAAGATAAGTATTCTGAAATACTAACAATGGAAGCAGGTGTACCGCAAGGTAATGTCCTTGGGCCGCTTCTTTACCTTCTTTACACAGCTGATATCCCTACACCGGCAACTAAGAATTCTCTAATAGCAACATTTGCAGACGACACTGTCTTGTTAGCATCAGACAAAGATCCAAGAAAGGCTGCTTATAAACTTCAGGAATTACTTGACAACACCACTCAATGGTTCGAGAAGTGAGGATTCACAATAAACGAAGATAAAACCGCCCACGTCACATACACTAACAAGAGAAAAAACAATACAATCCAATATTCATAAAGAATAAACAAATCCACCACGACACAAGGACAAAATACTTGGGTATGATTATAGACAATAAACTTAACTGGAAGTTACACATTGGACAAAAACGACGCGAAATTAAGACTAGGTTAAACAACTTCATTGGCTTTTGGGAAAAAATTCAACGCTCCCACTAGAAAATAAGATACTAATATACAAAGAAATTATTACACCAATATGGCAATATGGCTCAAAGCTTTGGGGAACTGCGAGCAGAACAAATATAATATATGTTATATATGTTGTATAATTACAAACGCAAAATAAGATACTCCGTATAATATCAAAAGCAGAGTGGTATATACTAAATGATAATATCCACCGAGAACTTAAAGTAAAAACAGTCCATGAAGAAATACGCAACAACAGCTTAAGACACACAAACCGACTACTAGAACATTCTAACAGGGAAATTCGGCAACTTCCATTAAAAGGGGAAACCGAGACGAGGAGGCTTAAGCGCAAACGACCAACTGACCTGCAGATGTAAATGGTGTCACAATTTTATAAATATACTAGCGTACCCTCGCCCGCTTCGCTAGGCGATAAATTCAATGATTTGCTGAAAGAGAATAAAATTAATACGAAACAAAGCAAATTCTTTGATAAAATTTCATTCGAACTTTATTGTAACACTTTTTGGTAGACAACGTTTTTGGTTTTTTCATCTTTCGCGTGAATAATGACGATGGTTTGCCAACTCGTGAGCAAGCTACATACAATTGTCCATGAGAAAAAATTGGGTATTCTAAATTAATACCGCACCTCATCTTGATCAGTAATAGTGTCCATTGACTTATACGCAACTATGTCACCAGGTATTTGATCTAAAATAGCTGAATTTATATCATTGACGTCCTTATTTTTCCCAGCTAAAATTGCTCTTTCGCTGAGTCAATCATGGTTTTTGTAATGTTGAACTATGTTTGGAAATACACTCTGTATCAATGCCTCTTTAGACTGTGCAAAAGTGCAGAAATTGTTAGGCAATGCTATCATTCCTGTTGTTTTTTAAAAAAGGCTTATTTTTTTTGGTTAAAAAGTGTTTTTTGAAGTTTTGAAAAACACTTCGCTCTAACAAATTTCTTCTCAGTTAATTGCTGAAAATTAAATATTTTGAAAAAACTATATTATTTTTTTTTTAATTTAACGTTTTTGAGAAAATTTTGTTCTTGAAAAAATTTCATACTTTTGTAAAAGTTTAAATTGATTTGCTAAAAAAGATTTTTTTCCGCTTTGAAAAACACCCCCTCGAAAAAATGTATTCTCTATTAATAGTGGAATATGAAATGCTTTGAAAACACCATTTTTTTTTTAAATTTTGTTTGGTTTTCAGAAAATTTTGTTTTGAAAAAATTTCATACCCTTGAAAAAGTTTTATTTTATTTTATTTGTTTAAAATTTTTGAAATTTTTTTTTTGTAATTTTAGAAAAACACCTCTTCGAAGAAATTTCTTTTATCTTTTTGAGGAAAATTTGGTTTTGAAAAAATTTCATGCTTTCGAAATTTTTTTCTTTTACTTTATTTCTTCAAAATTTTTGAAAAAATTTTTTTTTATAATTTTCGGAAACACCCCTTTGAAAAAATGTTTTCTATGTGTCACAGTGGTATTCCTTTAACTTTTAGGATTATAGTCAAATACTTACAAATATCTACGCTTTCACAAATAGCAATAATAAACAAATTTCCTCAAACCAAAAAATTTCCTTTTTTTCTAAAAAAATTCTAAACAAACAACGTAATAAATTTAGAATTTTGTGTTCACGAAAAAACAGTATTGTTTTTATTGTATTAACTGAAAACCAAAATGTTGCAAAAAATCAAAACAAAACTAAATTATTTTTTTGTGTTCATTTGGTCTATATGTTCCATAAAAAGTTGATATGGTAAATAATATGCAGGGTCTGATACACGCAAATTTCCATTGACCATTATAGTGACAAAATTATCGATCACCAATTCCAAAAGGATTTCAAAATCAGAGTTGGAATGAGTTGTTGTGTGGTGTACTTCTGAAAAAATGAGAAATAAACAAAATAAATCTAAAAATTCGAATTCTAACTTTATTTTGTGTATGTTCTTATTACCTTTGAATTTTTCCAATGAAGCACCATTCATTTTAAATTTTCCAAGAATTTTTTTTATCATTTCGCGTTTCTTTCCTTTTTCATTCGATTCCAACATTTGTTCATAGCCGAAAACATCGTTTGCAAACGCATTCATTTCCATATAGAATTGGTCAAAGAAAACATTGCTCAATGGAATTGAAACATTATTTTCATAAATACTTAGGACCTTAACTAATGCACCTTGGTACATACCTAACGCAGATATTCATCGCGACCTTGACATCGATACTATTGATGAAACAATACAAAGCGCTAGCAGAAGACACATAAATAGACTATTAACGCATACAAATCCTATGATGAGAAGACTACCAAATAAAGAAAAATCTACCCAAAGTCGGCTTAACCGTCAAACACCAACAGATCTTGCAAAATCCTTGTAATCAATTGTCAACTAATCGTATATGTCATTGTTTGTTAACCACTTGTTTTTAAATAATATGTATATACTTCTTCTAAAAGAGCTTGGGGGCATTGGCCCTTCAATATCACTCTCATTCCATCTTTTTGTAAATCAAATTACTTATTGTCTAACGACAGGTGTAATATTTTATGGAAGAAATAAAAAAAAAACAAAAAATTTTCATTCAAATCATTTGAAATTTCTGTATACAATAACGAAAAATTCAAAAAAAGTTGTACACATAAAATGAATGTCGATTCGAAACTTACTTTAATCTAAGAATCGAGCAAGTTTTGTTTTGTACAATATTTTGATTTTTTGTTTTTTTTATACGAAGAAAATATTTAAAAGAAATGTTTGTTTGCTAAAAACCTTCCCCTAGTGGATCCCTATAATATGAAAAAAGAACGAATAAAATTGGCCTCGTATCGGCCCAAAATAATGCGTACAAACGAACATCATTTCATTTTTATATATATAGATAATATTTATTCATTAAATAATTAAATTAATTAAATAACGAGTTAATTTTTTTTTTTCTTAGATAAATGTATATAGTGGTATTGGCATCTAAATACTGTTGAAACCCACAAAGAAAGAAAAATTGTAAATATTTTAAGTTGAAATAGAAACAATAATAAAGGGTAAAAAAAAAAAAAAAAAAAAATTACAATGAAAAGGAACAATATTCATTTACGTATACGACGGCCGCCATAGCCGAATGGTGAGTACGTTACTACTATTCGGGAGTGCGTAGGTTCGAATAGTAGTACTTGCCCCTCGGCAGGCAATGGCAAACCTCCGAGCGCATTTCTGACATGAAAAAGCTCCTCATAACAAACCACTTGCCGCTTGAAATCGACTTAAAACTGTAGGATCCCCCATTTGTGAAACGGCATTAAGACACACACCACAAACATCTAACAGAAGTGTGCGCGCCAATTACACTAGTCTACAAGGAAAAGTATCCGAAATAATTTAAACTAATATCTGCTTCTCTGTCCATGCAAAATTCGGATTGATAACTAAAATTAATTTATTAGTTTGAGTTTTCGAGATATCCTAACCTAAAAGTGCAAAAAACCCCATTTTTGCCCATATTTGAGGTTATGCAGCCTTGCAGATGTTTTCTTTCAACAAAATTAAAGGATGGCATCTTTAAATACAATCCTTCTGTTTTCAAATGGCGTTTTGTTTGCTCAAATATCATTTTTTTCGCAGAGATATCGCATTTTGAAATTTTCATGTTTCGAAATTTTCCTACACCTGAAAATCGATTAAGATAACATAGACATGATATATTCGATTACTAATTTTCTTGAATTGAGTCTTATTTTTCTTAAAATTTTGTCTCACACCATAAGTGTGCTGACTCACCACATCCCTACACTATCTAACCTTTGGGTACCGAGTCACACACAGCCCTAACCCCTAGAAACCACCCCTATCATACCGCGAGCAGGCTAACCCACATAACCGCAAGCAGGCTTTCCCACAAACTCCAAATTTACATACTATTAATCCATATATTTCAGGCCCTCAAACCCAAGAAAATTAGTAAGCGACTATATCATGTCTATGTTATCTTAATCGATTTTCAGGTGTAGGAAAATTTCGAAACATGAAAATTTCAAAATGCGATATCTCTGCGAAAAAAAATGATATTTGAGCAAACAAAACGCCATTTGAAAAAAGAAGGATTGTATTTAAAGATGCCATCCTTTAATTTTGGTGAAAGAAAACATCTGCAAGGCTACATAACCTCAAATATGGGCAAAAATGGGGTTTTTTGCACTTTTAGGTTAGGATATCTCGAAAACTCAAACTAATAGAGCACTTCTGAGGCCAGATTTGGATTCAGCGCATCATAAACCTTCGGAAATATATAGTCCGGTTTCTGGGTCTGAATGTTGGTTAAATTTTGTCGGCCTGTGTTATTTATGTTTTGCTTATATATTATACTAGCAAACCCCGCCCGCTTCGCTGGCTGGGCACACTAAAATAGAATAGATTTGGTTTAGAACAGAAAAGATATGGTTTTCATATTATTTATTTCTTTATTCTTTATTCAAGCGCTTTGGCATAAACAATATTTTTTGTTTTTGAGTAAATATATAATGCTGTTGGCTTCCCAACACGTGGACAGTGGTTTTTCTAAATTCATCCCGCATATTTCTAAAGTTTGCCCTTGTGATTTATTGATAGTTATTGCAAATGCTAAACGAGTGGGCAGTTGCAAACGATTGAATTCAAATGGCAATTCAGGTGGAATCATTGGAATTCTCGGTATTAGGACGTCTTCATTCTTGAATTTGCCAATTAAAATAGTTGCTTCGATAACATTATTCATCAATCGTTTGACTACAAGTCTAGTTCCGTTACATAGCGGCTTTGTTCAAATTGATGTCTCTTGGTCGATTTGATCTGGACCGTGCCATTCGTTGCCGATTTGCTTCATTTTCTTCTTGACGTTCTTCTGATGTCGCGTTATTCCGAGCATTTCTCATGCGCCTATTATTATTTGTCGAGCGACTAATATGAATACGCGATTGTCTTGACATTTGTACTATTACAGTATTGTAATTATGGTATTCTGAAATTTTGTGGATTATATTTTTTGTTTTTTTATTTTTTTTTTATTATATGATTCACTCATGGTGCAACGTAGTTTATCGCATATGAACCGAAAAAATAAATCCACTAAATTTGATGAAAACTTACATTAATTAATTCCAATTTACCACGTGAAAATTCCTAAATGTATAAGAAAAATATAAGCACGTGAGCGATTGTTAATTGAAAAAATAATAAATTTCTTTTTTCTTTTTGACGATTGTTTCTTAGTTATTCATTTGCGTTGACATGATCATCAAGTATTAACAATGTGTGTAAGTTTGGTTTAATTCGGCGCAAAGACACGGCGGGTCCACGTTTTGGCATATATTTCGAGACCCTAGTCATCAATAGGTATGAAAATTACCCCGTATTAAAGAACTTATCAACAGCTTTCATTTGATGTCCATATTGTACATACACAACCAAAGGTTACCCGGGTCCACGTTTTGACCTATATCTCGAGACCCCAGTCACGGAGCGGCATGAAAAATACTCTGTACTAAAGCATTCACCAACAGCTTCAATTTGATATCCATATTGTACAAACACATTCTAGGCTACACGTTTTGGTCTCTATCTCGAGACCCTAGTCACGGAGCGGCATGAAAAATACTCTGAACTAAAGCATTCACCAACAGCTTCCATCTGATATCCATATTGAACAAACACATTCTAGGCTCCACATTTTGGTCTCTATCTCGAGACCCTAGTCACGGAGTGGCATGAAAAATACTCTGAACTAAAGCATTCACCAACAGCTTCCATCTGATATCCATATTGTACAAACACATTCTAGGCTACACGTTTTGGTCTCTATCTCGAGACCCTAGTCACGGAGCGGCATGAAAAATACTCTGTACTAAAGCATTCACCAACAGCTTCAATTTGATATCCATATTGTACAAACACATTCTAGGGTCCACGTGTTGGTCTCTATCTCGAGACCCTAGTCACGGAGCGGCATGAATAATACTCTGAACTAAAGCATTCACCAACAGCTTCCATCTGATACCCATATTGTACATACACATCCGAAGGTTACCCGGATCCACGTTTTGACCTATATCTCGAGCCCTATTTCCAAAATAAAATATAATCCATGTTACTCGTGGATGATGTAGCTTTCGAATGGTGAAAGAATTTTTAAAATCGGTCCTGTAGTTTTTGAGCCTATTCATTACAAACAAACAAAGTTTTCCTCTTTATAATATTAGTATAGACAAAAACCTCCTGGTATACATTTAGAGAAATAGTCATCTGTAATCTTAACAATAAAATAAGCTTAAAGACCTTTGACGAAATCGACAGTGCGATAGCCTATTTTAATCACACAATAATGAACGCCACTATGAAATCAACTCCACAAAAAACTATCTGTTCTTCGAGCTACAATATACCTGCGCACATCCAAGAAAAAATCAAAATCAAAAACCGCTTACGTAAACGCTGGCAAATAACAAGGCTGCCACTTGACAAAAGCAAGCTAAACGCTGCTACAAAGGAAATCAAGCAAATGCTATTCGACCATAAAAATATGAAACTTAAGAGACGCATCGAAAAACTTGGACCCGGTATAACGACAAACTATTCACTATGGAAAGCTACAAACAAAATCGAAAATAAAATTTTATACAAACCACCTATCAGAAAACTTGATGGCAGCTGGACTAGAACAAATCTTGGCAAGGCTGAAGTTCTCGCAAAACACTTCAAAAGCACTTTTACGAACAATACGCCTAATGTAAACCTTCTCCCGACCCACGCAAAAAAGATCCATGCAAACCAAAAAATGTTACATTAGAAGAAATAAAACAATGCATATGTAAGAGAACTGATCCTAAGAAGTTGCCAGGATACGACCTAATAACTGGAAAAATTTTAAGAGAACTCCCAGAGAAGGGGCTTATCTATATAAGGAATTTGTTCAATCAAATCTTGAACTTGAAATATTTCCCAAAAGTATGGAAAATTGCTCAAATTATAGCAATACCAAAACCATGCAAAGATCCTACGCAAGTAACTTCGTACAGACCTATAAGCCTCCTACCAGTATTATCAAAAATTTTTGAAAAGTTACTTTTTGACAGAATCGATCCCATTATACAAAAGGACAAAATAATACCTTGCCACCAGTTCGGATTCAGGCAAAAACATTCCACCATCCAACAAGTTCACAGAGTTACAAACAAAATTTTTGAAGACATCGATAAAAAACGAACGTGTATGGCACGCAGGACTTCTACAACAACTCTTGACTTATTTCCCAACAGACTACTACGAACTAATGAAAAGTTATATAACTGGAAGACAATTTTATGTAAAATTCGAAGATAAGTATTCTGAAATACTAACAATGGAAGCAGGTGTACCGCAAGGTAATGTCCTTGGGCCGCTTCTTTACCTTCTTTGCACAGCTGATATCCCTACACCGGCAACTAAGAATTCTCTAATAGCAACATTTGCAGACGACACTGTCTTGTTAGCATCAGACAAAGATCCAAGAAAGGCTGCTTATAAACTTCAGGAATTACTTGACAACACCACTCAATGGTTCGAGAAGCGGGGATTCAAAATAAACGAAGATAAAACCGCCCTCGTCACATACACTAACAAGAGAAAAAAACAATACAATCCAATATTCATAAAGAATAAACAAATCCACCACGACACAAGGGCAAAATACTTGGGTATGATTATAGACAATAAACTTAACTGGAAGTTACACATTGGACAAAAACGACGCGAAATCAAGACTAGGTTAAACAACTTCATTGGCTTTTGGGAAAAAATTCAACGCTCCCACTAGAAAATAAGATACTAATATACAAAGAAATTATTACACCAATATGGAAATATGGCTCAAAGCTTTGGGGAACTGCGAGCAGAACAAATATAAAAATTATACAACAAACGCAAAATAAGATACTCCGTATAATATCAAAAGCAGAGTGGTATATACTAAATGATAATATCCACCGAGAACTTAAAGTGAAAACAGTCCATGAAGAAATACGCAACAACAGCTTAAGACACACAAACCGACTACTAGAACATTCTAACAGGGAAATTCGGCAACTTCCATTAAAAGAGGAAACCGAGACGAGGAGGCTTAAGCGCAAACGACCAACTGACCTGCAGATGTAAATGGTGTCACAATTTTATGAATATATAATATTTATTCATTAAATAATTAAATTAATTAAATAACGAGTTAATTTTTTTTTTCTTAGATAAATGTATATAGTGGTATTGGCATCTAAATACTGTTGAAACCCACAAAGAAAGAAAAATTGTAAATATTTTAAGTTGAAATAGAAACAATAATAAGGGGTAAAAAAAAAAAAAAAAATTACAATGAAAAGGAACAATATTCATTTACGTATACGACGGCCGCCGTAGCCGAATGGTGAGTACGTTACTACTATTCGGGAGTGCGTAGGTTCGGATAGTAGTACTTGCCCCTCGGCAGGCAATGGCAAACCTCCGAGTGCATTTCTGCCATGAAAAAGCTCCTCATAACAAACCACTTGCCGCTAGAAATCGACTTAAAACTGTAGGATCCCCCATTTGTGAAAAGGCATTAAGACACACACCACAAATAGGAGGAACTCGCCCAAACATCTAACAGAAGTGTGCGCGCCAATTATTTATGTTATGCTTATATATTATAATAGCAAACCCCGCCCGCTTCGCTGGGCACACTAAAATAGTATATATATGGTTGAGAACAGAAAAGATATGGTTTTCATATTATTTATTTCTTTATTCTTTATTCAAGCGCTTTGGCATACATAATATTTTTTGTTTTTGAGTAAATATATAATGCTGTTAGCTTCCCAACACGTGAACAGTGGTTCTTCTAAACTCATCCCGCATATTTCTAAAGTTTGCCCTTGTGATTTATTGATAGTTATTGCAAATGCTAAACGAGTGGGCAGTTGCAAACGATTGAATTCAAATGGCAATTCAGGTGGAATCATTGGAATTCTCGGTATTAGGACGTCTTCATTCTTGAATTTGCCAATTAAAATAGTTGCTTCGATAACATTATTCATCAATCGTTTGACTACAAGTCTAGTTCCGTTACATAGCAGCTTTGTTCAAATTGATGTCTCTTGGTCGATTTGATCTGGACCGTGCCATTCGTTGCCGATTTGCTTCATTTTCTTCTTGACGTTCTTCTGATGTCGCGTTATTCCGAGCATTTCTCATGCGCCCATTGTTATTTGTCGAGCGACTAATATGAATACGCGATTGTCTTGACATTTGTACTATTACAGTATTGTAATTATGGTATTCTGAAATTTTGTGGATTATATTTTTTGTTTTTTTATTATTTTTTTATTATATGATTCACTCATGGTGCAACGTAGTTTATCGCATATGAACCGAAAAAATAAATCCACTAAATTTGATGAAAACTTACATTAATTAATTCCAATTTACCACGTGAAAATTCCTAAATGTATAAGAAAAATATAAGCACGTGAGCGATTGTTAATTGAAAAAATAATAAATTTCTTTTTTCTTTTTGACGATTGTTTCTTAGTTATTCATTTGCGTTGACATGATCATCAAGTGTTAACAATGTGTGTAAGTTTGGTTTAATTCGGCGCAAAGACACGGCGGGTCCACGTTTTGGCATATATTTCGAGACCCCAGTCACGGAGCGGCATGAAAAATACTCTGTACTAAAGCATTCACCAACAGCTTCAATTTGATATCCATATTGTACAAACACATTCTAGGCAACACGTTTTGGTCTCTATCTCGAGACCCCAGTCACGGAGCGGCATGAAAAATACTCTGTACTAAAGCATTCACCAACAGCTTCAATTTGATATCCATATTGTACAAACACATTCTAGGCTACACGTTTTGGTCTCTATCTCGAGACCCTAGTCACGGAGTGGCATGAAAAATACTCTGAACTAAAGCATTCACCAACAGCTTCCATCTGATATCCATGTTGAACAAACACATTCTAGGCTCCACATTTTGGTCTCTATCTCGAGACCCTAGTCACGGAGTGGCATGAAAAATACTCTGAACTAAAGCATTCACCAACAGCTTCCATCTGATATCCATATTGTACAAACACATTCTAGGCTACACGTTTTGGTCTCTATCTCGAGACCCTAGTCACGGAGCGGCATGAAAAATACTCTGTACTAAAGCATTCACCAACAGCTTCAATTTGATATTCATATTGTACAAACACATTCTAGGGTCCACGTGTTGGTCTCTATCTCGAGACCCTAGTCACGGAGCGGCATGAATAATACTCTGAACTAAAGCATTCACCAACAGCTTCCATCTGATACCCATATTGTACATACACATCCGAAGGTTACCCGGATCCACGTTTTGACCTATATCTCGAGCCCTATTTCCAAAATAAAATATAATCCATGTTACTCGTGGATGATGTAGCTTTCGAATGGTGAAAGAATTTTTAAAATCGGTCCAGTAGTTTTTGAGCCTATTCATTACAAACAAACAAAGTTTTCCTCTTTATAATATTAGTATAGACAAAAACCTCCTGGTATACATTTAGAGAAATAGTCATCTGTAATCTTAACAATAAAATAAGCTTAAAGACCTTTGACGAAATCGACAGTGCGATAGCCTATTTTAATCACACAATAATGAACGCCACTATGAAATCAACTCCACAAAAAACTATCTGTTCTTCGAGCTACAATATACCTGCGCACATCCAAGAAAAAATCAAAATCAAAAACCGCTTACGTAAACGCTGGCAAATAACAAGGCTGCCACTTGACAAAAGCAAGCTAAACGCTGCTACAAAGGAAATCAAGCAAATGCTATTCGACCATAAAAATATGAAACTTAAGAGACGCATCGAAAAACTTGGACCCGGTATAACGACAAACTATTCACTATGGAAAGCTACAAACAAAATCGAAAATAAAATTTTATACAAACCACCTATCAGAAAACTTGATGGCAGCTGGACTAGAACAAATCTTGGCAAGGCTGAAGTTCTCGCAAAACACTTCAAAAGCACTTTTACGAACAATACGCCTAATGTAAACCTTCTCCCGACCCACGCAAAAAAGATCCATGCAAACCAAAAAATGTTACATTAGAAGAAATAAAACAATGCATATGTAAGAGAACTGATCCTAAGAAGTTGCCAGGATACGACCTAATAACTGGAAAAATTTTAAGAGAACTCCCAGAGAAGGGGCTTATCTATATAAGGAATTTGTTCAATCAAATCTTGAACTTGAAATATTTCCCAAAAGTATGGAAAATTGCTCAAATTATAGCAATACCAAAACCATGCAAAGATCCTACGCAAGTAACTTCGTACAGACCTATAAGCCTCCTACCAGTATTATCAAAAATTTTTGAAAAGTTACTTTTTGACAGAATCGATCCCATTATACAAAAGGACAAAATAATACCTTGCCACCAGTTCGGATTCAGGCAAAAACATTCCACCATCCAACAAGTTCACAGAGTTACAAACAAAATTTTTGAAGACATCGATAAAAAACGAACGTGTATGGCACGCAGGACTTCTACAACAACTCTTGACTTATTTCCCAACAGACTACTACGAACTAATGAAAAGTTATATAACTGGAAGACAATTTTATGTAAAATTCGAAGATAAGTATTCTGAAATACTAACAATGGAAGCAGGTGTACCGCAAGGTAATGTCCTTGGGCCGCTTCTTTACCTTCTTTGCACAGCTGATATCCCTACACCGGCAACTAAGAATTCTCTAATAGCAACATTTGCAGACGACACTGTCTTGTTAGCATCAGACAAAGATCCAAGAAAGGCTGCTTATAAACTTCAGGAATTACTTGACAACACCACTCAATGGTTCGAGAAGCGGGGATTCAAAATAAACGAAGATAAAACCGCCCTCGTCACATACACTAACAAGAGAAAAAAACAATACAATCCAATATTCATAAAGAATAAACAAATCCACCACGACACAAGGGCAAAATACTTGGGTATGATTATAGACAATAAACTTAACTGGAAGTTACACATTGGACAAAAACGACGCGAAATCAAGACTAGGTTAAACAACTTCATTGGCTTTTGGGAAAAAATTCAACGCTCCCACTAGAAAATAAGATACTAATATACAAAGAAATTATTACACCAATATGGAAATATGGCTCAAAGCTTTGGGGAACTGCGAGCAGAACAAATATAAAAATTATACAACAAACGCAAAATAAGATACTCCGTATAATATCAAAAGCAGAGTGGTATATACTAAATGATAATATCCACCGAGAACTTAAAGTGAAAACAGTCCATGAAGAAATACGCAACAACAGCTTAAGACACACAAACCGACTACTAGAACATTCTAACAGGGAAATTCGGCAACTTCCATTAAAAGAGGAAACCGAGACGAGGAGGCTTAAGCGCAAACGACCAACTGACCTGCAGATGTAAATGGTGTCACAATTTTATGAATATATAATATTTATTCATTAAATAATTAAATTAATTAAATAACGAGTTAATTTTTTTTTTCTTAGATAAATGTATATAGTGGTATTGGCATCTAAATACTGTTGAAACCCACAAAGAAAGAAAAATTGTAAATATTTTAAGTTGAAATAGAAACAATAATAAAGGGTAAAAAAAAAAAAAAAAAAATTACAATGAAAAGGAACAATATTCATTTACGTATACGACGGCCGCCGTAGCCGAATGGTGAGTACGTTACTACTATTCGGGAGTGCGTAGGTTCGGATAGTAGTACTTGCCCCTCGGCAGGCAATGGCAAACCTCCGAGTGCATTTCTGCCATGAAAAAGCTCCTCATAACAAACCACTTGCCGCTAGAAATCGACTTAAAACTGTAGGATCCCCCATTTGTGAAAAGGCATTAAGACACACACCACAAATAGGAGGAACTCGCCCAAACATCTAACAGAAGTGTGCGCGCCAATTATTTATGTTATGCTTATATATTATACTAGCAAACCCCGCCCGCTTCGCTGGGCACACTAAAATAGTATATATATGGTTGAGAACAGAAAAGATATGGTTTTCATATTATTTATTTCTTTATTCTTTATTCAAGCGCTTTGGCATACATAATATTTTTTGTTTTTGAGTAAATATATAATGCTGTTAGCTTCCCAACACGTGAACAGTGGTTCTTCTAAACTCATCCCGCATATTTCTAAAGTTTGCCCTTGTGATTTATTGATAGTTATTGCAAATGCTAAACGAGTGGGCAGTTGCAAACGATTGAATTCAAATGGCAATTCAGGTGGAATCATTGGAATTCTCGGTATTAGGACGTCTTCATTCTTGAATTTGCCAATTAAAATAGTTGCTTCGATAACATTATTCATCAATCGTTTGACTACAAGTCTAGTTCCGTTACATAGCAGCTTTGTTCAAATTGATGTCTCTTGGTCGATTTGATCTGGACCGTGCCATTCGTTGCCGATTTGCTTCATTTTCTTCTTGACGTTCTTCTGATGTCGCGTTATTCCGAGCATTTCTCATGCGCCCATTGTTATTTGTCGAGCGACTAATATGAATACGCGATTGTCTTGACATTTGTACTATTACAGTATTGTAATTATGGTATTCTGAAATTTTGTGGATTATATTTTTTGTTTTTTTATTATTTTTTTATTATATGATTCACTCATGGTGCAACGTAGTTTATCGCATATGAACCGAAAAAATAAATCCACTAAATTTGATGAAAACTTACATTAATTAATTCCAATTTACCACGTGAAAATTCCTAAATGTATAAGAAAAATATAAGCACGTGAGCGATTGTTAATTGAAAAAATAATAAATTTCTTTTTTCTTTTTGACGATTGTTTCTTAGTTATTCATTTGCGTTGACATGATCATCAAGTGTTAACAATGTGTGTAAGTTTGGTTTAATTCGGCGCAAAGACACGGCGGGTCCACGTTTTGGCATATATTTCGAGACCCCAGTCACGGAGCGGCATGAAAAATACTCTGTACTAAAGCATTCACCAACAGCTTCAATTTGATATCCATATTGTACAAACACATTCTAGGCAACACGTTTTGGTCTCTATCTCGAGACCCTAGTCACGGAGCGGCATGAAAAATACTCTGAACTAAAGCATTCACCAACAGCTTCAATTTGATATCCATATTGTACAAACACATTCTAGGCTCCACGTTTTGGTCTCTATCTCGAGACCCTAGTCACGGAGCGGCATGAAAAATACTCTGAACTAAAGCATTCACCAACAGCTTCCATCTGATATCCATATTGTACAAACACATTCTAGGCTACACGTTTTGGCCTCTATCTCGAGACCCTAGTCACGGAGCGGCATGAATAATACTCTGAACTAAAGCATTCACCAACAGCTTCCATCTGATACCCATATTGTACATACACATCCGAAGGTTACCCGGATCCACGTTTTGACCTATATCTCGAGCCCTATTTCCAAAATAAAATATAATCCATGTTACTCGTGGATGATGTAGCTTTCGAATGGTGAAAGAATTTTTAAAATCGGTCCAGTAGTTTTTGAGCCTATTCATTACAAACAAACAAAGTTTTCCTCTTTATAATATTAGTATAGAAAAAAACCTCCTGGTATACATCTGTAATCTTAACAATAAAATAAGCTTAAAGACCTTTGACGAAATCGACAGTGCGATAGCCTATTTTAATCACACAATAATGAACGCCACTATGAAATCAACTCCACAAAAAACTATCTGTTCTTCGAGCTACAATATACCTGCGCACATCCAAGAAAAAATCAAAATCAAAAACCGCTTACGTAAACGCTGGCAAATAACAAGGCTGCCACTTAAGAGACGCATCGAAAAACTTGGACCCGGTATAACGGCAAACTATTCACTATGGAAAGCTACAAACAAAATCGAAAATAAAATTTTATACAAACCACCTATCAGAAAACTTGATGGCAGCTGGACTAGAACAAATCTTGACAAGGCTGAAGTTCTCGCAAAACACTTCAAAAGTACTTTTACGAACAATACGCCTAATGTAAACCTTCTCCCGACCCACGCAAAAAAGATCCATGCAAACCAAAAAATGTTACATTAGAAGAAATAAAACAATGCATATGTAAGAGAAGTGATCCTAAGAAGTTGCCAGGATACGACCTAATAACTGGAAAAATTTTAAGAGAACTCCCAGAGAAGGGGCTTATCTATATAAGGAATTTGTTCAATCAAATCTTGAACTTGAAATATTTCCCAAAAGTATGGAAAATTGCTCAAATTATAGCAATACCAAAACCATGCAAAGATCCTACGCAAGTAACTTCGTACAGACCTATAAGCCTCCTACCAGTATTATCAAAAATTTTTGAAAAGTTACTTTTTGACAGAATCGATCCCATTATACAAAAGGACAAAATAATACCTTGCCAACAGTTCGGATTCAGGCAAAAACATTCCACCATCCAACAAGTTCACAGAGTTACAAACAAAATTTTTGAAGACATCGATAAAAAACGAACGTGTATGGCACAACAACTCTTGACTTATTTCCCAACAGACTACTACGAACTAATGAAAAGTTATATAACTGGAAGACAATTTTATGTAAAATTCGAAGATAAGTATTCTGAAATACTAACAATGGAAGCAGGTGTACCGCAAGGTAATGTCCTTGGGCCGCTTCTTTACCTTCTTTACACAGCTGATATCCCTACACCGGCAACTAAGAATTCTCTAATAGCAACATTTGCAGACGACACTGTCTTGTTAGCATCAGACAAAGATCCAAGAAAGGCTGCTTATAAACTTCAGGAATTACTTGACAACACCACTCAATGGTTCGAGAAGCGGGGATTCAAAATAAACGAAGATAAAACCGCCCACGTCACATACACTAACAAGAGAAAAAAACAATACAATCCAATATTCATAAAGAATAAACAAATCCACCACGACACAAGGGCAAAATACTTGGGTATGATTATAGACAATAAACTTAACTGGAAGTTACACATTGGACAAAAACGACGCGAAATCAAGACTAGGTTAAACAACTTCATTGGCTTTTGGGAAAAAATTCAACGCTCCCACTAGAAAATAAGATACTAATATACAAAGAAATTATTACACCAATATGGAAATATGGCTCAAAGCTTTGGGGAACTGCGAGCAGAACAAATATAAAAATTATACAACAAACGCAAAATAAGATACTCCGTATAATATCAAAAGCAGAGTGGTATATACTAAATGATAATATCCACCGAGAACTTAAAGTAAAAACAGTCCATGAAGAAATACGCAACAACAGCTTAAGACGCACAAACCGACTACTAGAACATTCTAACAGGGAAATTCGGCAACTTCCATTAAAAGAGGAAACCGAGACGAGGAGGCTTAAGCGCAAACGACCAACTGACCTGCAGATGTA
Organism: Anastrepha ludens; assembly: GCF_028408465.1. NCBI lineage: Eukaryota > Metazoa > Arthropoda > Insecta > Diptera > Tephritidae > Anastrepha > Anastrepha ludens. The sequence goes on from NC_071504.1 coordinate 4,766,479, forward strand.
AATGGTGTCACAATTTTATGAATATATAATATTTATTCATTAAATAATTAAATTAATTAAATAACGAGTTAATTTTTTTTTTCTTAGATAAATGTATATAGTGGTATTGGCATCTAAATACTGTTGAAACCCACAAAGAAAGAAAAATTGTAAATATTTTAAGTTGAAATAGAAACAATAATAAAGGGTAAAAAAAAAAAAAAAAAATTACAATGAAAAGGAACAATATTCATTTACGTATACGACGGCCGCCGTAGCCGAATGGTGAGTACGTTACTACTATTCGGGAGTGCGTAGGTTCGGATAGTAGTACTTGCCCCTCGGCAGGCAATGGCAAACCTCCGAGTGCATTTCTGCCATGAAAAAGCTCCTCATAACAAACCACTTGCCGCTAGAAATCGACTTAAAACTGTAGGATCCCCCATTTGTGAAAAGGCATTAAGACACACACCACAAATAGGAGGAACTCGCCCAAACATCTAACAGAAGTGTGCGCGCCAATTATTTATGTTATGCTTATATATTATACTAGCAAACCCCGCCCGCTTCGCTGGGCACACTAAAATAGTATATATATGGTTGAGAACAGAAAAGATATGGTTTTCATATTATTTATTTCTTTATTCTTTATTCAAGCGCTTTGGCATACATAATATTTTTTGTTTTTGAGTAAATATATAATGCTGTTAGCTTCCCAACACGTGAACAGTGGTTCTTCTAAACTCATCCCGCATATTTCTAAAGTTTGCCCTTGTGATTTATTGATAGTTATTGCAAATGCTAAACGAGTGGGCAGTTGCAAACGATTGAATTCAAATGGCAATTCAGGTGGAATCATTGGAATTCTCGGTATTAGGACGTCTTCATTCTTGAATTTGCCAATTAAAATAGTTGCTTCGATAACATTATTCATCAATCGTTTGACTACAAGTCTAGTTCCGTTACATAGCAGCTTTGTTCAAATTGATGTCTCTTGGTCGATTTGATCTGGACCGTGCCATTCGTTGCCGATTTGCTTCATTTTCTTCTTGACGTTCTTCTGATGTCGCGTTATTCCGAGCATTTCTCATGCGCCCATTATTATTTGTCGAGCGACTAATATGAATACGCGATTGTCTTGACATTTGTACTATTACAGTATTGTAATTATGGTATTCTGAAATTTTGTGGATTATATTTTTTGTTTTTTTATTATTTTTTTATTATATGATTCACTCATGGTGCAACGTAGTTTATCGCATATGAACCGAAAAAATAAATCCACTAAATTTGATGAAAACTTACATTAATTAATTCCAATTTACCACGTGAAAATTCCTAAATGTATAAGAAAAATATAAGCACGTGAGCGATTGTTAATTGAAAAAATAATAAATTTCTTTTTTCTTTTTAACGATTGTTTCTTAGTTATTCATTTGCGTTGACATGATCATCAAGTGTTAACAATGTGCGTAAGTTTGGTTTAATTCGGCGCAAAGACACGGCGGGTCCACGTTTTGGCATATATTTCGAGACCCTAGTCATCAATAGGTATGGAAATTACCCCGTATTAAAGCACTTATCAACAGCTTTCATTTGATGTCCATATTGTACATACACAACCAAATGTTACCCGGGTCCACGTTTTGACCTATATCTCGAGACCCTAGTCACGGAGCGGCATGAAAAATACTCTGTACTAAAGCATTCACCAACAGCTTCAATTTGATATCCATATTGTACAAACACATTCTAGGCAACACGTTTTGGTCTCTATCTCGAGACCCTAGTCACGGAGCGACACGAAAAATACTCTGAACTAAAGCATTCACCAACAGCTTCAATTTGATATCCATATTGTACAAACACATTCTAGGCTCCACGATTTGGTATCTATCTCGAGACCCTAGTCACGGAGCGGCATGAAAAATACTCTGAACTAAAGCATTCACCAACAGCTTCCATCTGATATCCATATTGTACAAACACATTCTAGGCTCCACGTTTTGGTCTCTATCTCGAGACCCTAGTCACGGAGTGGCATGAAAAATACTCTGAACTAAAGCATTCACCAACAGCTTCCATCTGATATCCATATTGTACAAACACATTCTAGGCTACACGTTTTGGTCTCTATCTCGAGACCCTAGTCACGAAGCGGCATGAAAAATACTCTGTACTAAAGCATTCACCAACAGCTTCAATTTGATATCCATATTGTACAAACACATTCTAGGGTCCACGTGTTGGTCTCTATCTCGAGACCCTAGTCACGGAGCGGCATGAAAAATACTCTGAACTAAAACATTCACCAACAGCTTCCATCTGATACCCATATTGTACATACACATCCGAAGGTTACCCGGATCCACGTTTTGACCTATATCTCGAGCCCTATTTCCAAAATAAAATATAATCCATGTTACTCGTGGATGATGTAGCTTTCGGATGGTGAAAGAATTTTTAAAATCGGTCCAGTAGTTTTTGAGCCTATTCATTACAAACAAACAAAGTTTTCCTCTTTATAATATTAGTATAGACAAAAACCTCCTGGTATACATTTAGAGAAATAGTCATCTGTAATCTTAACAATAAAATAAGCTTAAAGACCTTTGACGAAATCGACAGTGCGATAGCCTATTTTAATCACACAATAATGAACGCCACTATGAAATCAACTCCACATAAAACTATCTGTTCTTCGAGCTACAATATACCTGCGCACATCCAAGAAAAAATCAAAATCAAAAACCGCTTACGTAAACGCTGGCAAATAACAAGGCTGCCACTTGACAAAAGCAAGCTAAACGCTGCTACAAAGGAAATCAAGCAAATGCTATTCGACCATAAAAATATGAAACTTAAGAGACGCATCGAAAAACTTGGACCCGGTATAACGACAAACTATTCACTATGGAAAGCTACAAACAAAATCGAAAATAAAATTTTATACAAACCACCTATCAGAAAACTTGATGGCAGCTGGACTAGAACAAATCTTGACAAGGCTGAAGTTCTCGCAAAACACTTCAAAAGCACTTTTACGAACAATACGCCTAATGTAAACCTTCTCCCGACCCACGCAAAAAAGATCCATGTAAACCAAAAAATGTTACATTAGAAGAAATAAAACAATGCATATGTAAGAGAACTGATCCTAAGAAGTTGCCAGGATACGACCTAATAACTGGAAAAATTGTAAGAGAACTCCCAGAGAAGGGGCTTATCTATATAAGGAACTTGTTCAATCAAATCTTGAACTTGAAATATTTCCCAAAAGTATGGAAAATTGCTCAAATTATCGCAATACCAAAACCATGCAAAGATCCTACGCAAGTAACTTCGTACAGACCTATAAGCCTACTACCAGTATTATCAAAAATTTTTGAAAAGTTACTTTTTGACAGAATCGATCCCATTATACAAAAGGACAAAATAATACCTTGCCAACAGTTCGGATTCAGGCAAAAACATTCCACCATCCAACAAGTTCACAGAGTTACAAACAAAATTTTTGAAGACATCGATAAAAAACGAACGTGTATGGCACAACAACTCTTGACTTATTTCCCAACAGACTACTACGAACTAATGAAAAGTTATATAACTGGAAGACAATTTTATGTAAAATTCGAAGATAAGTATTCTGAAATACTAACAATGGAAGCAGGTGTACCGCAAGGTAATGTCCTTGGGCCGCTTCTTTACCTTCTTTACACAGCTGATATCCCTACACCGGCAACTAAGAATTCTCTAATAACAACATTTGCAGACGACACTGTCTTGTTAGCATCAGACAAAGATCCAAGAAAGGCTGCTTATAAACTTCAGGAATTACTTGACAACACCACTCAATGGTTCGAGAAGTGAGGATTCACAATAAACGAAGATAAAACCGCCCACGTCACATACACTAACAAGAGAAAAAAACAATACAATCCAATATTCATAAAGAATAAACAAATCCACCACGACACAAGGGCAAAATACTTGGGTATGATTATAGACAATAAACTTAACTGGAAGTTACACATTGGACAAAAACGACGCGAAATCAAGACTAGGTTAAACAACTTCATTGGCTTTTGGGAAAAAATTCAACGCTCCCACTAGAAAATAAGATACTAATATAATATACAAAGAAATTATTACACCAATATGGAAATATGGCTCAAAGCTTTGGGGAACTGCGAGCAGAACAAATATAAAAATTATACAACAAACGCAAAATAAGATACTCCGTATAATATCAAAAGCAGAGTGGTATATACTAAATGATAATATCCACCGAGAACTTAAAGTAAAAACAGTCCATGAAGAAATACGCAACAACAGCTTAAGACACACAAACCGACTACTAGAACATTCTAACAGGGAAATTCGGCAACTTCCATTAAAAGAGGAAACCGAGACGAGGAGGCTTAAGCGCAAACGACCAACTGACCTGCAGATGTAAATGGTGTCACAATTTTATGAATATATAATATTTATTCATTAAATAATTAAATTAATTAAATAACGAGTTTATTTTTTTTTTCTTAGATAAATGTATATAGTGGTATTGGCATCTAAATACTGTTGAAACCCACAAAGAAAGAAAAATTGTAAATATTTTAAGTTGAAATAGAAACAATAATAAAGGGTAAAAAAAAAAAAAAAAAAATTACAATGAAAAGGAACAATATTCATTTACGTATACGACGGCCGCCGTAGCCGAATGGTGAGTACGTTACTACTATTCGGGAGTGCGTAGGTTCGAATAGTAGTACTTGCCCCTCGGCAGGCAATGGCAAACCTCCGAGTGCATTTCTGCCATGAAAAAGCTCCTCATAACAAACCACTTGCCGCTAGAAATCGACTTAAAACTGTAGGATCCCCCATTTGTGAAACGGCATTAAGACACACACCACAAATAGGAGGAACTCGCCCAAACATCTAACAGAAGTGTGCGCGCCAATTATTTATGTTATGCTTATATATTATACTAGCAAACCCCGCCCGCTTCGCTGGGCACACTAAAATAGTATATATATGGTTTAGAACAGAAAAGATATGGTTTTCATATTATTTATTTCTTTATTCTTTATTCAAGCGCTTTGGCATACACAATATTTTTTGTTTTTGAGTAAATATATAATGCTGTTGGCTTCCCAACACGTGAACAGTGGTTCTTCTAAACTCATCCCGCATATTTCTAAAGTTTGCCCTTGTGATTTATTGATAGTTATTGCAAATGCTAAACGAGTGGGCAGTTGCAAACGATTGAATTCAAATGGCAATTCAGGTGGAATCATTGGAATTCTCGGTATTAGGACGTCTTCATTCTTGAATTTGCCAATTAAAATAGTTGCTTCGATAACATTATTCATCAATCGTTTGACTACAAGTCTAGTTCCGTTACATAGCAGCTTTGTTCAAATTGATGTCTCTTGGTCGATTTGATCTGGACCGTGCTATTCGTTGCCGATTTGCTTCATTTTCTTCTTGACGTTCTTCTGATGTCACGTTATTCCGAGCATTTCTCATGCGCCTATTATTATTTGTCGAGCGACTAATATAAATACGCGATTGTCTTGACATTTGTACTATTACAGTATTGTAATTATGGTATTCTGAAATTTTGTGGATTATATTTTTTGTTTTTTTATTTTTTTTTTATTATATGATTCACTCATGGTGCAACGTAGTTTATCGCATATGAACCGAAAACATAAATCCACTAAATTTGATGAAAACTTACATTAATTAATTCCAATTTACCACGTGAAAATTCCTAAATGTATAAGAAAAATATAAGCACGTGAGCGATTGTTAATTGAAAAAATAATAAATTTCTTTTTTCTTTTTGACGATTGCTTCTTAGTTATTCATTTGCGTTGACATGATCATCAAGTGTTAACAATGTGTGTAAGTTTGGTTTAATTCGGCGCAAAGACACGGCGGGTCCACGTTTTGGCATATATTTCGAGACCCTAGTCATCAATAGGTATGAAAATTACCCCGTATTAAAGCACTTATCAACAGCTTTCATTTGATGTCCATATTGTACATACACAACCAAAGGTTACCCGGGTCGACGTTTTGACCTATATCTCGAGACCCCAGTCACGGAGCGGCATGAAAAATACTCTGTACTAAAGCATTCACCAACAGCTTCAATTTGATATCCATATTGTACAAACACATTCTAGGCAACACGTTTTGGTCTCTATCTCGAGACCCTAGTCACGGAGCGGCATGAAAAATACTCTGAACTAAAGCATTCACCAACAGCTTCAATTTGATATCCATATTGTACAAACACATTCTAGGCTCCACGTTTTGGTCTCTATCTCGAGACCCTAGTCACGGAGCGGCATGAAAAATACTCTGAACTAAAGCATTCACCAACAGCTTCCATCTGATATCCATATTGTACAAACACATTCTAGGCTACACGTTTTGGCCTCTATCTCGAGACCCTAGTCACGGAGCGGCATGAAAAATACTCTGTACTAAAGCATTCACCAACAGCTTCAATTTGATATTCATATTGTACAAACACATTCTAGGGTCCACGTGTTGGTCTCTATCTCGAGACCCTAGTCACGGAGCGGCATGAATAATACTCTGAACTAAAGCATTCACCAACAGCTTCCATCTGATACCCATATTGTACATACACATCCGAAGGTTACCCGGATCCACGTTTTGACCTATATCTCGAGCCCTATTTCCAAAATAAAATATAATCCATGTTACTCGTGGATGATGTAGCTTTCGAATGGTGAAAGAATTTTTAAAATCGGTCCAGTAGTTTTTGAGCCTATTCATTACAAACAAACAAAGTTTTCCTCTTTATAATATTAGTATAGAAAAAAACCTCCTGGTATACATTTAGAGAAATAGTCATCTGTAATCTTAACAATAAAATAAGCTTAAAGACCTTTGACGAAATCGACAGTGCGATAGCCTATTTTAATCACACAATAATGAACGCCACTATGAAATCAACTCCACAAAAAACTATCTGTTCTTCGAGCTACAATATACCTGCGCACATCCAAGAAAAAATCAAAATCAAAAACCGCTTACGTAAACGCTGGCAAATAACAAGGCTGCCACTTAAGAGACGCATCGAAAAACTTGGACCCGGTATAACGGCAAACTATTCACTATGGAAAGCTACAAACAAAATCGAAAATAAAATTTTATACAAACCACCTATCAGAAAACTTGATGGCAGCTGGACTAGAACAAATCTTGACAAGGCTGAAGTTCTCGCAAAACACTTCAAAAGTACTTTTACGAACAATACGCCTAATGTAAACCTTCTCCCGACCCACGCAAAAAAGATCCATGCAAACCAAAAAATGTTACATTAGAAGAAATAAAACAATGCATATGTAAGAGAAGTGATCCTAAGAAGTTGCCAGGATACGACCTAATAACTGGAAAAATTTTAAGAGAACTCCCAGAGAAGGGGCTTATCTATATAAGGAATTTGTTCAATCAAATCTTGAACTTGAAATATTTCCCAAAAGTATGGAAAATTGCTCAAATTATAGCAATACCAAAACCATGCAAAGATCCTACGCAAGTAACTTCGTACAGACCTATAAGCCTCCTACCAGTATTATCAAAAATTTTTGAAAAGTTACTTTTTGACAGAATCGATCCCATTATACAAAAGGACAAAATAATACCTTGCCAACAGTTCGGATTCAGGCAAAAACATTCCACCATCCAACAAGTTCACAGAGTTACAAACAAAATTTTTGAAGACATCGATAAAAAACGAACGTGTATGGCACAACAACTCTTGACTTATTTCCCAACAGACTACTACGAACTAGTGAAAAGTTATATAACTGGAAGACAATTTTATGTAAAATTCGAAGATAAGTATTCTGAAATACTAACAATGGAAGCAGGTGTACCGCAAGGTAATGTTCTTGGGCCGCTTCTTTACCTTCTTTACACAGCTGATATCCCTACACCGGCAACTAAGAATTCTCTAATAGCAACATTTGCAGACGACACTGTCTTGTTAGCATCAGACAAAGATCCAAGAAAGGCTGCTTATAAACTTCAGGAATTACTTGACAACACCACTCAATGGTTCGAGAAGTGGGGAATCAAAATAAACGAAGATAAAACCGCCCACGTCACATACACTAACAAGAGAAAAAACAATACAATCCAATATTCATAAAGAATAAACAAATCCACCACGACACAAGGGCAAAATACTTGGGTATGATTATAGACAATAAACTTAACTGGAAGTTACACATTGGACAAAAACGACGCGAAATCAAGACTAGGTTAAACAACTTCATTGGCTTTTGGGAAAAAATTCAACGCTCCCACTAGAAAATAAGATACTAATATATAAAGAAATTATTACACCAATATGGCAATATGGCTCAAAGCTTAGGGGAACTGCGAGCAGAACAAATATAATATATGTTATATATGTTGTATAATTACAAACGCAAAATAAGATACTCCGTATAATATCAAAAGCAGAGTGGTATATACTAAATGATAATATCCACCGAGAACTTAAAGTAAAAACAGTCCATGAAGAAATACGCAACAACAGCTTAAGACACACAAACCGACTACTAGAACATTCTAACAGGGAAATTCGGCAACTTCCATTAAAAGAGGAAACCGAGACGAGGAGGCTTAAGCGCAAACGACCAACTGACCTGCAGATGTAAATGGTGTCACAATTTTATAAATATACTAGCGTACTCTCGCCCGCTTCGCTAGACGATAAATTCAATGATTTGCTGAAAGAGAATAAAATTAATACGAAACAAAGCAAATTCTTTGATAAAATTTCATTCGAACTTTATTGTAACACTTTTTGGTAGACAACGTTTTTGGTTTTTTCATCTTTCGCGTGAATAATGACGATGGTTTGCCAACTCGTGAGCAAGCTACATACAATTGTCCATGAGAAAAAATTGGGTATTCTAAATTAATACCGCACCTCATCTTGATCAGTAATAGTGTCCATTGACTTATACGCAACTATGTCACCAGGTATTTGATCTAAAATAGCTGAATTTATATCATTGACGTCCTTATTTTTCCCAGCTAAAATTGCTCTTTCGCTGAGTCAATCATGGTTTTTGTAATGTTGAACTATGTTTGGAAATACACTCTGTATCAATGCCTCTTTAGACTGTGCAAAAGTGCAGAAATTGTTAGGCAATGCTATCATTCCTGTTGTTTTTTAAAAAAGGCTTATTTTTTTTGGTTAAAAAGTGTTTTTTGAAGTTTTGAAAAACACTTCGCTCTAACAAATTTCTTCTCAGTTAATTGCTGAAAATTAAATATTTTGAAAAAACTAATATATATTATTTTTTTTTTAATTTAACGTTTTTGAGAAAATTTTGTTCTTGAAAAAATTTCATACTTTTGTAAAAGTTTAAATTGATTTGTTAAAAAAGATTTTTTTCCGCTTTGAAAAACACCCCCTCGAAAAAATGTATTCTCTATTAATAGTGGAATATGAAATGCTTTGAAAACACCATTTTTTTTTTAATTTTGTTTGGTTTTCAGAAAATTTGGTTTTGAAAAAATTTCATACCCTTGAAAAAGTTTTATTTTATTTTATTTGTTTAAAATTTTTGAAATTTTTTTTTTTGTAATTTTAGAAAAACACCTCTTCGAAGAAATTTCTTTTATCTTTTTGAGGAAAATTTGGTTTTGAAAAAATTTCATGCTTTCGAAATTTTTTTATTTTACTTTACTTCTTCAAATTTTTTGAAAACAATTTTTTTTATAACTTTCGAAAACACCCCTTTGAAAAAATGTTTTCTATGTGTCATAGTGGTATTCAATTAACTTTTAGGATTATAGTCAAATACTTACAAATATCTACTCTTTCACAAATAGCAACAATAAACAAATTTCCTCAAAACCAAAAAATTTCCTTTTTTTCTAAAAAAATTCTAAACAAACAACGTAATAAATTTAGAATTTTGTGTTCACGAAAAAACAGTATTGTTTTTATTGTATTAACTGAAAACCAAAATGTTGCAAAAAATCAAAACAAAACTAAATTATTTTTTTGTGTTCATTTGGTCTATATGTTCCATAAAAAGTTGATATGGTAAATAATATGCAGGGTCTGATACACGCAAATTTCCATTGACCATTATAGTGACAAAATTATCGATTACCAATTCCAACAGGATTTCAAAATCAGAGTTGGAATGAGTTGTTGTGTGGTGTACTTCTGAAAAAATGCGAAATAAACAAAATAAATCTAAAAATTCGAATTCTAACTTTATTTTGTGTATGTTCTTATTACCTTTGAATTTTTCCAATGAAGCACCATTCATTTTAAATTTTCCAAGAATTTTTTTATCATTTCGCGTTTCTTTCCTTTTTCATTCGATTCCAACATTTGTTCATAGCCGAAAACATCGTTTGCAAACGCATTCATTTCCATATAGAATTGGTCAAAGAAAACATTGCTCAATTGAATTGAAACATTATTTTCATAAATACTTAGGACCTTAACTAATGCACCTTGGTACATACCTAACGCAGATATTCATCGCGACCTTGACATCGATACTATTGATGAAACAATACAAAGCGCTAGCAGAAGACACATAAATAGACTATTAACGCATACAAATCCTATGATGAGAAGACTACCAAATAAAGAAAAATCTACCCAAAGTCGGCTTAACCGTCAAACACCAACAGATCTTGCAAAATCCTTGTAATCAATTGTCAACTAATCGTATATGTCATTGTTTGTTAACCACTTGTTTTTAAATAATATGTATATACTTCTTCTAAAAGAGCTTGGGGGCATTGGCCCTTCAATATCACTCTCATTCCATCTTTTTGTAAATCAAATTATTTATTGTCTAACGACAGGTGTAATATTTTATGGAAGAAATAAAAAAAAACAAAAAATTTTCATTCAAATCATTTGAAATTTCTGTATACAATAACGAAAAATTCAAAAAAAGTTGTACACATAAAATGAATGTCGATTCGAAACTTACTTTAATCTAAGAATCGAGCAAGTTTTGTTTTGTACAATATTTTGATTTTTTCTTTTTTTTATATGAAGAAAATATTCAAAAGAAATTTTTGTTTGCTAAAAACCTTCCCCTAGTGGATCCCTATAATATGAAAAAAGAACGAATAAAATTGGCCTCGTATCGGCCCAAAAAAATGCGTACAAACGAACATCATTTCATTTTTATATATATAGATAATATTTATTCATTAAATAATTAAATTAATTAAATAACGAGTTAATTTTTTTTTTCTTAGATAAATGTATATAGTGGTATTGGCATCTAAATACTGTTGAAACCCACAAAGAAAGAAAAATTGTAAATATTTTAAGTTGAAATAGAAACAATAATAAAGGGTAAAAAAAAAAAAAAAAAAAATTACAATGAAAAGGAACAATATTCATTTACGTATACGACGGCCGCCGTAGCCGAATGGTGAGTACGTTACTACTATTCGAGAGTGCGTAGGTTCGAATAGTAGTACTTGCCCCTCGGCAGGCAATGGCAAACCTCCGAGTGCATTTCTGCCATGAAAAAGCTCCTCATAACAAACCACTTGCCGCTTGAAATCGACTTAAAACTGTAAGATCCCCCATTTGTGAAACGGCATTAAGACACACACCACAAACATCTAACAGAAGTGTGCGCGCCAATTACACTAGTCTACAAGGAAAAGTATCCGAAATAATTTAAACTAATATCTGCTTCTCTGTCCATGCAAAATTCGGATTGATAACTAAAATTAATTTATTAGTTTGAGTTTTCGAGATATCCTAACCTAAAAGTGCAAAAAACCCCATTTTTGCCCATATTTGAGGTTATGTAGCCTTGCAGATGTTTTCTTTCACCAAAATTAAAGGATGGCATCTTTAAATACAATCCTTCTGTTTTCAAATGGCGTTTTGTTTGCTCAAATATCATTTTTTTTCGCAGAGATATCGCATTTTGAAATTTTCATGTTTCGAAATTTTCCTACACCTGAAAATCGATTAAGATAACATAGGCATGATATATTCGATTACTAATTTTCTTGAATTGAGTCTTATTTTTCTTAAAATTTTGTCTCACACCATAAGTGTGCTGACTCACCACATCCCTACACTATCTAACCTTTGGGTACCGAGTCACACACAGCCCTAACCCCTAGAAACCACCCCTATCATACCGCGAGCAGGCTAACCCACATAACCGCAAGCAGGCTTTCCCACAAACTCCAAATTTACATACTATTAATCCATATATTTCAGGCCCTCAAACCCAAGAAAATTAGTAAGCGACTATATCATGTCTATGTTATCTTAATCGATTTTCAGGTGTAGGAAAATTTCGAAACATGAAAATTTCAAAATGCGATATCTCTGCGAAAAAAAATGATATTTGAGCAAACAAAACGCCATTTGAAAAAAGAAGGATTGTATTTAAAGATGCCATCCTTTAATTTTGGTGAAAGAAAACATCTGCAAGGCTACATAACCTCAAATATGGGCAAAAATGGGGTTTTTTGCACTTTTAGGTTAGGATATCTCGAAAACTCAAACTAATAGAGCAATTCTGAGGCCAGATTTGGATTCAGCGCATCATAAACCTTCGGAAATATATAGTCCGGTTTCTGGGTCTGAATGTTGGTTAAATTTTGTCGGCCTGTGTTATTTATGTTTTGCTTATATATTATACTAGCAAACCCCGCCCGCTTCGCTGGCTGGGCACACTAAAATAGAATAGATTTGGTTTAGAACAGAAAAGATATGGTTTTCATATTATTTATTTCTTTATTCTTTATTCAAGCGCTTTGGCATAAACAATATTTTTTGTTTTTGAGTAAATATATAATGCTGGCTTCCCAACACGTGGACAGTGGTTCTTCTAAATTCATCCCGCATATTTCTAAAGTTTGCCCTTGTGATTTATTGATAGTTATTGCAAATGCTAAACGAGTGGGCAGTTGTAAACGATTGAATTCAAATGGCAATTCAGGTGGAATCATTGGAATTCTCGGTATTAGGACGTCTTCATTCTTGAATTTGCCAATTAAAATAGTTGCTTCGATAACATTATTCATCAATCGTTTGACTACAAGTCTAGTTCCGTTACATAGCGGCTTTGTTCAAATTGATGTCTCTTGGTCGATTTGATCTGGACCGTGCCATTCGTTGCCGATTTGCTTCATTTTCTTCTTGACGTTCTTCTGATGTCGCGTTATTCCGAGCATTTCTCATGCGCCTATTATTATTTGTCGAGCGACTAATATGAATACGCGATTGTCTTGACATTTGTACTATTACAGTATTGTAATTATGGTATTCTGAAATTTTGTGGATTATATTTTTTGTTTTTTTATTTTTTTTTTTATTATATGATTCACTCATGGTGCAACGTAGTTTATCGCATATGAACCGAAAAAATAAATCCACTAAATTTGATGAAAACTTACATTAATTAATTCCAATTTACCACGTGAAAATTCCTAAATGTATAAGAAAAATATAAGCACGTGAGCGATTGTTAATTGAAAAAATAATAATAGGACTATGAATAAGTTCGTTTCGGTTTTACAACAGATGGCGTAACTTGATTATTATTCCATCGATCCACATTTCCAAACATTCATTGGAGAGCTACTGTCGTAAGGCACAAACGTCAGTATAAGTTTTTTATTTGAAGCGTAAACAACAATATTTTTACCACACTTGAAAATGTCGAATTTCGTGCCAAATAATGTGTTTTTGCGGGGAATTCTTCTTCATTATTTTAATATGAAGAAAAAAGCAGCCGAAAGTCATCGTATCTTGGTGGAAGTTTATGGTGAGCATGCTCTATCTGAGCGAACGTGCCAGAAGTGGTTTGCACGCTTTAAAAGTGGTGATTTTGGCTTGGAAGACGAAGAACGCGAGGGTGCGCCGCCAAAGTTCATGGATACCGAATTGGAGGAATTGCTCGATCAAGATCCGGCTCAAACGCAAGAAGAGGTTGCAAAAACTTTGGGAGTTGATCAATCAACCATTTCCAAACGTTTAAAAGCCATGGGAATGATCCGAAAGGTAGGCCATTGGGTGCCGTATGAATTGAAGCCAAGAGACGTTGAACGCCGTTTTATGGCATGCGAACAACTGCTTCAACGGCACAAAAGAAAGGGTTTTTTGCATCGAATTGTGACTGGCGATGAAAAGTGGGTCCATTACGACAATCCAAAACGTCGGGCAACGTATGGATACCCTGGCCATGCTTCAACATCGACGTCGGCGCAGAATATTCATGGCCTGAAGGTTATGCTGTGTATCTGGTGGGACCAGCTGGGTGTTGTGTATTATGAGCTACTGAAACCGAATGAAACGATTACGGGGGATGTCTACCGACGACAATTGATGCGTTTGAGCCGAGCACTGCGAGAAAAACGGCCGCAATACGCCGATAGACTCGACAAAGTTATTTTGCAACTTGACAATGCTCGGCCACATGTTGCACAAGTGGTCAAAACATACTTAGAAACGCTCAAATGGGATGTCCTACCCCACCCGCCGTATAGTCCAGACCTTGCGCCATCCGATTACTATCTCTTCCGATCGATGCAACATGGCCTGGCTGACCAGCACTTCCGTAATTACGATGAAGTCAAAAAATGGATCGATTCGTGGATTGCGGCAAAACCGACCGAATTTTTCACAAAGGGAATCCGTGAATTGCCAGAAAGATGGGAAAAAGTAGTAGTAAGCGATGGACAATATTTTGAATATTAAATTTGTAACCATTTTACGTCAATAAAGTTTCAAATTTCGAAAAAAACCGCACGAACTTATTCATAGTCCTATTAAATTTCTTTTTTCTTTTTGACGATTGTTTCTTAGTTATTCATTTGCGTTGACATGATCATCAAGTATTAACAATGTGTGTAAGTTTGGTTTAATTCGGCGCAAAGACACGGCGGGTCCACGTTTTGGCATATATTTCGAGACCCTAGTCATCAATAGGTATGAAAATTACCCCGTATTAAAGAACTTATCAACAGCTTTCATTTGATGTCCATATTGTACATACACAACCAAAGGTTACCCGGGTCCACGTTTTGACCTATATCTCGAGACCCCAGTCACGGAGCGGCATGAAAAATACTCTGTACTAAAGCATTCACCAACAGCTTCAATTTGATATCCATATTGTACAAACACATTCTAGGCTACACGTTTTGGTCTCTATCTCGAGACCCTAGTCACGGAGTGGCATGAAAAATACTCTGAACTAAAGGATTCACCAACAGCTTCCATCTGATATCCATATTGAACAAACACATTCTAGGCTCCACGTTTTGGCTCCACATTTCCACCCTAGTCACGGAGTGGCATGAAAAATACTCTGAACTAAAGCATTCACCAACAGCTTCCATCTGATATCCATATTGTACAAACACATTCTAGGCTACACGTTTTGGTCTCTATCTCGAGACCCTAGTCACGGAGCGGCATGAAAAATACTCTGTACTAAAGAATTCTCCAACAGCTTCAATTTGATATCCATATTGTACAAACACATTCTAGGGTCCACGTGTTGGCCTCTATCTCGAGACCCTAGTCACGGAGCGGCATGAATAATACTCTGAACTAAAGCATTCACCAACAGCTTCCATCTGATACCCATATTGTACATACACATCCGAAGGTTACCCGGATCCACGTTTTGACCTATATCTCGAGCCCTATTTCCAAAATAAAATATAATCCATGTTACTCGTGGATGATGTAGCTTTCGAATGGTGAAAGAATTTTTAGAATCGGTCCAGTAGTTTTTGAGCCTATTCATTACAAACAAACAAAGTTTTCCTCTTTATAATATTAGTATAGACAAAAACCTCCTGGTATACATTTAGAGAAATAGTCATCTGTAATCTTAACAATAAAATAAGATTAAAGACCTTTGACGAAATCGACAGTGCGATAGCCTATTTTAATCACACAATAATGAACGCCACTATGAAATCAACTCCACAAAAAACTATCTGTTCTTCGAGCTACAATATATCTGCGCACATCCAAGAAAAAATCAAAATCAAAAACCGCTTACGTAAACGCTGGCAAATAACAAGGCTGCCACTTGACAAAAGCAAGCTAAACGCTGCTACAAAGGAAATCAAGCAAATGCTATTCGACCATAAAAATATGAAACTTAAGAGACGCATCGAAAAACTTGGACCCGGTATAACGACAAACTATTCACTATGGAAAGCTACAAACAAAATCGAAAATAAAATTTTATACAAACCACCTATCAGAAAACTTGATGGCAGCTGGACTAGAACAAATCTTGACAAGGCTGAAGTTCTCGCAAAACACTTCAAAAGCACTTTTACGAACAATACGCCTAATGTAAACCTTCTCCCGACCCACGCAAAAAAGATCCATGCAAACCAAAAAATGTTACATTAGAAGAAATAAAACAATGCATATGTAAGAGAACTGATCCTAAGAAGTTGCTAGGATACGACCTAATAACTGGAAAAATTTTAAGAGAACTCCCAGAGAAGGGGCTTATCTATATAAGGAATTTGTTCAATCAAATCTTGAACTTGAAATATTTCCCAAAAGTATGGAAAATTGCTCAAATTATAGCAATACCAAAACCATGCAAAGATCCTACGCAAGTAACTTCGTACAGACCTATAAGCCTCCTACCAGTATTATCAAAAATTTTTGAAAAGTTACTTTTTGACAGAATCGATCCCATTATACAAAAGGACAAAATAATACCTTGCCACCAGTTCGGATTCAGGCAAAAACATTCCACCATCCAACAAGTTCACAGAGTTACAAACAAAATTTTTGAAGACATCGATAAAAAACGAACGTGTATGGCACGCAGGACTTCTACAACAACTCTTGACTTATTTCCCAACAGACTACTACGAACTAATGAAAAGTTATATAACTGGAAGACAATTTTATGTAAAATTCGAAGATAAGTATTCTGAAATACTAACAATGGAAGCAGGTGTACCGCAAGGTAATGTCCTTGGGCCGCTTCTTTACCTTCTTTACACAGCTGATATCCCTACACCGGCAACTAAGAATTCTCTAATAGCAACATTTGCAGACGACACTGTCTTGTTAGCATCAGACAAAGATCCAAGAAAGGCTGCTTATAAACTTCAGGAATTACTTGACAACACCACTCAATGGTTCGAGAAGTGGGGAATCAAAATAAACGAAGATAAAACCGCCCACGTCACATACACTAACAAGAGAAAAAACAATACAATCCAATATTCATAAAGAATAAACAAATCCACCACGACACAAGGGCAAAATACTTGGGTATGATTATAGACAATAAACTTAACTGGAAGTTACACATTGGACAAAAACGACGCGAAATCAAGACTAGGTTAAACAACTTCATTGGCTTTTGGGAAAAAATTCAACGCTCCCACTAGAAAATAAGATACTAATATATAAAGAAATTATTACACCAATATGGCAATATGGCTCAAAGCTTTGGGGAACTGCGAGCAGAACAAATATAATATATGTTATATATGTTGTATAATTACAAACGCAAAATAAGATACTCCGTATAATATCAAAAGCAGAGTGGTATATACTAAATGATAATATCCACCGAGAACTTAAAGTAAAAACAGTCCATGAAGAAATACGCAACAACAGCTTAAGACACACAAACCGACTACTAGAACATTCTAACAGGGAAATTCGGCAACTTCCATTAAAAGAGGAAACCGAGACGAGAAGGCTTAAGCGCAAACGACCAACTGACCTGCAGATGTAATATAAATGGTGTCACAATTTTATAAATATACTAGCGTACCCTCGCCCGCTTCGCTAGACGATAAATTCAATGATTTGCTGAAAGAGAATAAAATTAATACGAAACAAAGCAAATTCTTTGATAAAATTTCATTCGAACTTTATTGTAACACTTTTTGGTAGACAACGTTTTTGGTTTTTTCATCTTTCGCGTGAATAATGACGATGGTTTGCCAACTCGTGAGCAAGCTACATACAATTGTCCATGAGAAAAAATTGGGTATTCTAAATTAATACCGCACCTCATCTTGATCAGTAATAGTGTCCATTGACTTATACGCAACTATGTCACCAGGTATTTGATCTAAAATAGCTGAATTTATATCATTGACGTCCTTATTTTTCCCAGCTAAAATTGCTCTTTCGCTGAGTCAATCATGGTTTTTGTAATGTTGAACTATGTTTGGAAATACACTCTGTATCAATGCCTCTTTAGACTGTGCAAAAGTGCAGAAATTGTTAGGCAATGCTATCATTCCTGTTGTTTTTTAAAAAAGGCTTATTTTTTTTGGTTAAAAAGTGTTTTTTGAAGTTTTGAAAAACACTTCGCTC
The DNA here is from genome assembly GCF_028408465.1 of Anastrepha ludens. NCBI lineage: Eukaryota > Metazoa > Arthropoda > Insecta > Diptera > Tephritidae > Anastrepha > Anastrepha ludens. The sequence goes on from NC_071504.1 coordinate 4,784,861, forward strand.
TAACAAATTTCTTCTCAGTTAATTGCTGAAAATTAAATATTTTGAAAAAACTAATATATATTATTTTTTTTTTAATTTAACGTTTTTGAGAAAATTTTGTTCTTGAAAAAATTTCATACTTTTGTAAAAGTTTAAATTGATTTGTTAAAAAAGATTTTTTTCCGCTTTGAAAAACACCCCCTCGAAAAAATGTATTCTCTATTAATAGTGGAATATGAAATGCTTTGAAAACACCATTTTTTTTTTAAATTTTGTTTGGTTTTCAGAAAATTTTGTTTTGAAAAAATTTCATACCCTTGAAAAAGTTTTATTTTATTTTATTTGTTTAAAATTTTTAAAATTTTTTTTTTTGTAATTTTAGAAAAACACCTCTTCGAAGAAATTTCTTTTATCTTTTTGAGGAAAATTTGGTTTTGAAAAAATTTCATGCTTTCGAAATTTTTTTATTTTACTTTACTTCTTCAAATTTTTTGAAAACAATTTTTTTTATAATTTTCGAAAACACCCCTTTGAAAAAATGTTTTCTATGTGTCATAGTGGTATTCAATTAACTTTTAGGATTATAGTCAAATACTTACAAATATCTACGCTTTCACAAATAGCAACAATAAACAAATTTCCTCAAAACCAAAAAATTTACTTTTTTTCTAAAAAAATTCTAAACAAACAACGTAATAAATTTAGAATTTTGTGTTCACGAAAAAACAGTATTGTTTTTATTGTATTAACTGAAAACCAAAATGTTGCAAAAAATCAAAACAAAACTAAATTATTTTTTTGTGTTCATTTGGTCTATATGTTCCATAAAAAGTTGATATGGTAAATAATATGCAGGGTCTGATACACGCAAATTTCCATTGACCATTATAGTGACAAAATTATCGATTACCAATTCCAACAGGATTTCAAAATCAGAGTTGGAATGAGTTGTTGTGTGGTGTACTTCTGAAAAAATGAGAAATAAACAAAATAAATCTAAAAATTCGAATTCTAACTTTATTTTGTGTATGTTCTTATTACCTTTGAATTTTTCCAATGAAGCACCATTCATTTTAAATTTTCCAAGAATTTTTTTATCATTTCGCGTTTCTTTCCTTTTTCATTCGATTCCAACATTTGTTCATAGCCGAAAACATCGTTTGCAAACGCATTCATTTCCATATAGAATTGGTCAAAGAAAACCTTGCTCAATTGAATTGAAACATTATTTTCATAAATACTTAGGACCTTAACTAATGCACCTTGGTACATACCTAACTCAGATATTCATCGCGACCTTGACATCGATACTATTGATGAAACAATACAAAGCGCTAGCAGAAGACACATAAATAGACTATTAACGCATACAAATCCTATGATGAGAAGACTACCAAATAAAGAAAAATCTACCCAAAGTCGGCTTAACCGTCAAACACCAACAGATCTTGGAAAATCTTTGTAATCAATTGTCAACTAATCGTATATGTCATTGTTTGTTAACCACTTGTTTTTAAATAATATGTATATACTTCTTCTAAAAGAGCTTGGGGGCATTGGCCCTTCAATATCACTCTCATTCCATCTTTTTGTAAATCAAATTACTTATTGTCTAACGACAGGTGTAATATTTTATGGAAGAAATAAAAAAAAACAAAAAATTTTCATTCAAATCATTTGAAATTTCTGTATACAATAACGAAAAATTCAAAAAAAGTTGTACACATAAAATGAATGTCGATTCGAAACTTACTTTAATCTAAGAATCGAGCAAGTTTTGTTTTGTACAATATTTTGATTTTTTCTTTTTTTTATATGAAGAAAATATTTAAAAGAAATTTTTGTTTGCTAAAAACCTTCCCCTAGTGGATCCCTATAATATGAAAAAAGAACGAATAAAATTGGCCTCGTATCGGCCCAAAAAAATGCGTACAAACGAACATCATTTCATTTTTATATATATAGATAATATTTATTCATTAAATAATTAAATTAATTAAATAACGAGTTAATTTTTTTTTTCTTAGATAAATGTATATAGTGGTATTGGCATCTAAATACTGTTGAAACCCACAAAGAAAGAAAAATTGTAAATATTTTAAGTTGAAATAGAAACAATAATAAAGGGTAAAAAAAACAAAAAAAAAATTACAATGAAAAGGAACAATATTCATTTACGTATACGACGGCCGCCGTAGCCGAATGGTGAGTACATTACTACTATTCGGGAGTGCGTAGGTTCGAATAGTAGTACTTGCCCCTCGGCAGGCAATGGCAAACCTCCGAGTGCATTTCTGCCATGAAAAAGCTCCTCATAACAAACCACTTGCCGCTTGAAATCGACTTAAAACTGTAGGATCCCCCATTTGTGAAACGGCATTAAGACACACACCACAAACATCTAACAGAAGTGTGCGCGCCAATTACACTAGTCTACAAGGAAAAGTATCCGAAATAATTTAAACTAATATCTGCTTCTCTGTCCATGCAAAATTCGGATTGATAACTAAAATTAATTTATTAGTTTGAGTTTTCGAGATATCCTAACCTAAAAGTGCAAAAAACCCCATTTTTGCCCATATTTGAGGTTATGTAGCCTTGCAGATGTTTTCTTTCACCAAAATTAAAGGATGGCATCTTTAAATCCAATCCTTCTGTTTTCAAATGGCGTTTTGTTTGCTCAAATATCATTTTTTTTCGCAGAGATATCGCATTTTGAAATTTTCATGTTTCGAAATTTTCCTACACCTGAAAATCGATTAAGATAACATAGACATGATATATTCGATTACTAATTTTCTTGAATTGAGTCTTATTTTTCTTAAAATTTTGTCTCACACCATAAGTGTGCTGACTCACCACATCCCTACACTATCTAACCTTTGGGTACCGAGTCACACACAGCCCTAACCCCTAGAAACCACCCCTATCATACCGCGAGCAGGCTAACACACATAACCGCAAGCAGGCTTTCCCACAAACTCCAAATTTACATACTATTAATCCATATATTTCAGGCCCTCAAACCCAAGAAAATTAGTAAGCGACTATATCATGTCTATGTTATCTTAATCGATTTTCAGGTGTAGGAAAATTTCGAAACATGAAAATTTCAAAATGCGATATCTCTGCGAAAAAAAATGATATTTGAGCAAACAAAACGCCATTTGAAAAAAGAAGGATTGTATTTAAAGATGCCATCCTTTAATTTTGGTGAAAGAAAACATCTGCAAGGCTACATAACCTCAAATATGGGCAAAAATAGGGTTTTTTGCACTTTTAGGTTAGGATATCTCGAAAACTCAAACTAATAGAGCAATTCTGAGGCCAGATTTGGATTCAGCGCATCATAAACCTTCGGAAATATATAGTCCGGTTTCTGGGTCTGAATGTTGGTTAAATTTTGTCGGCCTGTGTTATTTATGTTTTGCTTATATATTATACTAGCAAACCCCGCCCGCTTCGCTGGCTGGGCACACTAAAATAGAATAGATTTGGTTTAGAACAGAAAAGATATGGTTTTCATATTATTTATTTCTTTATTCTTTATTCAAGCGCTTTGGCATAAACAATATTTTTTGTTTTTGAGTAAATATATAATGCGGTTGGCTTCCCAACACGTGGACAGTGGTTCTTCTAAATTCATCCCGCATATTTCTAAAGTTTGCCCTTGTGATTTATTGATAGTTATTGCAAATGCTAAACGAGTGGGCAGTTGTAAACGATTGAATTCAAATGGCAATTCAGGTGGAATCATTGGAATTCTCGGTATTAGGACGTCTTCATTCTTGAATTTGCCAATTAAAATAGTTGCTTCGATAACATTATTCATCAATCGTTTGACTACAAGTCTAGTTCCGTTACATAGCAGCTTTGTTCAAATTGATGTCTCTTGGTCGATTTGATCTGGACCGTGCCATTCGTTGCCGATTTGCTTCATTTTCTTCTTGATGTTCTTCTGATGTCGCGTTATTCCGAGCATTTCTCATGCGCCTATTATTATTTGTCGAGCGACTAATATGAATACGCGATTGTCTTGACATTTGTACTATTACAGTATTGTAATTATGGTATTCTGAAATTTTGTGGATTATATTTTTTGTTTTTTTATTATTTTTTTATTATATGATTCACTCATGGTGCAACGTAGTTTATCGCATATGAACCGAAAAAATAAATCCACTAAATTTGATGAAAACTTACATTAATTAATTCCAATTTACCACGTGAAAATTCCTAAATGTATAAGAAAAATATAAGCACGTGAGCGATTGTTAATTGAAAAAATAATAAATTTCTTTTTTCTTTTTGACGATTGTTTCTTAGTTATTCATTTGCGTTGACATGATCATCAAGTATTAACAATGTGTGTAAGTTTGGTTTAATTCGGCGCAAAGACACGGCGGGTCCACGTTTTGGCATATATTTCGAGACCCTAGTCATCAATAGGTATGAAAATTACCCCGTATTAAAGAACTTATCAACAGCTTTCATTTGATGTCCATATTGTACATACACAACCAAAGGTTACCCGGGTCCACGTTTTGACCTATATCTCGAGACCCCAGTCACGGAGCGGCATGAAAAATACTCTGTACTAAAGCATTCACCAACAGCTTCAATTTGATATCCATATTGTACAAACACATTCTAGGCAACACGTTTTGGTCTCTATCTCGAGACCCTAGTCACGGAGCGGCATGAAAAATACTCTGAACTAAAGGATTCACCAACAGCTTCCATCTGATATCCATATTGAACAAACACATTCTAGGCTCCACATTTTGGCTCCACATTTCCACCCTAGTCACGGAGTGGCATGAAAAATACTCTGAACTAAAGCATTCACCAACAGCTTCCATCTGATATCCATATTGTACAAACACATTCTAGGCTACACGTTTTGGTCTCTATCTCGAGACCCTAGTCACGGAGCGGCATGAAAAATACTCCGTACTAAAGAATTCACCAACAGCTTCAATTTGATATCCATATTGTACAAACACATTCTAGGGTCCACGTGTTGGTCTCTATCTCGAGACCCTAGTCACGGAGCGGCATGAATAATACTCTGAACTAAAGCATTCACCAACAGCTTCCATCTGATACCCATATTGTACATACACATCCGAAGGTTACCCGGATCCACGTTTTGACCTATATCTCGAGCCCTATTTCCAAAATAAAATATAATCCATGTTACTCGTGGATGATGTAGCTTTCGAATGGTGAAAGAATTTTTAGAATCGGTCCAGTAGTTTTTGAGCCTATTCATTACAAACAAACAAAGTTTTCCTCTTTATAATATTAGTATAGACAAAAACCTCCTGGTATACATTTAGAGAAATAGTCATCTGTAATCTTAACAATAAAATAAGATTAAAGACCTTTGACGAAATCGACAGTGCGATAGCCTATTTTAATCACACAATAATGAACGCCACTATGAAATCAACTCCACAAAAAACTATCTGTTCTTCGAGCTACAATATACCTGCGCACATCCAAGAAAAAATCAAAATCAAAAACCGCTTACGTAAACGCTGGCAAATAACAAGGCTGCCACTTGACAAAAGCAAGCTAAACGCTGCTACAAAGGAAATCAAGCAAATGCTATTCGACCATAAAAATATGAAACTTAAGAGACGCATCGAAAAACTTGGACCCGGTATAACGACAAACTATTCACTATGGAAAGCTACAAACAAAATCGAAAATAAAATTTTATACAAACCACCTATCAGAAAACTTGATGGCAGCTGGACTAGAACAAATCTTGACAAGGCTGAAGTTCTCGCAAAACACTTCAAAAGCACTTTTACGAACAATACGCCTAATGTAAACCTTCTCCCGACCCACGCAAAAAAGATCCATGCAAACCAAAAAATGTTACATTAGAAGAAATAAAACAATGCATATGTAAGAGAGCTGATCCTAAGAAGTTGCCAGGATACGACCTAATAACTGGAAAAATTTTAAGAGAACTCCCAGAGAAGGGGCTTATCTATATAAGGAATTTGTTCAATCAAATCTTGAACTTGAAATATTTCCCAAAAGTATGGAAAATTGCTCAAATTATAGCAATACCAAAACCATGCAAAGATCCTACGCAAGTAACTTTGTACAGACCTATAAGCCTCCTACCAGTATTATCAAAAATTTTTGAAAAGTTACTTTTTGACAGAATCGATCCCATTATACAAAAGGACAAAATAATACCTTGCCACCAGTTCGGATTCAGGCAAAAACATTCCACCATCCAACAAGTTCACAGAGTTACAAACAAAAGTTTTGAAGACATCGATAAAAAACGAACGTGTATGGCACGCAGGACTTCTACAACAACTCTTGACTTATTTCCCAACAGACTACTACGAACTAATGAAAAGTTATATAACTGGAAGACAATTTTATGTAAAATTCGAAGATAAGTATTCTGAAATACTAACAATGGAAGCAGGTGTACCGCAAGGTAATGTCCTTGGGCCGCTTCTTTACCTTCTTTCACAGCTGATATCCCTACACCGGCAACTAAGAATTCTCTAATAGCAACATTTGCAGACGACACTGTCTTGTTAGCATCAGACAAAGATCCAAGAAAGGCTGCTTATAAACTTCAGGAATTACTTGACAACACCACTCAATGGTTCGAGAAGTGGGGAATCAAAATAAACAAAGATAAAACCGCCCACGTCACATACACTAACAAGAGAAAAAACAATACAATCCAATATTCATAAAGAATAAACAAATCCACCACGACACAAGGGCAAAATACTTGGGTATGATTATAGACAATAAACTTAACTGGAAGTTACACATTGGACAAAAACGACGCGAAATCAAGACTAGGTTAAACAACTTCATTGGCTTTTGGGAAAAAATTCAACGCTCCCACTAGAAAATAAGATACTATTAATATACAAAGAAATTATTACACCAATATGGCAATATGGCTCAAAGCTTTGGGGAACTGCGAGCAGAACAAATATAATATATGTTATATATGTTGTATAATTACAAACGCAAAATAAGATACTCCGTATAATATCAAAAGCAGAGTGGTATATACTAAATGATAATATCCACCGAGAACTTAAAGTAAAAACAGTCCATGAAGAAATACGCAACAACAGCTTAATACTAAGTTTCCACCGCAGCCGGAGTTTGGGTTCTCTGCCGCTATCGTGTTCTTAGCGCAAACACGAAACAAAACACCTGTCAAATCCCATACAAAATTAAAACACAACTCCATACCTAAACCCACTTTTCAAAGCGTGTTTTGTTGGGTTTGCGTCTAATTTAATTATTAAGTGGTGGCAATGTTGCTCATTTTCCTCATTTATTATTGCATTCTTATCGAAATATGGCAACAATGATTGCAATTTGTCAATATGACATTTGATTGACGTTTAATATTTTTCTTGTGGTAATCGTTAAGTGGTGCGCGCAAAATATAAAATAAGTCAAACAAGCCAAATAAATCTACAATCTTTCCTCAGGAATACTGAATCAACTCGTTGCGGATAGTATAACAGGTATTTCTTTTATTTATATATGTAATTTTATTTGTATTTACATCTAATTTCATTAATATAATATTAAGCTGGCCAAATAAGTCTACAATCTTTCCTCAGGAATACTGAATCAACTCGTTGCGGATAGTATAACAGGTATTTCTTTTATTTATATATGTAATTTTATTTGTATTTACATCTAATTTCATTAATATAATATTAAGCTGGCCAAATAAGTCTACAATCTTTCCTCAGGAATACTGAATCAACTCGTTGTAATGGAAAACATTAAAAAATGTAACACAATTTGGCTTCCTTCCGCGGACGAAGCATTCCTTGATATATGGGGTGATAAGGCAGCTGAATTGCGAGGGCCACGCAAGAACTCGCACATATATGCGGAGATGGCTCAGTCGCTGGGAGTGCTTGGACATGAGGTCCGTTCAGTTGACGTGAAATATAAAATCCACAATTTCACAATGAAATATAGGTAAGGCATATAATATATTATTTCATTAAAGTAATTTTGTTACAGCCTCAAAATTTCCTTTGCAGAAAATGCAAAGCAGAGCAGGGGACAGGATGTTCTCCTGTTTCTTGGAAGCACTATCGGAGGGTGCACCAAATAATAGGAAGGGATAGGGTGAATAATGTTGATGCGGTCGTTGTCGATAGTATAACAGGTATTTGTTTTATTTATATATGTAATTTTATTTGTATTTACATCTAATTGTATAATGTTAATTTCTATTTATATATGTAGGCATGCCTGATTCGGTTGCTTCGCCAGCTCCATCAAATTCGCCGATATCACCTTCATGCTCCTCATTTTCAGCTGCTCCGTCTGCTTCGTTTACATTTTCGCCACCATCGTCTCCAGCACTGCACGAAGCTTCCGCATCTGCAGCAAAAACAAAAAATGCGAAAATATATGAATTAAACGAAACAATAAAATCTTGTATGACAGAAAACAATAAATTAACTGCTGAGTTAATTGAAATCGAAAAAAAAGGTTGCTGCTATTGAGGTATTGACAAAAAGTGTGGTTAGTTTCTTGGAGAGAAACTAATTAACTAAAATATTGTTATTTAATTTATATTTAAGTTTTAATGAATTGTGCCTTTTAAAGTTGCACTAAGTGCCTACTACTATCTTTTTCCAAAATGAATAAAATGTTATTTTATAAAACTATGTATTGCAAATTTTATTGTTCTGGTGAAAAGTTGTTTTTCAGATTTAAACCAATTGGACTCTTTGTAGGTCGAAATATTTAAATAAATATTTGGTTTGAAGATAAAATTGTTTAAACCAAATAACCTTTTTAACCAATAAATTATGGTTAATTTAATAAAACATACGGGAGAATCTACATGAAAGAAGTTATATTACTCACTGAAATATTCCTTTAACGCATTTCTTATCGATTCTCCTTCAGATCGGTCAACTGCATTGGTGCCGTATTGAATATTGCGCCTGGAATCGCGATGCATTTCCACTAGCCAATTTTCCAAAATTAAATCCTTCTCAGCAATCAAAAAATTATGTAAAACACATGCACATGAAATAACTGTGTTTACATTTTTCATGTGGTTATCCACGCCTTTTCCAATTCTCCTAAATCTAAAATAGAACCTGTATTACCAATTTTTAAAAATATTAGAATCTCTAAGTTGTATTTACCGGGCTTTTAAATGGCCAAAAGCATTTTCCACAACACGCCGGCACTTAGACAATCTATAGTTGAATTTTTTTTGTTCGGGTGTATTGGTCACACTATGCGGATATGGCTTCATTAAATGCTGAGAGAGACGAAAAGCAGAGTCCCCTATAATATGGACTGGTATTTTTGTGGATCCATACAGCAAGCTCAATTCATCAAGAAGTGCACAACTTTGCAACTCGCGCTTTAGCGATGATTTTTCAAAAATTCCGGAGTCGTTGCATCTTCCAGGACTGCCGCAATGTATATAAACAAATCTATATTTTGCGTCTACCAAAGCCAATAGTACTACGGAATACCACCCTTTGTAGTTGTAGTAATCAATGGCTTCTTCCTTTCTTGGATGAATTTCAATATGACATCCATCTGTATAATAAAGATGCTTTTGATTAAACGTTATTTTTATCGCATTACTTATAAACCTACCTATTGCTCCAATACATTGTGGATAGCCCATTGCATTAAAATCTGCGACTCCATTCTCAATTTGCGCCCTTGTCAGTGGAAAATTTTTCAAATATATTGGAGCCAAAGATGTCCCAACTTCATTGCAAAACTCGATGAGTATTTTGCAAACAGTTGCTTTGCCTACTCCAAACAAATGTCCAATTGATCTGTATTCACTAGAAGATCCTAGTGCATACAGAGCAATTGCCACGCGCTTTTTTAGTGAAATCGGGTTTCGATAGTTCGTTTTTCTTTTGGCTATTTTTTCAAGTTTGCTGCACAATTTTTCAAAGCAGGATCTTTCCCATCGGAAATTATCTTTGAAAAACTTGTCCCCATTACTCTGGCAGTCTACTTCCCAAAAGGTACTGGAATGTTCCTAAAATATACATGTACATTATACACAAATAATGTATCATAAATCTGTTTACCATACCAAAGACCATACACTTTGCGAACGCATTAAATTGGCAGCAACGCTTAAAATTATTTTATTTTCCCTTAACCTTTTTTTTAAATAATATGTGACCAACTCACTATCAATTATTTTAAAATAAAATGATAAAATCAACATAACAAATTGAATTTTATGCACCATTTTATAATTTTATCAATTTTTATAATTCTTATTTCACAATGTCAACAAAAGACAGTTCAAACACAGTTTCTCCCAAACTTTCGGTGGAAACAGTTGACAGTTCTCCCAAACACAACTCCTGCAAACACGGTGTTTGCTTTTGGTGGAAACGTAATATTAGACACACAAACCGACTACTAGAACATTCTAACAGGGAAATTCGGCAACTTCCATTAAAAGAGGAAACCGAGACGAGGAGGCTTAATCGCAAACGACCAACTGACCTGCAGATGTAAATGGTGTCACAATTTTATAAATATACTAGCGTACCCTCGCCCGCTTCGCTAGGCGATAAATTCAATGATTTGCTGAAAGAGAATAAAATTAATACGAAACAAAGCAAATTCTTTGATAAAATTTCATTCGAACTTTATTGTAACACTTTTTGGTAGACAACGTTTTTGGTTTTTTCATCTTTCGCGTGAATAATGACGATGGTTTGCCAACTCGTGAGCAAGCTACATACAATTGTCCATGAGAAAAAATTGGGTATTCTAAATTAATACCGCACCTCATCTTGATCAGTAATAGTGTCCATTGACTTATACGCAACTATGTCACCAGGTATTTGATCTAAAATAGCTGAATTTATATCATTGACGTCCTTATTTTTCCCAGCTAAAATTGCTCTTTCGCTGAGCCAATCATGGTTTTTGTAATGTTGAACTATGTTTGGAAATACACTCTGTATCAATGCCTCTTTAGACTGTGCAAAAGTGCAGAAATTGTTAGGCAATGCTATCATTCCTGTTGTTTTTTAAAAAAGGCTTATTTTTTTTGGTTAAAAAGTGTTTTTTGAAGTTTTGAAAAACACTTCCCTCTAACAAATTTCTTCTCAGTTAATTGCTGAAAATTAAATATTTTGAAAAAACTATTTTTTTTTTTAATTTAACGTTTTTGAGAAAATTTTGTTCTTGAAAAAATTTCATACTTTTGTAAAAGTTTAAATTGATTTGTTAAAAAAGATTTTTTTCCGCTTTGAAAAACACCCCCTCGAAAAAATATATTCTCTATTAATAGTGGAATATGAAATGCTTTGAAAACACCATTTTTTTTTTTAAATTTTGTTTGGTTTTCAGAAAATTTTGTTTTGAAAAAATTTCATACCCTTGAAAAAGTTTTATTTTATTTTATTTGTTTAAAATTTTTGAAATTTTTTTTTTGTCATTTTAGAAAAACACCTCTTCGAAGAAATTTCTTTTATCTTTTTGAGGAAAATTTGGTTTTGAAAAAATTTCATGCTTTCGAAATTTTTTTCTTTTACTTTATTTCTTCAAAATTTTTGAAAAAATTTTTTTTTATAATTTTCGAAAACACCCCTTTGAAAAAATGTTTTCTATGTGTCACAGTGGTATTCCTTTAACTTTTAGGATTATAGTCAAATACTTACAAATATCTACGCTTTCACAAATAGCAATAATAAACAAATTTCCTCAAACCAAAAAATTTCCTTTTTTTCTAAAAAAATTCTAAACAAACAACGTAATAAATTTAGAATTTTGTGTTCACGAAAAAACAGTATTGTTTTTATTGTATTAACTGAAAACCAAAATGTTGCAAAAAATCAAAACAAAACTAAATTATTTTTTTGTGTTCATTTGGTCTATATGTTCCATAAAAAGTTGATATGGTAAATAATATGCAGGGTCTGATACACGCAAATTTCCATTGACCATTATAGTGACAAAATTATCGATTACCAATTCCAACAGGATTTCAAAATCAGAGTTGGAATGAGTTGTTGTGTGGTGTACTTCTGAAAAAATGAGAAATAAACAAAATAAATCTAAAAATTCGAATTCTAACTTTATTTTGTGTATGTTCTTATTACCTTTGAATTTTTCCAATGAAGCACCATTCATTTTAAATTTTCCAAGAATTTTTTTATCATTTCGCGTTTCTTTCCTTTTTCATTCGATTCCAACATTTGTTCATAGCCGAAAACATCGTTTGCAAACGCATTCATTTCCATATAGAATTGGTCAAAGAAAACATTGCTCAATTGAATTGAAACATTATTTTCATAAATACTTAGGACCTTAACTAATGCACCTTGGTACATACCTAACGCAGATATTCATCGCGACCTTGACATCGATACTATTGATGAAACAATACAAAGCGCTAGCAGAAGACACATAAATAGACTATTAACGCATACAAATCCTATGATGAGAAGACTACCAAATAAAGAAAAATCTACCCAAAGTCGGCTTAACCGTCAAACACCAACAGATCTTGCAAAATCCTTGTAATCAATTGTCAACTAATCGTATATGTCATTGTTTGTTAACCACTTGTTTTTAAATAATATGTATATACTTCTTCTAAAAGAGCTTGGGGGCATTGGCCCTTCAATATCACTCTCATTCCATCTTTTTGTAAATCAAATTACTTATTGTCTAACGACAGGTGTAATATTTTATGGAAGAAATAAAAAAAAACAAAAAAATTTCATTCAAATCATTTGAAATTTCTGTATACAATAACGAAAAATTCAAAAAAAGTTGTACACATAAAATGAATGTCGATTCGAAACTTACTTTAATCTAAGAATCGAGCAAGTTTTGTTTTGTACAATGTTTTGATTTTTTCTTTTTTTTATACGAAGAAAATATTTAAAAGAAATTTTTGTTTGCTAAAAACCTTCCCCTAGTGGATCCCTATAATATGAAAAAAGAACGAATAAAATTGGCCTCGTATCGGCCCAAAAAAATGCGTACAAACGAACATCATTTCATTTTTATATATATAGATAATATTTATTCATTAAATAATTAAATTAATTAAATAACGAGTTAATTTTTTTTTTCTTAGATAAATGTATATAGTGGTATTGGCATCTAAATACTGTTGAAACCCACAAAGAAAGAAAAATTGTAAATATTTTAAGTTGAAATAGAAACAATAATAAAGGGTAAAAAAAAAAAAAAAAAATTACAATGAAAAGGAACAATATTCATTTACGTATACGACGGCCGCCGTAGCCGAATGGTGAGTACGTTACTACTATTCGGGAGTGCGTAGGTTCGAATAGTAGTACTTGCCCCTCGGCAGGCAATGGCAAACCTCCGAGTGCATTTCTGCCATGAAAAAGCTCCTCATAACAAACCACTTGCCGCTTGAAATCGACTTAAAACTGTAGGATCCCCCATTTGTGAAACGGCATTAAGACACACACCACAAACATCTAACAGAAGTGTGCGCGCCAATTACACTAGTCTACAAGGAAAAGTATCCGAAATAATTTAAACTAATATCTGCTTCTCTGTCCATGCAAAATTCGGATTGATAACTAAAATTAATTTATTAGTTTGAGTTTTCGAGATATCCTAACCTAAAAGTGCAAAAAACCCCATTTTTGCCCATATTTGAGGTTATGTAGCCTTGCAGATGTTTTCTTTCAACAAAATTAAAGGATGGCATCTTTAGATACAATCCTTCTGTTTTCAAATGGCGTTTTGTTTGCTCAAATATCATTTTTTTCGCAGAGATATCGCATTTTGAAATTTTCATGTTTCGAAATTTTCCTACACCTGAAAATCGATTAAGATAACATAGACATGATATATTCGATTACTAATTTTCTTGAATTGAGTCTTATTTTTCTTAAAATTTTGTCTCACACCATAAGTGTGCTGACTCACCACATCCCTACACTATCTAACCTTTGGGTACCGCGTCACACACAGCCCTAACCCCTAGAAACCACCCCTATCATACCGCGAGCAGGCTAACCCACATAACCGCAAGCAGGCTTTCCCACAAACTCCAAATTTACATACTATTAATCCATATATTTCAGGCCCTCAAACCCAAGAAAATTAGTAAGCGACTATATCATGTCTATGTTATCTTAATCGATTTTCAGGTGTAGGAAAATTTCGAAACATGAAAATTTCAAAATGCGATATCTCTGCGAAAAAAAATGATATTTGAGCAAACAAAACGCCATTTGAAAAAAGAAGGATTGTATTTAAAGATGCCATCCTTCAATTTTGGTGAAAGAAAACATCTGCAAGGCTACATAACCTCAAATATGGGCAAAAATGGGGTTTTTTGCACTTTTAGGTTAGGATATCTCGAAAACTCAAACTAATAGAGCAATTCTGAGGCCAGATTTGGATTCAGCGCATCATAAACCTTCGGAAATATATAGTCCGGTTTCTGGGTCTGAATGTTGGTTAAATTTTGTCGGCCTGTGTTATTTATGTTTTGCTTATATATTATACTAGCAAACCCCGCCCGCTTCGCTGGCTGGGCACACTAAAATAGAATAGATTTGGTTTAGAACAGAAAAGATATGGTTTTCATATTATTTATTTCTTTATTCTTTATTCAAGCGCTTTGGCATAAACAATATTTTTTGTTTTTGAGTAAATATATAATGCTGTTGGCTTCCCAACACGTGGACAGTGGTTCTTCTAAATTCATCCCGCATATTTCTAAAGTTTGCCCTTGTGATTTATTGATAGTTATTGCAAATGCTAAACGAGTGGGCAGTTGCAAACGATTGAATTCAAATGGCAATTCAGGTGGAATCATTGGAATTCTCGGTATTAGGACGTCTTCATTCTTGAATTTGCCAATTAAAATAGTTGCTTCGATAACATTATTCATCAATCGTTTGACTACAAGTCTAGTTCCGTTACATAGCGGCTTTGTTCAAATTGATGTCTCTTGGTCGATTTGATCTGGACCGTGCCATTCGTTGCCGATTTGCTTCATTTTCTTCTTGACGTTCTTCTGATGTCGCGTTATTCCGAGCATTTCTCATGTGCCTATTATTATTTGTCGAGCGACTAATATGAATACGCGATTGTCTTGACATTTGTACTATTACAGTATTGTAATTATGGTATTCTGAAATTTTGTGGATTATATTTTTTGTTTTTTTATTTTTTTTTTTATTATATGATTCACTCATGGTGCAACGTAGTTTATCGCATATGAACCGAACAAATAAATCCACTAAATTTGATGAAAACTTACATTAATTAATTCCAATTTACCACGTGAAAATTCCTAAATGTATAAGAAAAATATAAGCACGTGAGCGATTGATAATTGAAAAAATAATAAATTTCTTTTTTCTTTTTGACGATTGTTTCTTAGTTATTCATTTGCGTTGACATGATCATCAAGTGTTAACAATGTGTGTAAGTTTGGTTTAATTCGGCGCAAAGACACGGCGGGTCCACGTTTTGGCATATATTTCGAGACCCTAGTCATCAATAGGTATGAAAATTATCCCGTATTAAAGCACTTATCAACAGCTTTCATTTGATGTCCATATTGTACATACACAACCAAAGGTTACCCGGGTCCACGTTTTGACCTATATCTCGAGACCCCAGTCACGGAGCGGCATGAAAAATACTCTGTACTAAAGCATTCACCAACAGCTTCAATTTGATATCCATATTGTACAAACACATTCTAGGCTACACGTTTTGGTCTCTATCTCGAGACCCTAGTCACGGAGTGGCATGAAAAATACTCTGAACTAAAGCATTCACCAACAGCTTCCATCCGATATCCATATTGTACAAACACATTCTAAGCTACACGTTTTGGTCTCTATCTCGAGACCATAGTCACGGAGCGGCATGAAAAATACTCTGTACTAAAGCATTCACCAACAGCTTCAATTTGATGTCCATATTGTACAAACACATTCTAGGCTACACGTTTTGGTCTCTATCTCGAGACCCTAGTCACGAAGCGGCATGAAAAATACTCTGTACTAAAGCATTCACCAACAGCTTCAATTTGATATCCATATTGTACAAACACATTCTAGGGTCCACGTGTTTGTCTCTATCTCGAGACCCTAGTCACGGAGCGGCATGAATAATACTCTGAACTAAAGCATTCACCAACAGATTCCATCTGATACCCATATTGTACATACACATTCTAGGCTACACGTTTTGGTCTCTATCTCGAGACCCTAGTCACGGAGCGGCATGAAAAATACTCTGTACTAAAGCATTCACCAACAGCTTCAATTTGATATCCATATTGTACAAACACATTCTAGGGTCCACGTGTTGGTCTCTATCTCGAGACCCTAGTCACGGAGCGGCATGAAAAATACTCTGAACTAAAGCATTCACCAACAGCTTCCATCTGATACCCATATTGTACATACACATCCGAAGGTTACCCGGATCCACGTTTTGACCTATATCTCGAGCCCTATTTCCAAAATAAAATATAATCCATGTTACTCGTGGATGATGTAGCTTTCGAATGGTGAAAGAATTTTTAAAATCGGTCCAGTAGTTTTTGAGCCTATTCATTACAAACAAACAAAGTTTTCCTCTTTATAATATTAGTATAGACAAAAACCTCCTGGTATACATTTAGAGAAATAGTCATCTGTAATCTTAACAATAAAATAAGATTAAAGACCTTTGACGAAATCGACAGTGCGATAGCCTATTTTAATCACACAATAATGAACGCCACTATGAAATCAACTCCACAAAAAACTATCTGTTCTTCGAGCTACAATATACCTGCGCACATCCAAGAAAAAATCAAAATCAAAAACCGCTTACGTAAACGCTGGCAAATAACAAGGCTGCCACTTGACAAAAGCAAGCTAAACGCTGCTACAAAGGAAATCAAGCAAATGCTATTCGACCATAAAAATATGAAACTTAAGAGACGCATCGAAAAACTTGGACCCGGTATAACGACAAACTATTCACTATGGAAAGCTACAAACAAAATCGAAAATAAAATTTTATACAAACCACCTATCAGAAAACTTGATGGCAGCTGGACTAGAACAAATCTTGACAAGGCTGAAGTTCTCGCAAAACACTTCAAAAGTACTTTTACGAACAATACGCCTAATGTAAACCTTCTCCCGACCCACGCAAAAAAGATCCATGTAAACCAAAAAATGTTACATTAGAAGAAATAAAACAATGCATATGTAAGAGAACTGATCCTAAGAAGTTGCCAGGATACGACCTAATAACTGGAAAAATTGTAAGAGAACTCCCAGAGAAGGGGCTTATCTATATAAGGAACTTGTTCAATCAAATCTTGAACTTGAAATATTTCCCAAAAGTATGGAAAATTGCTCAAATTATCGCAATACCAAAACCATGCAAAGATCCTACGCAAGTAACTTCGTACAGACCTATAAGCCTACTACCAGTATTATCAAAAATTTTTGAAAAGTTACTTTTTGACAGAATCGATCCCATTATACAAAAGGACAAAATAATACCTTGCCAACAGTTCGGGTTCAGGCAAAAACATTCCACCATCCAACAAGTTCACAGAGTTACAAACAAAATTTTTGAAGACATCGATAAAAAACGAACGTGTATGGCACAACAACTCTTGACTTATTTCCCAACAGACTACTACGAACTAATGAAAAGTTATATAACTGGAAGACAATTTTATGTAAAATTCGAAGATAAGTATTCTGAAATACTAACAATGGAAGCAGGTGTACCGCAAGGTAATGTCCTTGGGCCGCTTCTTTACCTTCTTTACACAGCTGATATCCCTACACCGGCAACTAAGAATTCTCTAATAACAACATTTGCAGACGACACTGTCTTGTTAGCATCAGACAAAGATCCAAGAAAGGCTGCTTATAAACTTCGGGAATTACTTGACAACACCACTCAATGGTTCGAGAAGTGAGGATTCACAATAAACGAAGATAAAACCGCCCACGTCACATACACTAACAAGAGAAAAAAACAATACAATCCAATATTCATAAAGAATAAACAAATCCACCACGACACAAGGGCAAAATACTTGGGTATGATTATAGACAATAAACTTAACTGGAAGTTACACATTGGACAAAAACGACGCGAAATCAAGACTAGGTTAAACAACTTCATTGGCTTTTGGGAAAAAATTCAACGCTCCCACTAGAAAATAAGATACTAATATACAAAGAAATTATTACACCAATATGGAAATATGGCTCAAAGCTTTGGGGAACTGCGAGCAGAACAAATATAAAAATTATACAACAAACGCAAAATAAGATACTCCGTATAATATCAAAAGCAGAGTGGTATATACTAAATGATAATATCCACCGAGAACTTAAAGTGAAAACAGTCCATGAAGAAATACGCAACAACAGCTTAAGACACACAAACCGACTACTAGAACATTCTAACAGGGAAATTCGGCAACTTCCATTAAAAGAGGAAACCGAGACGAGGAGGCTTAAGCGCAAACGACCAACTGACCTGCAGATGTAAATGGTGTCACAATTTTATGAATATATAATATTTATTCATTAAATAATTAAATTAATTAAATAACGAGTTAATTTTTTTTTTTCTTAGATAAATGTATATAGTGGTATTGGCATCTAAATACTGTTGAAACCCACAAAGAAAGAAAAATTGTAAATATTTTAAGTTGAAATAGAAACAATAATAAAGGGTAAAAAAAAAAAAAAAAAAAATTACAATGAAAAGGAACAATATTCATTTACGTATACGACGGCCGCCGTAGCCGAATGGTGAGTACGTTACTACTATTCGGGAGTGCGTAGGTTCGAATAGTAGTACTTGCCCCTCGGCAGGCAATGGCAAACCTCCGAGTGCATTTCTGCCATGAAAAAGCTCCTCATAACAAACCACTTGCCGCTAGAAATCGACTTAAAACTGTAGGATCCCCCATTTGTGAAAAGGCATTAAGACACACACCACAAATAGGAGGAACTCGCCCAAACATCTAACAGAAGTGTGCGCGCCAATTATTTATGTTATGCTTATATATTATACTAGCAAACCCCGCCCGCTTCGCTGGGCACACTAAAATAGTATATATATGGTTTAGAACAGAAAAGATATGGTTTTCATATTATTTATTTCTTTATTCTTTATTCAAGCGCTTTGGCATACACAATATTTTTTGTTTTTGAGTAAATATATAATGCTGTTGGCTTCCCAACACGTGAACAGTGGTTCTTCTAAACTCATCCCGCATATTTCTAAAGTTTGCCCTTGTGATTTATTGATAGTTATTGCAAATGCTAAACGAGTGGGCAGTTGCAAACGATTGAATTCAAATGGCAATTCAGGTGGAATCATTGGAATTCTCGGTATTAGGACGTCTTCATTCTTGAATTTGCCAATTAAAATAGTTGCTTCGATAACATTATTCATCAATCGTTTGACTACAAGTCTAGTTCCGTTACATAGCAGCTTTGTTCAAATTGATGTCTCTTGGTCGATTTGATCTGGACCGTGCCATTCGTTGCCGATTTGCTTCATTTTCTTCTTGATGTTCTTCTGATGTCGCGTTATTCCGAGCATTTCTCATGCGCCCATTATTATTTGTCGAGCGACTAATATGAATACGCGATTGTCTTGACATTTGTACTATTACAGTATTGTAATTATGGTATTCTGAAATTTTGTGGATTATATTTTTTGTTTTTTTATTATTTTTTTATTATATGATTCACTCATGGTGCAACGTAGTTTATCGCATATGAACCGAAAAAATAAATCCACTAAATTTGATGAAAACTTACATTAATTAATTCCAATTTACCACGTGAAAATTCCTAAATGTATAAGAAAAATATAAGCACGTGAGCGATTGATAATTGAAAAAATAATAAATTTCTTTTTTCTTTTTGACGATTGTTTCTTAGTTATTCATTTGCGTTGACATGATCATCAAGTGTTAACAATGTGTGTAAGTTTGGTTTAATTCGGCGCAAAGACACGGCGGGTCCACGTTTTGGCATATATTTCGAGACCCTAGTCATCAATAGGTATGGAAATTACCCCGTATTAAAGCACTTATCAACAGCTTTCATTTGATGTCCATATTGTACATACACAACCAAAGGTTACCCGGGTCCACGTTTTGACCTATATCTCGAGACCCTAGTCACGGAGCGGCATGAAAAATACTCTGTACTAAAGCATTCACCAACAGCTTCAATTTGATATCCATATTGTACAAACACATTCTAGGCAACACGTTTTGGTCTCTATCTCGAGACCCTAGTCACGGAGCGGCATGAAAAATACTCTGAACTAAAGCATTCACCAACAGCTTCAATTTGATATCCATATTGTACAAACACATTCTAGGCTCCACGTTTTGGTCTCTATCTCGAGACCCTAGTCGCGGAGCGGCATGAAAAATACTCTGAACTAAAGGATTCACCAACAGCTTCCATCTGATATCCATATTGTACAAACACATTCTAGGCTCCACGTTTTGGTCTCTATCTCGAGACCCTAGTCACGGAGTGGCATGAAAAATACTCTGAACTAAAGCATTCACCAACAGCTTCCATCTGATATCCATATTGTACAAACACATTCTAGGCTACACGTTTTGGTCTCTATCTCGAGACCATAGTCACGGAGCGGCATGAAAAATACTCTGTACTAAAGCATTCACCAACAGCTTCAATTTGATGTCCATATTGTACAAACACATTCTAGGCTACACGTTTTGGTCTCTATCTCGAGACCCTAGTCACGGAGCGGCATGAAAAATACTCTGTACTAAAGCATTCACCAACAGCTTTAATTTGATATCCATATTGTACAAACACATTCTAGGGTCCACGTGTTGGTCTCTATCTCGAGACCCTAGTCACGGAGCGGCATGAATAATACTCTGAACTAAAGCATTCACCAACAGCTTCCATCTGAAGCCATATTGTACATACACATCCGAAGGTTACCCGGATCCACGTTTTGACCTATATCTCGAGCCCTATTTCCAAAATAAAATATAATCCATGTTACTCGTGGATGATGTAGCTTTCGAATGGTGAAAGAATTTTTAGAATCGGTCCAGTAGTTTTTGAGCCTATTCATTACAAACAAACAAAGTTTTCCTCTTTATAATATTAGTATAGACAAAAACCTCCTGGTATACATTTAGAGAAATAGTCATCTGTAATCTTAACAATAAAATAAGATTAAAGACCTTTGACGAAATCGACAGTGCGATAGCCTATTTTAATCACACAATAATGAACGCCACTATGAAATCAACTCCACAAAAAACTATCTGTTCTTCGAGCTACAATATACCTGCGCACATCCAAGAAAAAATCAAAATCAAAAACCGCTTACGTAAACGCTGGCAAATAACAAGGCTGCCACTTGACAAAAGCAAGCTAAACGCTGCTACAAAGGAAATCAAGCAAATGCTATTCGACCATAAAAATATGAAACTTAAGAGACGCATCGAAAAACTTGGACCCGGTATAACGACAAACTATTCAATATGGAAAGCTACAAACAAAATCGAAAATAAAATTTTATACAAACCACCTATCAGAAAACTTGATGGCAGCTGGACTAGAACAAATCTTGACAAGGCTGAAGTTCTCGCAAAACACTTCAAAAGTATTTTTACGAACAATACGCCTAATGTAAACCTTCTCCCGACCCACGCAAAAAAGATCCATGCAAACCAAAAAATGTTACATTAGAAGAAATAAAACAATGCATATGTAAGAGAACTGATCCTAAGAAGTTGCCAGGATACGACCTAATAACTGGAAAATTTTTAAGAGAACTCCCAGAGAAGGGGCTTATCTATATAAGGAATTTGTTCAATCAAATCTTGAACTTGAAATATTTCCCAAAAGTATGGAAAATTGCTCAAATTATCGCAATACCAAAACCATGCAAAGATCCTACGCAAGTAACTTCGTACAGACCTATAAGCCTACTACCAGTATTATCAAAAATTTTTGAAAAGTTACTTTTTGACAGAATCGATCCCATTATACAAAAGGACAAAATAATACCTTGCCAACAGTTCGGATTCAGGCAAAAGCATTCCACCATCCAACAAGTTCACAGAGTTACAAACAAAATTTTTGAAGACATCGATAAAAAACGAACGTGTATGGCACGCAGGACTTCTACAACAACTCTTGACTTATTTCCCAACAGACTACTACGAACTAATGAAAAGTTATATAACTGGAAGACAATTTTATGTAAAATTCGAAGATAAGTATTCTGAAATACTAACAATGGAAGCAGGTGTACCGCAAGGTAATGTCCTTGGGCCGCTTCTTTACCTTCTTTACACAGCTGATATCCCTACACCGGCAACTAAGAATTCTCTAATAGCAACATTTGCAGACGACACTGTCTTGTTAGCATCAGACAAAGATCCAAGAAAGGCTGCTTATAAACTTCAGGAATTACTTGACAACACCACTCAATGGTTCGAGAAGTGGGGAATCAAAATAAACAAAGATAAAACCGCCCACGTCACATACACTAACAAGAGAAAAAACAATACAATCCAATATTCATAAAGAATAAACAAATCCACCACGACACAAGGGCAAAATACTTGGGTATGATTATAGACAATAAACTTAACTGGAAGTTACACATTGGACAAAAACGACGCGAAATCAAGACTAGGTTAAACAACTTCATTGGCTTTTGGGAAAAAATTCAACGCTCCCACTAGAAAATAAGATACTAATATACAAAGAAATTATTACACCAATATGGCAATATGGCTCAAAGCTTTGGGGAACTGCGAGCAGAACAAATATAATATATGTTATATATGTTGTATAATTACAAACGCAAAATAAGATACTCCGTATAATATCAAAAGCAGAGTGGTATATACTAAATGATAATATCCACCGAGAACTTAAAGTAAAAACAGTCCATGAAGAAATACGCAACAACAGCTTAATACTAAGTTTCCACCGCAGCCGGAGTTTGGGTTCTCTGCCGCTATCGTGTTCTTAGCGCAAACACGAAACAAAACACCTGTCAAATCCCATACAAAATTAAAACACAACTCCATACCTAAACCCACTTTTCAAAGCGTGTTTTGTTGGGTTTGCGTCTAATTTAATTATTAAGTGGTGGCAATGTTGCTCATTTTCCTCATTTATTATTGCATTCTTATCGAAATATGGCAACAATGATTGCAATTTGTCAATATGACATTTGATTGACGTTTAATATTTTTCTTGTGGTAATCGTTAAGTGGTGCGCGCAAAATATAAAATAAGTCAAACAAGCCAAATAAATCTACAATCTTTCCTCAGGAATGCTGAATCAACTCGTTGCGGATAGTATAACAGGTATTTCTTTTATTTATATATGTAATTTTATTTGTATTTACATCTAATTTCATTAATATAATATTAAGCTGGCCAAATAAGTCTACAATCTTTCCTCAGGAATACTGAATCAACTCGTTGCGGATAGTATAGCAGGTATTTCTTTTATTTATATATGTAATTTTATTTGTATTTACATATAATTTCATTAATATAATATTAAGCTGGCCAAATAAGTCTACAATCTTTCCTCAGGAATACTGAATCAACTCGTTGCGGATAGTATAACAGGTATTTCTTTTATTTATATATGTAATTTTATTTGTATTTACATCTAATTTCATTAATATAATATTAAGCTGGCCAAATAAGTCTACAATCTTTCCTCAGGAATACTGAATCAACTCGTTGTAATGGAAAACATTAAAAAATGTAAAACAATTTGGCTTCCTTCCGCGGACGAAGCATTCCTTGATATATGGGGTGATAAGGCAGCTGAATTGCGAGGGCCACGCAAGAACTCGCACATATATGCGGAGATGGCTCAGTCGCTGGGAGTGCTTGGACATGAGGTCCGTTCAGTTGACGTGAAATATAAAATCCACAATTTCACAATGAAATATAGGTAAGGCATATAATATATTATTTCATTAAAGTAATTTTGTTACAGCCTCAAAATTTCCTTTGCAGAAAATGCAAAGCAGAGCAGGGGACAGGATGTTCTCCTGTTTCTTGGAAGCACTATCGGAGGGTGCACCAAATAATAGGAAGGGATAGGGTGAATAATGTTGATGCGGTCGTTGTCGATAGTATAACAGGTATTTGTTTTATTTATATATGTAATTTTATTTGTATTTACATCTAATTGTATAATGTTAATTTCTATTTATATATGTAGGCATGCCTGATTCGGTTGCTTCGCCAGCTCCATCAAATTCGCCGATATCACCTTCATGCTCCTCATTTTCAGCTGCTCCGTCTGCTTCGTTTACATTTTCGCCACCATCGTCTCCAGCACTGCACGAAGCTTCCGCATCTGCAGCAAAAACAAAAAATGCGAAAATATATGAATTAAACGAAACAATAAAATCTTGTATGACAGAAAACAATAAATTAACTGCTGAGTTAATTGAAATCGAAAAAAAAGGTTGCTGCTATTGAGGTATTGACAAAAAGTGTGGTTAGTTTCTTGGAGAGAAACTAATTAACTAAAATATTGTTATTTAATTTATATTTAAGTTTTAATGAATTGTGCCTTTTAAAGTTGCACTAAGTGCCTACTACTATCTTTTTCCAAAATGAATAAAATGTTATTTTATAAAACTATGTATTGCAAATTTTATTGTTCTGGTGAAAAGTTGTTTTTCAGATTTAAACCAATTGGACTCTTTGTAGGTCGAAATATTTAAATAAATATTTGGTTTGAAGATAAAATTGTTTAAACCAAATAACCTTTTTAACCAATAAATTATGGTTAATTTAATAAAACATACGGGAGAATCTACATGAAAGAAGTTATATTACTCACTGAAATATTCCTTTAACGCATTTCTTATCGATTCTCCTTCAGATCGGTCAACTGCATTGGTGCCGTATTGAATATTGCGCCTGGAATCGCGATGCATTTCCACTAGCCAATTTTCCAAAATTAAATCCTTCTCAGCAATCAAAAAATTATGTAAAACACATGCACATGAAATAACTGTGTTTACATTTTTCATGTGGTTATCCACGCCTTTTCCAATTCTCCTAAATCTAAAATAGAACCTGTATTACCAATTTTTAAAAATATTAGAATCTCTAAGTTGTATTTACCGGGCTTTTAAATGGCCAAAAGCATTTTCCACAACACGCCGGCACTTAGACAATCTATAGTTGAATTTTTTTTGTTCGGGTGTATTGGTCACACTATGCGGATATGGCTTCATTAAATGCTGAGAGAGACGAAAAGCAGAGTCCCCTATAATATGGACTGGTATTTTTGTGGATCCATACAGCAAGCTCAATTCATCAAGAAGTGCACAACTTTGCAACTCGCGCTTTAGCGATGATTTTTCAAAAATTCCGGAGTCGTTGCATCTTCCAGGACTGCCGCAATGTATATAAACAAATCTATATTTTGCGTCTACCAAAGCCAATAGTACTACGGAATACCACCCTTTGTAGTTGTAGTAATCAATGGCTTCTTCCTTTCTTGGATGAATTTCAATATGACATCCATCTGTATAATAAAGATGCTTTTGATTAAACGTTATTTTTATCGCATTACTTATAAACCTACCTATTGCTCCAATACATTGTGGATAGCCCATTGCATTAAAATCTGCGACTCCATTCTCAATTTGCGCCCTTGTCAGTGGAAAATTTTTCAAATATATTGGAGCCAAAGATGTCCCAACTTCATTGCAAAACTCGATGAGTATTTTGCAAACAGTTGCTTTGCCTACTCCAAACAAATGTCCAATTGATCTGTATTCACTAGAAGATCCTAGTGCATACAGAGCAATTGCCACGCGCTTTTTTAGTGAAATCGGGTTTCGATAGTTCGTTTTTCTTTTGGCTATTTTTTCAAGTTTGCTGCACAATTTTTCAAAGCAGGATCTTTCCCATCGGAAATTATCTTTGAAAAACTTGTCCCCATTACTCTGGCAGTCTACTTCCCAAAAGGTACTGGAATGTTCCTAAAATATACATGTACATTATACACAAATAATGTATCATAAATCTGTTTACCATACCAAAGACCATACACTTTGCGAACGCATTAAATTGGCAGCAACGCTTAAAATTATTTTATTTTCCCTTAACCTTTTTTTTAAATAATATGTGACCAACTCACTATCAATTATTTTAAAATAAAATGATAAAATCAACATAACAAATTGAATTTTATGCACCATTTTATAATTTTATCAATTTTTATAATTCTTATTTCACAATGTCAACAAAAGACAGTTCAAACACAGTTTCTCCCAAACTTTCGGTGGAAACAGTTGACAGTTCTCCCAAACACAACTCCTGCAAACACGGTGTTTGCTTTTGGTGGAAACATAATATTAGACACACAAACCGACTACTAGAACATTCTAACAGGGAAATTCGGCAACTTCCATTAAAAGAGGAAACCGAGACGAGGAGGCTTAAGCGCAAACGACCAACTGACCTGCAGATGTAAATGGTGTCACAATTTTATAAATATACTAGCGTACCCTCGCCCGCTTCGCTAGGCGATAAATTCAATGATTTGCTGAAAGAGAATAAAATTAATACGAAACAAAGCAAATTCTTTGATAAAATTTCATTCGAACTTTATTGTAACACTTTTTGGTAGACAACGTTTTTGGTTTTTTCATCTTTCGCGTGAATAATGACGATGGTTTGCCAACTCGTGAGCAAGCTACATACAATTGTCCATGAGAAAAAATTGGGTATTCTAAATTAATACCGCACCTCATCTTGATCAGTAATAGTGTCCATTGACTTATACGCAACTATGTCACCAGGTATTTGATCTAAAATAGCTGAATTTATATCATTGACGTCCTTATTTTTCCCAGCTAAAATTGCTCTTTCGCTGAGCCAATCATGGTTTTTGTAATGTTGAACTATGTTTGGAAATACACTCTGTATCAATGCCTCTTTAGACTGTGCAAAAGTGCAGAAATTGTTAGGCAATGCTATCATTCCTGTTGTTTTTTAAAAAAGGCTTATTTTTTTTGGTTAAAAAGTGTTTTTTGAAGTTTTGAAAAACACTTCGCTCTAACAAATTTCTTCTCAGTTAATTGCTGAAAATTAAATATTTTGAAAAAACTATTTTTTTTTTAATTTAACGTTTTTGAGAAAATTTTGTTCTTGAAAAAATTTCATACTTTTGTAAAAGTTTAAATTGATTTGTTAAAAAAGATTTTTTTCCGCTTTGAAAAACACCCCCTCGAAAAAATATATTCTCTATTAATAGTGGAATATGAAATGCTTTGAAAACACCATTTTTTTTTTAATTTTGTTTGGTTTTCAGAAAATTTTGTTTTGAAAAAATTTCATACCCTTGAAAAAGTTTTATTTTATTTTATTTGTTTAAAATTTTTGAAATTTTTTTTTTGTCATTTTAGAAAAACACCTCTTCGAAGAAATTTCTTTTATCTTTTTGAGGAAAATTTGGTTTTGAAAAAATTTCATGCTTTCGAAATTTTTTTCTTTTACTTTATTTCTTCAAAATTTTTGAAAAAATTTTTTTTTATAATTTTCGAAAACACCCCTTTGAAAAAATGTTTTCTATGTGTCACAGTGGTATTCATTTAACTTTTAGGATTATAGTCAAATACTTACAAATATCTACGCTTTCACAAATAGCAATAATAAACAAATTTCCTCCAAACCAAAAAAATTACTTTTTTTCTAAAAAAATTCTAAACAAACAACGTAATAAATTTAGAATTTTGTGTTCACGAAAAAACAGTATTGTTTTTATTGTATTAACTGAAAACCAAAATGTTGCAAAAAATCAAAACAAAACTAAATTATTTTTTTGTGTTCATTTGGTCTATATGTTCCATAAAAAGTTGATATGGTAAATAATATGCAGGGTCTGATACACGCAAATTTCCATTGACCATTATAGTGACAAAATTATCGATTACCAATTCCAACAGGATTTCAAAATCAGAGTTGGAATGAGTTGTTGTGTGGTGTACTTCTGAAAAAATGAGAAATAAACAAAATAAATCTAAAAATTCGAATTCTAACTTTATTTTGTGTATGTTCTTATTACCTTTGAATTTTTCCAATGAAGCACCATTCATTTTAAATTTTCCAAGAATTTTTTTATCATTTCGCGTTTCTTTCCTTTTTCATTCGATTCCAACATTTGTTCATAGCCGAAAACATCGTTTGCAAACGCATTCATTTCCATATAGAATTGGTCAAAGAAAACATTGCTCAATTGAATTGAAACATTATTTTCATAAATACTTAGGACCTTAACTAATGCACCTTGGTACATACCTAACGCAGATATTCATCGCGACCTTGACATCGATACTATTGATGAAACAATACAAAGCGCTAGCAGAAGACACATAAATAGACTATTAACGCATACAAATCCTATGATGAGAAGACTACCAAATAAAGAAAAATCTACCCAAAGTCGGCTTAACCGTCAAACACCAACAGATCTTGCAAAATCCTTGTAATCAATTGTCAACTAATCGTATATGTCATTGTTTGTTAACCACTTGTTTTTAAATAATATGTATATACTTCTTCTAAAAGAGCTTGGGGGCATTGGCCCTTCAATACCACTCTCATTCCATCTTTTTGTAAATCAAATTACTCATTGTCTAACGACAGGTGTAATATTTTATGGAAGAAATAAAAAAAAACAAAAAAATTTCATTCAAATCATTTGAAATTTCTGTATACAATAACGAAAAATTCAAAAAAAGTTGTACACATAAAATGAATGTCGATTCGAAACTTACTTTAATCTAAGAATCGAGCAAGTTTTGTTTTGTACAATGTTTTGATTTTTTCTTTTTTTTATACGAAGAAAATATTTAAAAGAAATTTTTGTTTGCTAAAAACCTTCCCCTAGTGGATCCCTATAATATGAAAAAAGAACGAATAAAATTGGCCTCGTATCGGCCCAAAAAAATGCGTACAAACGAACATCATTTCATTTTTATATATATAGATAATATTTATTCATTAAATAATTAAATTAATTAAATAACGAGTTAATTTTTTTTTTCTTAGATAAATGTATATAGTGGTATTGGCATCTAAATACTGTTGAAACCCACAAAGAAAGAAAAATTGTAAATATTTTAAGTTGAAATAGAAACAATAATAAAGGGTAAAAAAAAAAAAAAAAAAAATTACAATGAAAAGGAACAATATTCATTTACGTATACGACGGCCGCCGTAGCCGAATGGTGAGTACGTTACTACTATTCGGGAGTGCGTAGGTTCGAATAGTAGTACTTGCCCCTCGGCAGGCAATGGCAAACCTCCGAGTGCATTTCTGCCATGAAAAAGCTCCTCATAACAAACCACTTGCCGCTTGAAATCGACTTAAAACTGTAGGATCCCCCATTTGTGAAACGGCATTAAGACACACACCACAAACATCTAACAGAAGTGTGCGCGCCAATTACACTAGTCTACAAGGAAAAGTATCCGAAATAATTTAAACTAATATCTGCTTCTCTGTCCATGCAAAATTCGGATTGATAACTAAAATTAATTTATTAGTTTGAGTTTTCGAGATATCCTAACCTAAAAGTGCAAAAAACCCCATTTTTGCCCATATTTGAGGTTATGTAGCCTTGCAGATGTTTTCTTTCAACAAAATTAAAGGATGGCATCTTTAGATACAATCCTTCTGTTTTCAAATGGCGTTTTGTTTGCTCAAATATCATTTTTTTCGCAGAGATATCGCATTTTGAAATTTTCATGTTTCGAAATTTTCCTACACCTGAAAATCGATTAAGATAACATAGACATGATATATTCGATTACTAATTTTATAGTCCGGTTTCTGGGTCTGAATGTTGGTTAAATTTTGTCGGCCTGTGTTATTTATGTTTTGCTTATATATTATACTAGCAAACCCCGCCCGCTTCGCTGGCTGGGCACACTAAAATAGAATAGATTTGGTTTAGAACAGAAAAGATATGGTTTTCATATTATTTATTTCTTTATTCTTTATTCAAGCGCTTTGGCATAAACAATATTTTTTGTTTTTGAGTAAATATATAATGCTGTTGGCTTCCCAACACGTGGACAGTGGTTCTTCTAAATTCATCCCGCATATTTCTAAAGTTTGCCCTTGTGATTTATTGATAGTTATTGCAAATGCTAAACGAGTGGGCAGTTGCAAACGATTGAATTCAAATGGCAATTCAGGTGGAATCATTGGAATTCTCGGTATTAGGACGTCTTCATTCTTGAATTTGCCAATTAAAATAGTTGCTTCGATAACATTATTCATCAATCGTTTGACTACAAGTCTAGTTCCGTTACATAGCGGCTTTGTTCAAATTGATGTCTCTTGGTCGATTTGATCTGGACCGTGCCATTCGTTGCCGATTTGCTTCATTTTCTTCTTGACGTTCTTCTGATGTCGCGCTATTCCGAGCATTTCTCATGCGCCTATTATTATTTGTCGAGCGACTAATATGAATACGCGATTGTCTTGACATTTGTACTATTACAGTATTGTAATTATGGTATTCTGAAATTTTGTGGATTATATTTTTTGTTTTTTTATTTTTTTTTTTATTATATGATTCACTCATGGTGCAACGTAGTTTATCGCATATGAACCGAACAAATAAATCCACTAAATTTGATGAAAACTTACATTAATTAATTCCAATTTACCACGTGAAAATTCCTAAATGTATAAGAAAAATATAAGCACGTGAGCGATTGATAATTGAAAAAATAATAAATTTCTTTTTTCTTTTTGACGATTGTTTCTTAGTTATTCATTTGCGTTGACATGATCATCAAGTGTTAACAATGTGTGTAAGTTTGGTTTAATTCGGCGCAAAGACACGGCGGGTCCACGTTTTGGCATATATTTCGAGACCCTAGTCATCAATAGGTATGAAAATTATCCCGTATTAAAGCACTTATCAACAGCTTTCATTTGATGTCCATATTGTACATACACAACCAAAGGTTACCCGGGTCCACGTTTTGACCTATATCTCGAGACCCCAGTCACGGAGCGGCATGAAAAATACTCTGTACTAAAGCATTCACCAACAGCTTCAATTTGATATCCATATTGTACAAACACATTCTAGGCTACACGTTTTGGTCTCTATCTCGAGACCCTAGTCACGGAGCGGCATGAAAAATACTCTGAACTAAAGCATTCACCAACAGCTTCCATCTGATATCCATATTGTACAAACACATTCTAAGCTACACGTTTTGGTCTCTATCTCGAGACCATAGTCACGGAGCGGCATGAAAAATACTCTGTACTAAAGCATTCACCAACAGCTTCAATTTGATGTCCATATTGTACAAACACATTCTAGGCTACACGTTTTGGTCTCTATCTCGAGACCCTAGTCACGAAGCGGCATGAAAAATACTCTGTACTAAAGCATTCACCAACAGCTTCAATTTGATATCCATATTGTACAAACACATTCTAGGGTCCACGTGTTGGTCTCTATCTCGAGACCCTAGTCACGGAGCGGCATGAAAAATACTCTGAACTAGAGCATTCACCAACAGCTTCCATCTGATACCCATATTGTACATACACATCCGAAGGTTACCCGGATCCACGTTTTGACCTATATCTCGAGCCCTATTTCCAAAATAAAATATAATCCATGTTACTCGTGGATGATGTAGCTTTCGAATGGTGAAAGAATTTTTAAAATCGGTCCAGTAGTTTTTGAGCCTATTCATTACAAACAAACAAAGTTTTCCTCTTTATAATATTAGTATAGACAAAAACCTCCTGGTATACATTTAGAGAAATAGTCATCTGTAATCTTAACAATAAAATAAGCTTAAAGACCTTTGACGAAATCGACAGTGCGATAGCCTATTTTAATCACACAATAATGAACGCCACTATGAAATCAACTCCACAAAAAACTATCTGTTCTTCGAGCTACAATATACCTGCGCACATCCAAGAAAAAATCAAAATCAAAAACCGCTTACGTAAACGCTGGCAAATAACAAGGCTGCCACTTGACAAAAGCAAGCTAAACGCTGCTACAAAGGAAATCAAGCAAATGCTATTCGACCATAAAAATATGAAACTTAAGAGACGCATCGAAAAACTTGGACCCGGTATAACGACAAACTATTCACTATGGAAAGCTACAAACAAAATCGAAAATAAAATTTTATACAAACCACCTATCAGAAAACTTGATGGCAGCTGGACTAGAACAAATCTTGACAAGGCTGAAGTTCTCGCAAAACACTTCAAAAGTACTTTTACGAACAATACTCCTAATGTAAACCTTCTCCCGACCCACGCAAAAAAGATCCATGTAAACCAAAAAATGTTACATTAGAAGAAATAAAACAATGCATATGTAAGAGAACTGATCCTAAGAAGTTGCCAGGATACGACCTAATAACTGGAAAAATTGTAAGAGAACTCCCAGAGAAGGGGCTTATCTATATAAGGAACTTGTTCAATCAAATCTTGAACTTGAAATATTTCCCAAAAGTATGGAAAATTGCTCAAATTATCGCAATACCAAAACCATGCAAAGATCCTACGCAAGTAACTTCGTACAGACCTATAAGCCTACTACCAGTATTATCAAAAATTTTTGAAAAGTTACTTTTTGACAGAATCGATCCCATTATACAAAAGGACAAAATAATACCTTGCCAACAGTTCGGGTTCAGGCAAAAACATTCCACCATCCAACAAGTTCACAGAGTTACAAACAAAATTTTTGAAGACATCGATAAAAAACGAACGTGTATGGCACAACAACTCTTGACTTATTTCCCAACAGACTACTACGAACTAATGAAAAGTTATATAACTGGAAGACAATTTTATGTAAAATTCGAAGATAAGTATTCTGAAATACTAACAATGGAAGCAGGTGTACCGCAAGGTAATGTCCTTGGGCCGCTTCTTTACCTTCTTTACACAGCTGATATCCCTACACCGGCAACTAAGAATTCTCTAATAACAACATTTGCAGACGACACTGTCTTGTTAGCATCAGACAAAGATCCAAGAAAGGCTGCTTATAAACTTCAGGAATTACTTGACAACACCACTCAATGGTTCGAGAAGTGAGGATTCACAATAAACGAAGATAAAACCGCCCACGTCGCATACACTAACAAGAGAAAAAAACAATACAATCCAATATTCATAAAGAATAAACAAATCCACCACGACACAAGGGCAAAATACTTGGGTATGATTATAGACAATAAACTTAACTGGAAGTTACACATTGGACAAAAACGACGCGAAATCAAGACTAGGTTAAACAACTTCATTGGCTTTTGGGAAAAAATTCAACGCTCCCACTAGAAAATAAGATACTAATATACAAAGAAATTATTACACCAATATGGAAATATGGCTCAAAGCTTTGGGGAACTGCGAGCAGAACAAATATAAAAATTATACAACAAACGCAAAATAAGATACTCCGTATAATATCAAAAGCAGAGTGGTATATACTAAATGATAATATCCACCGAGAACTTAAAGTGAAAACAGTCCATGAAGAAATACGCAACAACAGCTTAAGACACACAAACCGACTACTAGAACATTCTAACAGGGAAATTCGGCAACTTCCATTAAAAGAGGAAACCGAGACGAGGAGGCTTAAGCGCAAACGACCAACTGACCTGCAGATGTAAATGGTGTCACAATTTTATGAATATATAATATTTATTCATTAAATAATTAAATTAATTAAATAACGAGTTAATTTTTTTTTTTCTTAGATAAATGTATATAGTGGTATTGGCATCTAAATACTGTTGAAACCCACAAAGAAAGAAAAATTGTAAATATTTTAAGTTGAAATAGAAACAATAATAAAGTGTAAAAAAAAAAAAAAAAAAAATTACAATGAAAAGGAACAATATTCATTTACGTATACGACGGCCGCCGTAGCCGAATGGTGAGTACGTTACTACTATTCGGGAGTGCGTAGGTTCGAATAGTAGTACTTGCCCCTCGGCAGGCAATGGCAAACCTCCGAGTGCATTTCTGCCATGAAAAAGCTCCTCATAACAAACCACTTGCCGCTAGAAATCGACTTAAAACTGTAGGATCCCCCATTTGTGAAACGGCATTAAGACACACACCACAAATAGGAGGAACTCGCCCAAACATCTAACAGAAGTGTGCGCGCCAATTATTTATGTTATGCTTATATATTATACTAGCAAACCCCGCCCGCTTCGCTGGGCACACTAAAATAGTATATATATGGTTTAGAACAGAAAAGATATGGTTTTCATATTATTTATTTCTTTATTCTTTATTCAAGCGCTTTGGCATACACAATATTTTTTGTTTTTGAGTAAATATATAATGCTGTTGGCTTCCCAACACGTGAACAGTGGTTCTTCTAAACTCATCCCGCATATTTCTAAAGTTTGCCCTTGTGATTTATTGATAGTTATTGCAAATGCTAAACGAGTGGGCAGTTGCAAACGATTGAATTCAAATGGCAATTCAGGTGGAATCATTGGAATTCTCGGTATTAGGACGTCTTCATTCTTGAATTTGCCAATTAAAATAGTTGCTTCGATAACATTATTCATCAATCGTTTGACTACAAGTCTAGTTCCGTTACATAGCAGCTTTGTTCAAATTGATGTCTCTTGGTCGATTTGATCTGGACCGTGCCATTCGTTGCCGATTTGCTTCATTTTCTTCTTGATGTTCTTCTGATGTCGCGTTATTCCGAGCATTTCTCATGCGCCCATTATTATTTGTCGAGCGACTAATATGAATACGCGATTGTCTTGACATTTGTACTATTACAGTATTGTAATTATGGTATTCTGAAATTTTGTGGATTATATTTTTTGTTTTTTTATTATTTTTTTATTATATGATTCACTCATGGTGCAACGTAGTTTATCGCATATGAACCGAAAAAATAAATCCACTAAATTTGATGAAAACTTACATTAATTAATTCCAATTTACCACGTGAAAATTCCTAAATGTATAAGAAAAATATAAGCACGTGAGCGATTGTTAATTGAAAAAATAATAAATTTCTTTTTTCTTTTTGACGATTGTTTCTTAGTTATTCATTTGCGTTGACATGATCATCAAGTGTTAACAATGTGTGTAAGTTTGGTTTAATTCGGCGCAAAGACACGGCGGGTCCACGTTTTGGCATATATTTCGAGACCCTAGTCATCAATAGGTATGGAAATTACCCCGTATTAAAGCACTTATCAACAGCTTTCATTTGATGTCCATATTGTACATACACAACCAAAGGTTACCCGGGTCCACGTTTTGACCTATATCTCGAGACCCTAGTCACGGAGCGGCATGAAAAATACTCTGTACTAAAGCATTCACCAACAGCTTCAATTTGATATCCATATTGTACAAACACATTCTAGGCAACACGTTTTGGTCTCTATCTCGAGACCCTAGTCACGGAGCGGCATGAAAAATACTCTGAACTAAAGCATTCACCAACAGCTTCAATTTGATATCCATATTGTACAAACACATTCTAGGCTCCACGTTTTGGTCTCTATCTCGAGACCCTAGTCACGGAGCGGCATGAAAAATACTCTGAACTAAAGCATTCACCAACAGCTTCCATCTGATATCCATATTGTACAAACACATTCTAGGCTCCACGTTTTGGTCTCTATCTCGAGACCCTAGTCACGGAGTGGCATGAAAAATACTCTGAACTAACGCATTTACCAACAGCTTCCATCTGATATCCATATTGTACAAACACATTCTAGGCTACACGTTTTGGTCTCTATCTCGAGACCATAGTCACGGAGCGGCATGAAAAATACTCTGTACTAAAGCATTCACCAACAGCTTCAATTTGATGTCCATATTGTACAAACACATTCTAGGCTACACGTTTTGGTCTCTATCTCGAGACCCTAGTCACGGAGCGGCATGAAAAATACTCTGTACTAAAGCATTCACCAACAGCTTTAATTTGATATCCATATTGTACAAACACATTCTAGGGTCCACGTGTTGGTCTCTATCTCGAGACCCTAGTCACGGAGCGGCATGAATAATACTCTGAACTAAAGCATTCACCAACAGCTTCCATCTGAAGCCATATTGTACATACACATCCGAAGGTTACCCGGATCCACGTTTTGACCTATATCTCGAGCCCTATTTCCAAAATAAAATATAATCCATGTTACTCGTGGATGATGTAGCTTTCGAATGGTGAAAGAATTTTTAAAATCGGTCCTGTAGTTTTTGAGCCTATTCATTACAAACAAACAAAGTTTTCCTCTTTATAATATTAGTATAGACAAAAACCTCCTGGTATACATTTAGAGAAATAGTCATCTTTAATCTTAACAATAAAATAAGCTTAAAGACCTTTGACGAAATCGACAGTGCGATAGCCTATTTTAATCACACAATAATGAACGCCACTATGAAATCAACTCCACAAAAAACTATCTGTTCTTCGAGCTACAATATACCTGCGCACATCCAAGAAAAAATCAAAATCAAAAACCGCTTACGTAAACGCTGGCAAATAACAAGGCTGCCACTTGACAAAAGCAAGCTAAACGCTGCTACAAAGGAAATCAAGCAAATGCTATTCGACCATAAAAATATGAAACTTAAGAGACGCATCGAAAAACTTGGACCCGGTATAACGACAAACTATTCAATATGGAAAGCTACAAACAAAATCGAAAATAAAATTTTATACAAACCACCTATCAGAAAACTTGATGGCAGCTGGACTAGAACAAATCTTGACAAAGCTGAAGTTCTCGCAAAACACTTCAAAAGTACTTTTACGAACAATACGCCTAATGTAAACCTTCTCCCGACCCACGCAAAAAAGATCCATGCAAACCAAAAAATGTTACATTAGAAGAAATAAAACAATGCATATGTAAGAGAACTGATCCTAAGAAGTTGCCAGGATACGACCTAATAACTGGAAAAATTTTAAGAGAACTCCCAGAGAAGGGGCTTATCTATATAAGGAATTTGTTCAATCAAATCTTGAACTTGAAATATTTCCCAAAAGTATGGAAAATTGCTCAAATTATCGCAATACCAAAACCATGCAAAAATCCTACGCAAGTAACTTCGTAAAGACCTATAAGCCTACTACCAGTATTATCAAAAATTTTTGAAAAGTTACTTTTTGACAGAATCGATCCCATTATACAAAAGGACAAAATAATACCTTGCCAACAGTTCGGATTCAGGCAAAAACATTCCACCATCCAACAAGTTCACAGAGTTACAAACAAAATTTTTGAAGACATCGATAAAAAACGAACGTGTATGGCACGCAGGACTTCTACAACAACTCTTGACTTATTTCCCAACAGACTACTACGAACTAATGAAAAGTTATATAACTGGAAGACAATTTTATGTAAAATTCGAAGATAAGTATTCTGAAATACTAACAATGGAAGCAGGTGTACCGCAAGGTAATGTCCTTGGGCCGCTTCTTTACCTTCTTTACACAGCTGATATCCCTACACCGGCAACTAAGAATTCTCTAATAACAACATTTGCAGACGACACTGTCTTGTTAGCATCAGACAAAGATCCAAGAAAGGCTGCTTATAAACTTCAGGAATTACTTGACAACACCACTCAATGGTTCGAGAAGTGAGGATTCACAATAAACGAAGATAAAACCGCCCACGTCACATACACTAACAAGAGAAAAAAACAATACAATCCAATATTCATAAAGAATAAACAAATCCACCACGACACAAGGGCAAAATACTTGGGTATGATTATAGACAATAAACTTAACTGGAAGTTACACATTGGACAAAAACGACGCGAAATCAAGACTAGGTTAAACAACTTCATTGGCTTTTGGGAAAAAATTCAACGCTCCCACTAGAAAATAAGATACTAATATACAAAGAAATTATTACACCAATATGGAAATATGGCTCAAAGCTTTGGGGAACTGCGAGCAGAACAAATATAAAAATTATACAACAAACGCAAAATAAGATACTCCGTATAATATCAAAAGCAGAGTGGTATATACTAAATGATAATATCCACCGAGAACTTAAAGTAAAAACAGTCCATGAAGAAATACGCAACAACAGCTTAAGACACACAAACCGACTACTAGAACATTCTAACAGGGAAATTCGGCAACTTCCATTAAAAGAGGAAACCGAGACGAGGAGGTTTAAGCGCAAACGACCAACTGACCTGCAGATGTAAATGGTGTCACAATTTTATGAATATATAATATTTATTCATTAAATAATTAAATAACGAGTTAATTTTTTTTTTTCTTAGATAAATGTATATAGTGGTATTGGCATCTAAATACTGTTGAAACCCACAAAGAAAGAAAAATTGTAAATATTTTAAGTTGAAATAGAAACAATAATAAAGGGTAAAAAAAAAAAAAAAAAAATTACAATGAAAAGGAACAATATTCATTTACGTATACGACGGCCGCCGTAGCCGAATGGTGAGTACGTTACTACTATTCGGGAGTGCGTAGGTTCGAATAGTAGTACTTGCCCCTCGGCAGGCAATGGCAAACCTCCGAGTGCATTTCTGCCATGAAAAAGCTCCTCATAACAAACCACTTGCCGCTAGAAATCGACTTAAAACTGTAGGATCCCCCATTTGTGAAACGGCATTAAGACACACACCACAAATAGGAGGAACTCGCCCAAACATCTAACAGAAGTGTGCGCGCCAATTATTTATGTTATGCTTATATATTATACTAGCAAACCCCGCCCGCTTCGCTGGGCACACTAAAATAGTATATATATGGTTTAGAACAGAAAAGATATGGTTTTCATATTATTTATTTCTTTATTCTTTATTCAAGCGCTTTGGCATACACAATATTTTTTGTTTTTGAGTAAATATATAATGCTGTTGGCTTCCCAACACGTGAACAGTGGTTCTTCTAAATTCATCCCGCATATTTCTAAAGTTTGCCCTTGTGATTTATTGATAGTTATTGCAAATGCTAAACGAGTGGGCAGTTGCAAACGATTGAATTCAAATGGCAATTCAGGTGGAATCATTGGAATTCTCGGTATTAGGACGTCTTCATTCTTGAATTTGCCAATTAAAATAGTTGCTTCGATAACATTATTCATCAATCGTTTGACTACAAGTCTAGTTCCGTTACATAGCAGCTTTGTTCAAATTGATGTCTCTTGGTCGATTTGATCTGGACCGTGCCATTCGTTGCCGATTTGCTTCATTTTCTTCTTGACGTTCTTCTGATGTCACGTTATTCCGAGCATTTCTCATGCGCCTATTATTATTTGTCGAGCGACTAATATGAATACGCGATTGTCTTGACATTTGTACTATTACAGTATTGTAATTATGGTATTCTGAAATTTTGTGGATTATATTTTTTGTTTTTTTATTTTTTTTTTATTATATGATTCACTCATGGTGCAACGTAGTTTATCGCATATGAACCGAAAACATAAATCCACTAAATTTGATGAAAACTTACATTAATTAATTCCAATTTACCACGTGAAAATTCCTAAATGTATAAGAAAAATATAAGCACGTGAGCGATTGTTAATTGAAAAAATAATAAATTTCTTTTTTCTTTTTGACGATTGTTTCTTAGTTATTCATTTGCGTTGACATGATCATCAAGTGTTAACAATGTGTGTAAGTTTGGTTTAATTCGGCGCAAAGACACGGCGGGTCCACGTTTTGGCATATATTTCGAGACCCTAGTCATCAATAGGTATGAAAATTACCCCGTATTAAAGCACTTATCAACAGCTTTCATTTGATGTCCATATTGTACATACACAACCAAAGGTTACCCGGGTCCACGTTTTGACCTATATCTCGAGACCCCAGTCACGGAGCGGCATGAAAAATACTCTGTACTAAAGCATTCACCAACAGCTTCAATTTGATATCCATATTGTACAAACACATTCTAGGCTACACGTTTTGGTCTCTATCTCGAGACCCTAGTCACGGAGCGGCATGAAAAATACTCTGAACTAAAGCATTCACCAACAGCTTCAATTTAATATCCATATTGTACAAACACATTCTAGGCTCCACGTTTTGGTCTCTATCTCGAGACCCTAGTCACGGAGCGGCATGAAAAATACTCTGAACTAAAGCATTCACCAACAGCTTCCATCTGATATCCATATTGTACACACACATTCTAGGCTACACGTTTTGGCCTCTATCTCGAGACCCTAGTCACGGAGCGGCATGAAAAATACTCTGTACTAAAGCATTCACCAACAGCTTCAATTTGATATCCATATTGTACAAACACATTCTAGGGTCCACGTGTTGGTCTCTATCTCGATACCCTAGTCACGGAGCGGCATGAATAATACTCTGAACTAAAGCATTCACCAACAGCTTCCATCTGATACCCATATTGTACATACACATCCGAAGGTTACCCGGATCCACGTTTTGACCTATATCTCGAGCCCTATTTCCAAAATAAAATATAATCCATGTTACTCGTGGATGATGTAGCTTTCGAATGGTGAAAGAATTTTTAAAATCGGTCCAGTAGTTTTTGAGCCTATTCATTACAAACAAACAAAGTTTTCCTCTTTATAATATTAGTATAGACAAAAACCTCCTGGTATACATTTAGAGAAATAGTCATCTGTAATCTTAACAATAAAATAAGCTTAAAGACCTTTGACGAAATCGACAGTGCGATAGCCTATTTTAATCACACAATAATGAACGCCACTATGAAATCAACTCCACAAAAAACTATCTGTTCTTCGAGCTACAATATACCTGCGCACATCCAAGAAAAAATCAAAATCAAAAACCGCTTACGTAAACGCTGGCAAATAACAAGGCTGCCACTTAAGAGACGCATCGAAAAACTTGGACCCGGTATAACGGCAAACTATTCACTATGGAAAGCTACAAACAAAATCGAAAATAAAATTTTATACAAACCACCTATCAGAAAACTTGATGGCAGCTGGACTAGAACAAATCTTGACAAGGCTGAAGTTCTCGCAAAACACTTCAAAAGTACTTTTACGAACAATACGCCTAATGTAAACCTTCTCCCGACCCACGCAAAAAAGATCCATGCAAACCAAAAAATGTTACATTAGAAGAAATAAAACAATGCATATGTAAGAGAACTGATCTTAATAAGTTGCCAGGATACGACCTAATAACTGGAAAAATTTTAAGAGAACTCCCAGAGAAGGGGCTTATCTATATAAGGAACTTGTTCAATCAAATCTTGAACTTGAAATATTTCCCAAAAGTATGGAAAATTGCTCAAATTATAGCAATACCAAAACCATGCAAAGATCCTACACAAGTAACTTCGTACAGACCTATAACCTTTTTGAGAAGTTACTTTTTGACAGAATCGATCCCATTATACAAAAGGACAAAATAATACCTTGCCACCAGTTCGGATTCAGGCAAAAACATTCCTCCATCCAACAAGTTCACAGAGTTACAAACAAAATTTTTGAAGACATCGATAAAAAACGAACGTGTATGGCACGCAGGACTTCTACAACAACTCTTGACTTATTTCCCAACAGACTACTACGAACTAATGAAAAGTTATATAACTGGAAGACAATTTTATGTAAAATTCGAAGATAAGTATTCTGAAATACTAACAATGGAAGCAGGTGTACCGCAAGGTAATGTCCTTGGGCCGCTTCTTTACCTTCTTTACACAGCTGATATCCCTACACCGCCAACTAAGAATTCTCTAATAGCAACATTTGCAGACGACACTGTCTTGTTAGCATCAGACAAAGATCCAAGAAAGGCTGCTTATAAACTTCAGGAATTACTTGACAACACCACTCAATGGTTCGAGAAGTGGGGATTCAAAATAAACGAAGATAAAACCGCCCACGTCACATACACTAACAAGAGAAAAAACAATACAATCCAATATTCATAAAGAATAAACAAATCCACCACGACACAAGGGCAAAATACTTGGGTATGATTATAGACAATAAACTTAACTGGAAGTTACACATTGGACAAAAACGACGCGAAATCAAGACTAGGTTAAACAACTTCATTGGCTTTTGGGAAAAAATTCAACGCTCCCACTAGAAAATAAGATACTAATATACAAAGAAATTATTACACCAATATGGAAATATGGCTCAAAGCTTTGGGGAACTGCGAGCAGAACAAATATAAAAATTATACAACAAACGCAAAATAAGATACTCCGTATAATATCAAAAGCAGAGTGGTATATACTAAATGATAATATCCACCGAGAACTTAAAGTATAAACAGTCCATGAAGAAATACGCAACAACAGCTTAAGACACACAAACCGACTACTAGAACGCAAAATGGTGTCACAATTTTATGAATATATAATATTTATTCATTAAATAATTAAATTAATTAAATAACGAGTTAATTTTTTTTTTCTTAGATAGATGTATCAGCATCAGTCGATGAGGAGGAATGCCTGATGGGTCCAAGGAGTTAAGAAACTCAACGGGATAATGAACAGCCTGGGATTCTTCGACGACTGTGTCAATGGAATGATAAGTTCTGACAGTTCCTGGTAGTATTTCTTGAATTTTGGAATTAATGACATTTTTAGGTGCCAAAATGGCCCTTTCTCGAAGCCATCTATAGTTTGTGGGATTGGCTAAAATATTGGGAAATACCCTTTCTATCAAAGCATCGACTGATAACATAAGTTGACAAAAACCTGGAGGAAAAGAAATTAATTTGGTGGTAAAGAAACTGGTATTTTTCCATTGCCTATTGTAAGTAGTTGTTCAGAAAAAACTTCTGCTGAAGCATCTCCTCCCAAATGTGCTCTCATATTTGTAGAAAGAGTCAATTTTTGAACGTAGTCCCATAGGTATGACGATTTTAACCAGGCATTCACTTCATCTGCGGCGGTTCCTTTCAGAATAACTGGAAGAATTTGTCGAAAATCCCCTGCCAGTAAGAGTAAGACACCACCCATGGGTTGATCATTACCTCACAAGTCTCTCAGAGATCGGTCTAAAGCTTCCAGCGACTTTTTATGGACCATTGTGCACTCATCCCACACAATTAGCTTACATGTATTTAGAACCCTACCTTGACCTGAGTCCGCCACACAAAAGGGTAGCCGCTATTCCTGAAGAAGCAACTGCCCCAGCGATTTCTTTCTTTTCTCTTATATCAGCCAATATCAAATTAAGCAGAAATGTTTTGCCTGTTTTTCCAGGCGCATCCAAAAAAATCAATCCTCCCTTATTTTCAATAATCATTCCTTGAATAGTTTTGTCTGCGGCTTTTTGATCCGTAACCAATAAAGGTTTGCTTTTGCTTATAAAAGTACGAAGAACCTCGATTCGTAATTCATCTCCCGGGAGATATCTTTGTCGGCCAAATCGATTCTGTCTCGAACGGGAGAAAGTAATCCCAAATGCTCCAAGGATTTGCTATTAATTGAAATACATATACATATTTTCTATGTCGATTAGCGCTTGGTTGTAAATTTGCAAAGAGCAGTTCAGGTTTGTATTCTCGTTTTCAGCTCGTGCTGCTCTCATGTAGTCTTCACTAAAGTTATCTTTGTGATTTTCCCATAGTGCTTTTGGATCTAATGGCGAGCAGGTTGTCAATATTATTGCCAATAAGCTGCGAAGCTGCGAAGGAAGGCGTGACAGTCCAGCTTCAGATAATGTAATTTCCCAGTGATTATCGTTTTTCAGTAGACCTAAATGTTGGCAAGCTTGTCAATACGTGGAACATAATACCCCATCCACAGTTCGCAGAGCTTGAAAGGACACCGGTCATTTAACTTTGTGTAGCAATAGCCTTAGGTAGAAGCACTCAGCGTTACTTGGATGGATTGTATAAACACGTCCTAGAGAGTCTCCTTGGCGAGCTTCTGTACCGGAGACAATTGCGCCTTGTTTTCTCTTTATGAATTCTTTTTTGGAGGAATTCCAGATATAACTTCTACATACAGCAATGTTCTGGCAAAACTGTCATGCTAACACAACTTGAAAAGAACAGTCAATGTAGTGTCGGGTGGATTTAAAGCTCGTGCCAACACGTTCGCCTCGGCAAAATACATACGCTGACCATTCTCAAGGTGAACTGACAGGTGAACAACTGGTGGATACCTCTCGTGGATGGAAAAACCGAGTATGCGCCAAACTGCTCCATTGCTGTTAATGTATCACCCCATTTGGAATTGCGTTCATCATTAGCGTTAATTATTCCAGAACTGCCATGTCGCTGCCCTTATTCATATATGTATTTGCAAACATATTTTACCAATAAGAAAATGCATTCAATTCAGCAATACCTCTATCGTTGATAATATAAATTTCTTTCTATATCAAATGGTCTAACCCCCATTTTTCTCTAAGCTCATATTTTTTCTAGGAGTACTAAATACTAACTTCATTAAACTTTTTACCAATTTTTGGTATTCTACCATAAATGCGTCCAGTGATATGCAGTATGAAAAATCCAATTTGTATAGGAGGTGTGACACCCCATTTCTAGCTATCACCAGTTTTAATGCAGGTGTTAGGTATTAACCTTAAATAATCTCTTACGAAATTTCAGCTGTCTAGCCCAAATACTTCCGGAGATATGGACAATGAAAAATTGCATTTATATAGGAGGTGCCAAGCCAGCTTTTTCGTTTTTCTCAGGTTTCTTGGAGGTGTTAGGGATTAACCTCATATAACCCCTTCCCAAATTTCAGTAGTCTAACGTAAATACTTCCAGAAACACGGACTGTTAAAAATTCCATTTGTATGGGAGGTGCCACGCCCCCTATATATATGA
Source organism: Anastrepha ludens (assembly GCF_028408465.1). Taxonomy (NCBI): domain Eukaryota; kingdom Metazoa; phylum Arthropoda; class Insecta; order Diptera; family Tephritidae; genus Anastrepha; species Anastrepha ludens. The sequence continues at coordinate 4,829,807 of NC_071504.1, forward strand.
AAATATTTTTTATCCTATGACCATCCCGGTAAGGTATCCAGTTCGTGTTTCAAATTTGGTTACGATCGGTTTATGCGTTTAGGACGCAAGTCGATCTATAGATACATACATAATTTGAATTTTATATATATAGATATAAGAATATTTTCGTTTGCTGCACTGGGGGAACATTCAATATACTGCCATTAAAAAAAGGATCTAAAAGGGGAAAAGAGAGGGGTATATCCATCCTTAAACTTTAAACCCCACCCTCCGGAGGTTTAAAGCGAAAAGTTAGTGTTGCCAGATACCTCAAAAAAGAACGAAGTTCATATGGAGGTAGAATTGTATAGAGAAGTTTATGAATTTATTAGTACTTTTATTTTAAATTGCAGGCATCTAGAAACTAAATATTGTTGTACATTAAAAATAATTGTTAACCGTGTTTAAAATTGAACCTAACGGCGACTACAATTAAGACGATCAAGATACTAATTATGATATGTCGAACGAATTGGCTACAATTGATTATAAGAGGATATTGCAAATTGAGTATATCTCACAGCTCAGAGGAGTTATATGCTCTCGCCTTACAGATGACTTTATTAAAATAAGAAGTAAATACTTATAAGGAAACTAATTGGTACTGGAAGAAAAAATAATATGAAAAAGAATTAAATGAGAATTTTAAATTGAAAAACATTCATCGGGAATCTCCATAATACATAGACTCTAATTTAATTTTTAATTTAAATGCGATTTTTGGTGTAATTATTATTTATGATACAATTACTGATATAATAATTTAAATTGTGTTTCTAAACATTTAAGTCAGCTTTTGTACACATACTAACCGATATGCAATATTAAAACATTTTTATGTTGTGTTCAATTATTTGGCGAAGGAGAAATTATAAAAAAGGCGACATTGTATATTTAGCACAGAGGCAACAAGACACAAATGACTACTTGCAACAACAACAAAAATGTACATAATATAAATTGTCTTAAAACGCTCGGAAGCATATTCATTCCCGGCGGAGATTATACCGCAAAAAATATGGCATAGTGTTCTAGATAAACAACTACCAAAGGAAACCCACTTAACAACAGCATATGTGTAAGAGCAGAAGGCTGTCTATTCAAAAGTATCTAGAAGAAGAACTAGGTTCTGACCCTCAGACAGTAAACAAATACCAACACAATTGACAATTATACCTTGCCTTGAACTTTCTTTTAACCACTCGCCAATCATATTGGCAACTCAAAGTTTACTACAGGAAATGATAAATCGATCACTGTATACTCATACCGCAGACCGGAAGACGTAACCAATGAAGTTACATTGCGCAACTTTGAAAGTACCTTTAAAAGCAAGTGTCGAAATTGAAACAGCTATAGCATTTTTCAACGGTACGATAAATCAGTCAGTCCGACGGGAAAAATACAAGCAGAAAGTTTTCTTTACTGATTAAAAATAAAGCTAATAACAACAATCCAATGTAAAAAATCAAGTGGTTCCCTACTGCCGTGCTGCTTTGCTTTCGATGGTTACTATTTTTCCTTTGCATAACAAGGTAAAATCTTACATATAAAAGTAATATTTGCAACGAATTTTTACAAAGCGCAATTACAAATGAACCTTACCTGCCATTGGTTTAAAGCATTGTAACTGATTAAATAAATGAAATCAACATTTAGTATTGTCCAAACAAGCATGCATATATATATATACATACACACATTTTTGTAATGTAAGTTGCATATCAATACGATACTGCATCAATACCCACATTGGCTCATGTTCTCCTCTTGTGTAAAAATATCATTTGTTTGAGTATTTTTCCGTTGCTTCACAAGCACTCGTACAACAAGAGTAATATTGCAAATTAAAGTGTTGTGGGGCATTGCCTGTAATTGCATGTTCGCACTGTACAACGCGTTGATATAACAATCGCAGCGTGTGTGCTGGTCGTAGGGATTGTTGATACAAAAGGGCAGCGTGTATACATTGCTTTAGTATTTTTGTTCCTCGCGTTCGTGCAGGTTGATAGTTAGTGGAAGTTTGATAGTATTCGATAGCAGTTGGTTGCTTGGTTGGTGCTATTTATCGTTCGCAGCTAAAAGAGACATTTCTATCATTTATTAATATTTGATTGTGTAATAAATATTTGCCTGTACATACACTTAAAATTTGCCTATAATAATAAATAAAAATTTTCATTGTAAAAATCCAAATTGGTGACCCCGAACAAAGAACATTTTCATAAAAAAGTGTTTTCCGAGAAAATTGTGGACATTTCTAATACGGCGAGCGTGCATCGACCATAACCTAAATTTCACCTTCACCGGCATACTAGCATAACCGCACATTCCACCACGTGTAACCAACGCTTGTGGTACTACACCAAACTTCGGAACTTAACGACGAAATTTAACGCAAACATTTAAAGGAGTTTTTATTGATGCAACGCGGTTGGTAGGAATTACCTTCCGCATTTAACTCACAATTCTATTCAACCATACAAACAATTGAACTATTAATACAACTTTAAAACGTAATTCAACGCGCAAATACAACATTTTGGATCCAATATTTTTTCGAATGAGAATATCATCAAACAACGAGAAGCCTTATCTACGACCAAGAGAGCAAATACCAATCGAGGTTTTGGAAGCCATTCAAGGGAACCTACAATCAATATTTACCACAATGATCCAAGGAGACTGCACACCTGGAACCTCATCAGGAGCCTCTCAACGACAACTAAATGCGAGTACCTTCACCGATCAGCCTTTACAAAGTAGTCATATTGCGGTTAAGCCACCCGTTTTCTTGAAAAGTAGCCCTCATATATTTTTCGTTCAAATAGAGACGTCTTTTCGACGCGCTAACATTTCTCGCGATGATACAAAATACGACCACGTGGTCGGCGCATTAGACGCGCAAATTCTCGAACTGGTCAGTGATTTTCTTCGCAATCCTCCCGAGACGGACAAATACGAGTGTCTCAAAAATAGAATTATCGCGGAATTCGCGGAATCCGAATCGAAAAAAATTCGAAAGTTACTTAATGACGTTGAGCTTGGTGACCGTAAACCATCTCAGCTATTGCGCCACATGCGTGACCTGGCCGGAAGCTCAGTTTCGGAAACAATTTTAAAAAGCTGGTGGATTGAAAGATTGCCTGTTACACTTCGAGCTTGATTAATAATTGGTGATTAAGATTTAGACATATGCGCCAAACGCGCCGATACGATCATGGACTTTGTTGGATCCACATCCTCACAAGTCATGGCAGTGAAAGCTGGTGCCAGTACACCACATAAAAATGAACAATTTGAGGAAATCCTCAACAATATTAAAGCTTTGACACAGGCAGTTGCTAATTTGGCAGCCCAGTTGACCACCCCCGGTGATCGTTCACGGTCACGATCACGAAGTAGCAACAACCAGAATGCACGTTCAAGCTCCGGCAACAACGGTAATGCCAAACCGTTTTGCCGATACCACTACAAGTTCGGTGGCGCAGCACTCAAATGTGTTCCCCCGTGCAAATTTAATGATAAAAAGCCGGAAAACTAAAAGCCGCTTCCTTAGGGACGACAGACGAAACGGAAGTCATGACCAGTCGTCGATTGTTCATTACGGTCAAAAACACCTGCAGGAATTTTCTCATTGACACCGGCTCCGATATCTCAATTCTACCGCGTATTTTCGGTAACAAATCGGCCGGCCCGTCCTCATATCGTTTATTTGCCGCAAACGGCACTCCCATTAAGACTTTCGGCCAACATCAGCTTAGCCTGAACATTGGCCTTAGGCGTAATTTCACGTGGCCATTCATAATTGCCGATGTAGATAAGCCAATCATCGGCATAGATTTTTTAAATTACTACGGTCTCATTATTGATGCCAAAACGCGTAAAATTATTGACGAAAAAACCCAACTGGTGGTTAAATGCAATTCAATTATGACTCCATATGAACGTTTATCCACCATCAATGTCGGGAATAACAATATGGCTGATCTCATTAGCGAATTCAAGGCTCTGACGCTTCCACCGATTTTTAGCAATACGGATTTAGTCCCATCTCATGACATTACTCATCAAATCATTACCACGGGTCAGCTCATATTTTCGGCAGCACGTCGTCTCAACCCGAAGCGACTTAAAATTGTCAAAACAGAATTCGAAGCCATGCTCAATGCTGGCATCTGCAGTCCAAGCAAAAGTGCATGGGCAAGTCCATTACATATGGTTCCCAAAAAAGATGGGTGCTGGCGATTCTGCGGTGACTATCGGCGCCTCAATGCCATTACAGTACCAGATCGCTATCCCTTGCCTCATATCCATGACTTTACACAAAAGTTTGCTGGATGCAAAATTTTCTCGATCATTGATTTGATTAGTGCTTACAACCAAATTCCAATTGATAGGGCTGACAAGGAAAAAACGGCCATAATCACCCCATTTGCCCTATATGAATTTAACGTCATGGCATTCGGTCTCGGAAATGCTTCTCAAACATTCCAAAGGTTCATGAACAAGCTGTTCATGAATTTGGATTTCGTTTTCGTCTACATAGACGATATTTGCGTGGCTTCGGTTAACGAAACCGAACACCGGAAGCATCTTCGCATAGTTTTCGAGAGATTAAGTGCTCACAATTTGAAGATTAATCTCGTCAAATGCACCCTCGGCCAGCCCGAAATAATTTTTCTCGGCCACACGATTACGGCAGATGGCGTCGCGCCTCCTAAGGCCAAAACCGAGGCCATTTGTCAGTTCAAAAAGCCGACAGTAGCTCATGAGTTGCGCCGTTTCTTGGCACTCCTCAATTATTATCGTCGTTTTTTGGCTAATGCTGCTTACACGCAGGGTAAACTACAATCTATCATTGTCGGAAATACAAAAAAAGACAGAACGCCATTGATCTGGACTGAAGATGCGTCCCAGGCGTTTGAACAATGCAAGTCTGATCTGTCTAAGGCTACACTGCTGGCACATCCTTTGCCGAATGCTCAACTGATTTTAAATGTTGATGCCAGCAATTTTTCGGTTGGTGCAGTTTTACAACAGCGAGTGGGTAATGATTTACAACCCCTAAGTTTTTTTTCCAAACGAATGTCTGAGACCCAAAAGAAATACAGTACCTAAGATCGTGAATTATTGGCAATCTACTTGGCTGTCAAGCATAAGAGATACATGATCGAGGGTCGTGAATGCATCATTCTCACCGACCACAAGCCCATTACGTTTGCTTTCAAGCAAAAACCGGAAAAAGCTTCGCTCAGACAGTTGAGGCATCTTGACTTGATTGGCCAATATTGCACAGACATCCGGTACATATCGGGCAAAGATAACGTTGTGGCAGACGCTCTATCAAGAATCGAATCCATTTCCAAAAGCGAAATCGGCCATCGTGATATCGCTCAGTTGCAAAGCAATGATGAGGAGCTGACATCATTGTTGAGTCCAGATTCCAACACTCATATCAAGCTTCACAAAATCACAATTCATGATTCCGAGTTACCCCTATTTTGCGACATTTCCCAGGAGAGGGTTCGCCCTTTCATTCCACAAGCTTTACGGAAACAAATTTTCAATCTGGTACACAATGTTTGTCATCCCGGCAAACATGCTACCAGCAAGCTTATCACAGAACGCTATTTCTGGCCAGACATGAAAAAAGACGCTACGCGTTGGACAAGTCAATGTCTCGATTGCCAAAAAAGTAAAATTTCTCGACATAATCGAGCAACTCTTGCTGAGTTTAAAATTCCTGGCGGTAGATTTCACCATGTCAACATCGATTGATTGGTCCTCTGCCGGTCTCAAATGGTTTCCGTTATTGTCTCACTTGCATTGACAGATTCTCCCGATGGCCCACGGCCATTCAACTGCAGGATATGTCGGCGGAGGCTGTCGCAAATGCCCTCTTAAACGGATGGATCTCTCACTATGGTGTTCCACGCGTTATCACAACGGATCAAGGTAGGCAGTTTGAATCCAAATCAAACATTCTTGGATTCAAACACAATCACACGACTCCGTATCATCCACAAACGAATTTAAACGCCTCGCCGGCCGAGCTCGTTTACGGTACAACCTTGCGTCTCCCCAGTGATTTTTTTGAGTATTCCAAAGAACCTGAGTATTCGACCGAATTCGTGAGCGGATTGAAGAGTACCATTGAGCAGTTACGTCCGATCGCGTCGTCCAACCATTCCAATATTAAAAGCTACATTCAGAGTGGGCTTGCCAACTGCACTCACGTTTTCTTACGCGACGATTCAGTTCGCAAATCGTTAAAACGTCCTTATGACGTGTCTTGACATTGACATTCGAGGCAGATCGGTGACGGTAACCACAGATAGAGTCAAGGCTGCATGCTTAGACTCAAATTTTATTAACCAAAATTTACCTCCTAGAACAATAGAAATCAAGAGGCTCAACCAACAATTACTCATAAGCAAAATGTACAGCCATTAGATTTAAGTTACGAAAAACAAACTATTAATAATAAGAATGGGGATGCCACACATCCAATGGCCACCAAAACCACTCGCGCTGGCAGACAGATTGTAAGACCACAGCGCTTCGTTTCTTTTGTATCGTGATCGGTTGATCACTGGTGGGGGAGTGATGTGGGGCATTGCCTGTAATTGCATGTACGCACTGTACAACGCGTTGATACAACAATCGCAGCGTGTGTGCTGGCCGTAGGGATTGTTGATACAACAAGGCAGCGTGTATACGTTGCTTTAGTGCAGGTTGATAGAGTTAGTGGAAGTTTGATTGTATTCGATAGCAGTTGGTTGCTTGGTTGGTGTTATTTATCGTTCGCAGCTAAAAGAGACATTTCTATCATTTATTAATATTTGATTGTGTAATAAATATTTGCATGTACATACACTTAAAATTTGCCTATAATAATAAATAAAAATATTCCTTGAAAAAATCCAAAGTGTAAAGTATTTAAATGAGAATTTGTAAAGAAATTATGAGAAATACAATTTAGTTAAACAAATTAAAGGACCAGTCCAAATTCTTGAAATTTTAGATGGCGGCAGATACGTCTTTTCGAATTCTAACTCCAAAAGAGCCTACAAATACGCTCATGACCCTTTACGCCACGTATTTTGTGAAGTTTAGATGCGGTTGATGTTGACTAAGGAATACTTTTTTGTAATTGTTTTTCTGCTAATTGCTTATTTCAAACTGCATACAATTTGCAGACTTGTTGATTGGGTTAGAGGGCATGGTGAACATGGAATTATTTTATAAAGTTACTAGCATGAGGTTGGTAATGGTTAACATTGATACTAGATAGAAGTTGTTAGTAAGGTACATTATGGAAAGTGTTTTCTAACGTTGTTAATTGCTGGAAAAGTTTTTAGTGCTGAAGGGAAGCAGTTAATATCGTAACTGTGGTGAAGTGTTGGAATGAAGCATTTAATAAATTTGAATGAGAAAGAGTTTATTCTAACGCTTATTAAAGGTGGGAATGGTGTAAATATGTGGGAATTGAGGAGAGTTTGCTCTGGTTAGTGCTGAAATGACCATTCATAAAAATTTTAATTTCTATAAATTTATTTCGTTAGTGATTTCAAAATATAGGGAATGATGGCGAGTTTTCTTTTACATGGGGTTCTCGTAAGTTTGGTTATGGGAGTTTACGTTTACGTTGTGAGCACCAACCCACTCCGCAACGTATCGTAGTCCCTTTCCGTTGCCCGTAGCATACACAAAAGTGAGCGAAACTTATCCCGTAGGAAACATCTGCGCTCTTTTAGTTACATATTTACACAATACATCGGGTTGTGTGTGTTTGTGTTTGGGTGTATCGACACAATGTTGCCATTGGTATTTTTGCATACACACTTTTGCACACATCCACGTTATCAGTTATAATTTTTCATTGTATAATAAACCAAAGCCAAAAACCAACAAATGCAATTAGTTAATTTAACTTTAACTTTATTCAACATTGTTTTTAAGTTATGTTAATAAAAATAAAAAAATGTCTAAGTTTATCTTATAAATGGTTTCGAAATGTACTGTTTGGCAACATTGTGTGGTGAGAGAGCAATCAGCTGACACGATTATACGGAAACAATCCAAAATCCCACCTCAACGATCTACTATACTACGCAACGGAACGGTGGAAGAATTCATTAGTTTCATCGTGTCAGCTTATACGGGCGTACGTTTACGTCGGTGAGTGTGAGCACCCTGAGCCTTATAGCTGTTGGAATAGCAGACATGAATGCAGAATGGAAGCGATCAATGAATGTGAAGAGCATCACCCGCCGGCGTGTGGTATATTAGAATGACCGTGATGAACAATTTGATAAATTTTTTTATGAGTGTATGATTGCCAATTTGTAAGATTGTCAATATCAAGTATTATGGCTGAAATTGTTTTGCTGGGTCAGGTTTGACCGAGTGAAAGAGGCGCCACACAAGCACGTATGACTTATCAGAATGGTTGTGGTGGAAACCATTTGCAAAACTACCACCATTGTTTCGCTTTGCTCTAGGAAAACTACTAAAAGCGAAATGTATAAAGTAGGCTACGAAAAGTAAAAGGAGTCTGATAAATTAAGATGCCAAAGTGGCTTCGCCCTAAGGAGCGTTTTCACACACACTGCCCGACACGATATTTGTATTGGGTGAAAATGTTTCTAAGTAATGTACATATGTATGTGGCATTTATCATTTGTTTATTGATTGAATTCATGGGCGCAGGTAAACCTGTGCATGCAATAAATAAATCAGTTGTACGTGCAAAAGATCTTAGTTTAGCATACATATATACAAACATAATGTGTGTGTGTGTCCTCTTCATTGTGAGCGTCCAATACCAATATCGAGCGCTCAGAGAACGTTAATTTTATCAAATATTGGCAAATAATTCTACGCGAAATATTCCAATATTGACTATTTTCGAATTGTCGAGAAAATTGACATATGGGCGGCTCGTTTTATGAATGAAAGTTCTTGCTCTTAGAAGTATGAGCTCGAATTTATCAATGAATTTTTTGATGATGAGTTTTTGTTGTACAGTACAATAGTTGAAACTGTTCGGCGCCGCCGCGACTATTCAGCGCTATGGCAACTAGAATGATGGCCGCTACGCCTGCGTCTATGACTGCATTTTGTTCTTGTAGTCGCTAGCATAGAATTTTAGCTTTGAATGATATACGCATTTTGAGGAATAAAGTGAGTGATCTGTGTGTGCGGTTGTATGCGCATGCATATGTGTATATTAATAAGCTTTGTTTTGCTTGAATTCAATTCACATATTTATATTTGCATATGCCATCTTCCTGTGTGCCTGGTAATGAAGCGTTTTGTATACAGAATTTTTTGATTTGTTTATGTACATGAATATTCAAAAGAAATTTGTTTTGCATTTGTGAGGCAGGAATTTGATCATTAGGTTATTTACATAGAATAGCTATAAGGCGATGCTCGTGAGGTAGGTCATGTTGCTTCAGTGCACACATATGTATGCGTGCAACACTATATTTTATAAAGATGCAATTGAACTTAGTTGTCCCATATATGCAAATACGTTTCTTTGAAGTTTTCCTGTAATAAAATGTAAATTGAAAAAAATTTGGTTTGCCAAAGGAACAAATAAGTGCATATTCAAATGTAAATACATTGTATGTCGATATACCAAAACACTTTATGCTATGAATTAATTTCGACTCAAAAAATTAGTAAAAGTATGTATGTCGATATACCAAAACACTTTATGCTATGAATTAATTTCGACTCAAAAAATTAGTAAAAATTTTCATCAAATTTGTTTAGTTTTAAATTTACTAAAACGCACATACCAAAATGTGAGAGGTAAATTAAATCAAAATATTAAAGTTACTTTGATTTGAAATGTTGGCGCATATAATAAATATTCAACCATTTTTTTTTTCTTCATCACCTTTGTTTGAAAATTCAAATTGAATAAATTTTCGTTTATCAAGGGAACATAAAAATGCACAAGCAAATACTTTGCAAAATGCCGTCGGCTATTCGTCAATTTGATTTCCTACAGAAGCCAAAAACTGTGCAGGGCCAATATGCTAAAGGAGAAATCGCTGTAAACATCTCTGTTAAAAGTTTCACTACACTCCGGCGGCGGATAGACTTCATTTTTGACAATTCGCACTATTCTTAGCTCGTGAGAATTCTCTATATTTAACGTTCTCTGGAGCGCTCGATTTCGGCACGGCGCGCGAGGCTCTGGACGGGGAATCCCCGTGTTGTTTAGTTTATTTATCTACATATATTTCATTTGTCTGTGAGAGTAATTTTCTTCATACGGCAACTTGCAGACTCGCAAGCGTAAAGTTTCTTTTTATTGTATTGTAAAGTAATCACCCCGACGCGTCGTTCTAGCAGAGAATGTTAATGCAATGAGAAGGAGCAAATGTTAAATGAGCTTTTTTCGAGTTCTAATTTGTAGATTCATAATAAGGTAATTTCAAATTCAACTTTCCTCACGCGTGGGGAATTGCAGATATTTACCACGCGAGTGACGCGAGTGGAGGGATATTTACTTACCACGCTAGGACAGCAATTCAGATTTTTTCTGTGTTTACCAAACTACTGAGGAATTTCGTACGATTTTTCGGCACACTACTAAGGAAATCGACTTATTTCATGCCCACATCGAAGCGAATAAATTTGCGATTAAGAAGACCGCACGGCAGTTAATTTGTGGTGCAGAAGCTAAAGCCGGCGGAATTATTCGTTTTGTTTTTTGACACGTATTTAATTCAGGTTCAAGTCCTGAAGTCATATTTTTTTCCTTGCACATTTTTTTTACAATTCAAACCAGGAAAGTTTGGTAAAATTTTTGAGTTTATTTTAATTAGAATTTCTTTAAAATACTGTTTTTTTTTGTATTTCATAAATGGAAATTTCTTTTCGGTATAAAATAGTTCATACTGGATATGACCTGATTTTTATATAAATCAATCAAAACAGAAAATATGTACATCTGTCTTTAATCTCATTCATCAAATCCAAATTATTTTGATGAGAAAATATCATTCTAATATCCGTCCAGAAAGGCAAAGGCGCATACACACAACATATGCATATGTATGGAGGCCGCGCTCCCCAGGGATCGGGCGACAAAGCTGGGCTCTAAGCTACCGTGGGGGTCGGCAGGTTGCGGATAGCCGGACGGCCTGTAGTAGCAGGTTAGTTGCGAATAAGATCTAACAAATAAGCAGCCCCCGACAATGAGCGGCAGAAACGGAGGAAGCGGTCTAAAAGCTAGCTAATCCGAAGAGGTTTCTGTGACAAAGGCGAAACGACACCGCCTTTAATAAAATAAGTGTCCCCCTCACCATGCAAAGGCATGGTGAAAATACAAAAATCCAGAAGCGACTGACTCATATTGGGCGGCTCCCTGGTCAGCGTCTGTCCCCCATGTTAGGGGCGGCTGCTAATTTAATACGATCTACATTAAGACCGAGCACAGTAAGGTCTTAATTACGATATACTGGAAAATGTTTGGAACATACTAATATACCATGAGCTGACGGCTGCACTATTCTGTTTCTTTAGTAAGCAGAGTGAAATCTAGCTGAAATGGCATTCAGGTTAATGGTGCAGCCGCCCCCACCCCGTTAAAACTATGGCAAATCTCTAAGAACGCTCCATATCCCGTCGCCATTAAGTGTCGGCGTAGGTCTAGATGTAACATTCCTAGTTAGCACTGATTCGGCTCTGAACTTAGGCTCTCATAAGGAGCCTTCATCAACCCTCGCATGGCCTCCCTGCTTGCAAAGATAACCATGGAATCATGAATAAGTGACTACGCACCGGGTTAGGGATAACGGCTTACGAGTTGGCGTCCAACAACCATGAATTCAAGTAACCAAAATATGAATATAAATATCTTAGAAGAAGCTAAAATAGCAACAATCAAACCATCATTGGATTTGCCAAAGGAGACTACAGACGGCAATAACAGCAGTGGGGAGCTGGTAAAAAACCCCTTTCAAAGGAGCTCGAGATTGGCTCATTCGCCTCCGTTGATTGGAAGAACCCGATCTGCGTCACCATGCATGCCGTACAGCAGTGTCGCAAAGGAGGCCACAACAGAAGAGCTCAACCGCAGCATCAGTGCCAAAATTAAAGAGCTAACGGAGATGATGGAACTCCCAAAGCGTAACATTAACCAGCCAATGCCTGATCTGGTTTCGAGCATTTCTGAGCTCCATAAGAAGCTAGAAAGGTCTATTCTGACTTCTAGAATAAGGATGCTAAAACGGTCAAAAAGTGTGGTTCTCGAAGGGAAAAATGAATGCACGCAAACATCGCCTCTTATAAAGCGCGTCACGGATGATACGCCAAAGAGATGTATAGACTCAGTCGCTGCACGGAAAAGCCCGGCAAAAAAGAGCAAAAGTGACCGCGAGGGAACACTGAAGGCAACGCCGGTATCAACAAAAGAGCAAACCAGCTCCGAAGGATGGAACACGGTAATAAATAAGAAAAACCGTAAAGAAAAAAATAAAAGTCCAAAAATAGACGGGAAGCAAAAAGACGAAGCAAACACGAGGGGAAATCGCAGGCGACAGAGACCGCCCCGTAAAGACGCGATCGTTGTGAAAAGCGTTGGCAATGTCTCATACGCGGACATCCTGAAACGTGTGAAAACAAGGCCATGTTTACAGGAGCTTAACTCAAAGGTATACGGTGTTAAGAAAACTGCAAATGGGGACTTGCTACTGGTGCTTGAGCGATCTTGTGATCCAAACACTCAGAAGATCAACGAAGCAGTTAAAGCTGCCTTAGGAGATGTAGTGGAAGTAAGGGCCCTAACTGAACTACGCCAAATCGAAATTCGTGACCTCGACGAAATCACGACGAAAGACGAAGTCCATGAAGCTATAACTAGCCAATTCAGGGAACTAAATGTGTCTTTGTCTGCAGTTGCTAACTTGCGAAAAGCTTATGGTGGGACGCAAACGGCGACCCTTAAAGTTACACCAGAGATCGCCACTAAGCTTACAGCAGCAGGCAAAATACGGATTGGCCTAGTTATCTGCCGTATTAGAGAAAAACTTGACCCGAAAAGGTGCTTCAAGTGCATGGAGTACGGGCATGTCGCAGCGAGATGCAAAAGTACGGACGACTTCACCAAGTTCTGCTTTAAATGCGGCAGTAAAAATCACCAGGCGAAGAGTTGTACCCAAATAGCAAGTTGCTTAATTTGCAAAAAGAAACAAATAAGCGACACCGCACACGCGATGACTAGCAACAAGTGCCCTTTATATCAAAGAGCACTCAAAGAAATGCGACATAAATGAAGTTTCTCCAACTGAATTTAAATCACTGCGAGAAGGCTCAAAGCCTGCTCGAACAGTCTGTACGAGAGCACAAAATAGATATTGCAATACTCAGCGAACCCTATAAATACGGAAATGGGAATGATTGGGCATCCGACACAACAGGCAAATCGGCTATATGGAATTGTGGAATGATCAGGTCACGAATGACGAATATAAACGCAACACGTGGCTATGTACGAATGTTGCTAAGCTGTTTGTTTACAGCTGCTATCTTCCACCTAGCTTAACCCTAGCGGAAGCCATACACGCACTGGAAGAACTTGCACATGACATTAAAGATCATAGTCCGGCCATTGTAGCTGGCGACTTTAACGCTTGGGCTGTGAACTGGGGATGCCCTCGAACCACCCCTAGAGGAAAAGCCCTTTTAGAAGCGTTCGCTATGCTTGACATAGCGCTTATGAATACCGGAAACCAGCAAACATTCCAAAGAGCAGGGAAAGGGTCAATAATCGACCTGACATTTGTTAGCTCGAGCCTCGTGAGTAGTGCGAGATGGTCCCTTAGCCAGTATTACACTGGTAGTGATCACTTTGCAATACTCTGCGATATAGGCAAACATGATAGGCCGAAGTCATCTAACTCGCACGAGGTCAGATACCGGGTTGGAACTTTGGACCCGGAAGTGTTCGAGATAATGATGGCAAATTTTACACCTACTGGAAATGCGGCTGAAAAAACTAACCAAGTCATGAGGCAACTCACTAAAGCATGTGATGCAGCTATGAGTAAAACAAGGCCTAATAAAAACCACAGAGAGCCCGTTTACTGGTGGACGGAAGAAATCTCTGCAGCACGCGAAGAATGCAATAGAGCAAGAAGAACATATCAGCGGTCGAGAGGTACTACCAGCTTTGAAAGGAATAGACTTCTATTTAAACAAAAAAGGAAAACGCTAAAAAATGCAATTAAGAGCAGCAAACGCCAGTGCTTCCAAAAACTATGCGAGGATGCTGACAGCAATCCATGGGGATTTGTATACCAGCTGGTGATGAAAAAAACAAAAGCCTTCAAACCGCTGCCCACGACGTGCCCGGTTATTCTGCGCAACGTGGTCAAAACATTGTTCCCCCAACAGCAAGGCATCGCAGCCAATGCTGCCAGCTGTATGGAAGACGATGGAAATCGATGCCTGGCCAACGCTGACGAAATTTTGCACAATGCAAACTGATCAAAGGCAATAAGGCACCCGGGCCCGATGCGATCCCGAATGAAGCTCTGAAGTTGGCAATCCAAAAGCATTCAGAAATATTTGTGGATGTTTATAACTCCTGCTTAGAAGAATGGAAAGTGTGGAAACTGTAAAAGCTAGTGCTAATACCAAAAGGGTCTAAGCCGGCGGAAGATCCCTCAGGATACCGCCCACTATGCTTACTGGACACGGCAGGGAAAATACTACAGAGGCTAATTGTAAATCGCCTGGAATCTTGCATCGAAAGTGCCGGAGGGTTATCGCCGCACCAATATGGCTTCCGTAAAACACGCTCTACCACAGATGCTGTTATAGCGGTTAGCGCATTGCTCACAAAGCGATTGAAGGTTCTCGCTGGCTCAACGGAGATAAAGAGTATTGCCTAGTCACAACGTTAGATGTAAAAAATGCATTTAATACAGCAAACTGGGGCAAAATCCTAAATGCGCTGGAGAATTTCCGAGTCCCAGCCTACATTCGGAAAATTATTGCAAGCTACTTCACTAACAGAGTGCTGCAATACAAAACCGACGAAGGAATGAAAAGGTACAGAGTAACCGGAGGAGTACCACAGGGGTCAGTGTTGGGCCCACTCCTCTGGAATATAATGTACGATGGAGTTTTGCGTCTCCAACTACCTCCAGGATCCCAAATCATAGGGTTTGCTGACGACATTGCAATCGTAGTCGTTGCTAAATTCCTAAACCAGGCCGAAGCGATTTGCAACCAAGCAATCAATATCACAAAAGATTGGCTGCGCATTAGTGGTTTAAGCCTTGCAAACCATAAAACAGAGGCAGTTCTCATCAGTAGCAGGAAAATAGTTGAAACAGCAAATCTCAGAGTAGGGGACCACGCACTAGAATCTAAGCTGTACATCAAATATCTCGGGGTAATGATTGACCACAGGTTGAGCTTTAAACAGCATGTAACAAACGCCAGCGATAAAGCAGCGAAAGCTGTAACCGCATTGACACGTATTATGATGAATACGAGAGGACCTAGGCAGGCTTCTAGGAAGTTGCTTAGCAGTGTGGTATCATCTAGCTTGCTATATGCGGTACCAGCCTGGGTCAAAGCAACTAACTGCAGCACATACATGAAAGGCATTAAATCAGTATACCGGTTATGTGCCCTCAGGGTGTGCTGTGCATTCCGCACAGTATCGGAAGATGCTATATTAGTCCTCGCGGGTATGCTACAAGTTAAGCTGACTGCACTAGAATTCGCTGAAATAAAAAAACATCGAGCGGATCCAGCACAGCTGACTAACCGAAGGACTGAACGGGAGCGAAACATCCGTACTTGGCAGGAGGAATGGAGGAACTCCATGAAAGGACGATGGGCATATCGATTGATCCCGAATATCACAAGATGGATAAATCGAAAACATGGCCAAATATATTTCTACCTGACCCAAGTACTTAGTGGGCATGGATGCTTTAAGGCTTATCTGCATAGATTTAAGCACGAAGATGACCCGTACTGCACCTTTTGCGACAGTCTAGTTGAAGATGCAGAACATGTTTTCTTTGTCTGCCCTCGTTTCGAGCTGGAAAGAGTAGAATTGAGTGACAGGGTGGGGAAGCCAATAATGGTTAGCAACCTAGTAGATATCATGCTTGACTCAGAAGAATATTGGTCCGCTGTCAGTAACATGGCAAGGATAGTAATTACCAAGCTGCGTCGCAATGAACAACAGCGAAGATTGTTACGTAGAGGCAATAGGCCGCACCCCCTCCCGTGAAGTAGTACCTAGTAATACTTAACGGTATTAGGAATCACCAAATTGCGTCACGCTGAACAACAGCGCAGATTTTCAAGTAGAGGCAATAGGCCGCTCGCCTCCCAGAATTAATACTTAACGATAAGTAAATACCAAACTGCGACGTGCTGAACTTCAGCACAGATTTTCATGAAGAGGCAATAGGCCGCTCTCCCTCCCGTGAAGTATTACCTAACGGTCGTCCGGCGGGAGGGAAACGGAGCTGGGGTGGGGTTTTTAGTGGGTGAGTAGAAAGACAAGTCTCACACTTTTCGGCTTTCAATGCTTTTTGCCACCTCCAAAAAAAAAAAAAAGAAAAAAAAAATATGCATATAATTATGCATACAAACTTTAAACTAGCGCAGAATATGTGCATATAAAACTGCGCATCGAATAAATGAGTGATTTAGAAAATTTCATTAGTAATTGTAGTTTAGCGCAATCGTAAAAGACGTGTCGTGTATGCAGTACATCGTCCCATATTTGACTCAGGTCCCTTAGGTATTTTTCTTTATATGTAAAAAAGCCATCAAGGCAATGCATATGAATATGCATTCATATATGTATGTATGTATTTAATCTCTTCAGTCAAATCTGAACTACTTACATACACATATTGATGAGAAAATATTCCAATACCCATCCAGGAAGCCTAAGGCCGGGGTCACACTGTGCGTTTTCACCGCACCGGATCGACCGGTCACACTGTACGGTCAGTCAGCGTCAATCTGCGTCAGTCTGCTGCATTCTGTAAGCACAACAAGATGTCCCGGAAAATTTTGAGAAAAAAAATAATTGCAATTTCGCTATTGGAAGCGGAAGGATTATTGAGAGAGCCAGTGAATCGCCAACAATGGGTCCATCCATTCTTTGCTCATCGTGAATCAACTGAGAAATTTCGACGGTTTTTTGAAAATATTCGCCTCTATAGTGATACATTTTTTAAATATTATCGAATGTCAATAAAATCTTTTGACGAGTTGCTGGAAATCTTAAGACCTCTGATATCAAGAGAAAATACACAATTTCGAAACTCCATAAGTGCAGAAGAAAGATTGACAGTTACACTCAGGTATGTAAAAAATCGATATATGTATATTAAATTATAATATCATCACAAAATAATAATACGTTAATATATTATTTTCGTAAATAACATCAATAATGAATAAGTAAAAAGTAATCTACATTAATGATGGTAATAAAAGTCCATGGAAGTCGAGGATTCTGAAGATTCTTCATGAAAAGAATGTTGTGTTGTTTCTCTTGCTGGCTGTGACTGCACTGAAGTTGGTGATGGTGTTGTCATTGGGTTTGGACGTTGCAGTGGAAGAAGTGACGGTGATGGCGACGATCGATGCATGGGCGATGGTGGTTGCATTGAAGTCGGCGATGGCGATGGTATTGGATGTGGACTTTGCATTGGGAGAAGTGACGGTGATGGCGACGATTGATGCATGGGCGACGGTGGCTGCATGGAAGTTGGCGATGGTGTTGGTATTGGTGGAGGTCTTTGCATTTGACCAAATGACGGCGATGGTGACGATTGATGCATGGGTGATGGTGGTTGCATAGAATTTGGCGATGGCGTTGGATATGACCCTTGAATGGGATATGATGACGGCGGCAATTGATAAGAAAAATCAGTCGATCTGGATCCCGGTTGCGAAAAAACATACATCGATGATTGAGTTGATGGTGGAACATTTTGCATGGATGTGTTAAATCCAGAATAGTGCGAGCTTCGCCTGCGTTGTGCATTTCTAAAGAAGTCCAGCGTCAGAAATTTAAAATCCATTTTTTCATCGTCATTTAATTTTTTATAATCAGATAAAAGTGACAGAATATATATTTTATCTGGATCTTCATCGCCTTGGTCGGTATTTGTCAAGTCTAATTTTTGTAATAGAGCACTTTGAAACGGTGTAAATCGCTCATTTTGTCGCTGACGAGATGCAGATCGTGATGGTGTTTGCAATCCGCTACCAGAACTGGTTGACGGTGGTTGCACCTGATGGTCCTCTTCCTCATCAACAGTATTTCCTGATGGTCCTTGGGTTTCGCTGCTATCCGTGGTTTCGATATTGCCTGATGTCCTACGTTTTTCTACTGTAGTCAATAGAAATTGAAGAGCATCAGCGTATATATATTTTTTTGTTTTTGCTGCTGGATCGCCACTTTTTCCCTCTATTTAGATATTTTAAAAAGTTGTCCCTGATATGGCGCCATTTGCATTTCATTTCCTTTCCTGTAAGAATATAAAAAAATCAATAAATTTCATGATAATTAATACTATAAATTTTAATTATACATCTAAATATGGGTAAGCCCTACTATAGAATTTATTATAATTATTAATATTTCATTATTTTTTATTTTTTTGCAGGTACTTGTCTACAGGAAATAGTTTCTCGGCATTACAATTTGAATTTTACATCGCAAGACCCACAATAGGAGCAATCATTCGAGAAACGTGTAATGCTATTTGGCAATGTCTAAAAACAATGGAAATGCCGGAGCCTACGACAGATATGTGGTTGGACATCGCTGAGGAATTCTATAGAAAGACAGATTTTCCGAACTGTGTTGGTGCAATAGATGGCAAACATATTCGTTGTATTAATCCTCGACAAGGAGGGTCCAATTTTTTTAATTACAAGAAATTCTTTTCTATAGTGTTAATGGCGGTAGTCGACGCTAACCTGAGGTTTATTGCTATTGATGTGGGCGCCTATGGAAGTGAAGGAGACTCTACAGTATTTAGGGACAGTCCATTAGGCAGAAAACTTTACTCAGGTCAATTAAATTTACCACCTCCTCAATTATTGCCAAATACGGACGAAAATCCTCAACCATTCGTAATGGTTGGGGACGAGGCCTTGATCCATGCAAAAGGGTCTTCAATTACCGACTTACGAGATGTCGACGGACCGTGGAATGTGCATTTGGACTATTAGCCAACAAATGGCGAATTTTCCATACTCCTATTCTCGTACAACCGGATTTCATTGATGAAATCGTTAAAGCTTGCTGCATTTTGCATAATTTTGTTCGTAAAAGAGATGGGATTAATTACGAAGAAAGTGACACATGCACCTTAGTGGACTGTGATGAAGTTGGGCAATGCCCACGTGGACATGGATTAGAAATTCGTGATTATTTCGCGAATTATTTTATGGGTCCCGGAGCCGTGCCTTTTCAGGCCCAATATATGTATTAAGATTATAATTTGTTTAATTATATAGATAAACTAACAATTGAAATGAAAATAAAAAAATCTCTTACCTTTTTCTTCCCGCTCATTAACATCCAATTCCGCCCACTCTTGATAAAAATTTTCGCCAACTTCTATCCACGCTTTTTCTCTTGCATTCTTATCACTATATTCTTTTGCACTTTTATCCCAAAGGGCCGGCTTTTCTTGAATGCAAATTATAAATTTATCCGTATCGAACATGATTGCAAAACGCTGCGTTTGAACTGCACAGTGTGACGGTATTCGTAAGAATACTTGTGTCGTCGATGTCTTCCGGTCTTACGGTCAAGCCGGATCGCCGCAGCAAGTTGCGGCAACCGTCCGGTAGGTGCGGCGACAACGCATAGTGTGACAACTGTCATACAAACGCGTACGTCATTGCCATCCTTTCGCGCCGGAGCGTTTTCAACGCAGCGGTGCAAACGCATAGTGTGACTCCGGCCTAACGCGCATACTCACATATGTGTATAAATATATGTACAAACTACCACCATTCTAACAAACCCAGAACACAAGCTTCTGCGCACACTTGACACAGGGCATATAAAGAACAACAACCATTCGCTGTGGCCGCCTACTCCTTACCCTTCAGGAAAATACGGATATCTACAATAGATATGCGGTTGTTCACACACGATTCGCTAAAAATTAATCCGCACGCATTCAAAGGCACAGCATTGTGCCGAAAATTATGAATTATGAAGCGAAAACAAAACTGCCCCATAATATATTGTACTTAGATACCTTTTTACACCTTTTGTATGAAGTGTAACTTATTATTTGGTATATGAATACTTACATATATTAATGTCGAGTGTTAAGTGTTACAGCTTTGAAATAAAAAGTACATACATATTGATTGAAAAATTTTCGTTACAAATTTTGAGACATTAGCCTCTTTTGTTATGAACAATACTGCACATCAACAACTCGCAGAAGCTTCAGTGATTTCTTCAATATGTATTAAATGTTTGGCACTTTGTGCTTCATGC
This sequence comes from Anastrepha ludens, assembly GCF_028408465.1. Lineage (NCBI taxonomy): Eukaryota > Metazoa > Arthropoda > Insecta > Diptera > Tephritidae > Anastrepha > Anastrepha ludens. The sequence goes on from NC_071504.1 coordinate 4,850,379, forward strand.
GAAGGCTGAATGTCTGCACAGTAGCCTACAAACAAACCGCACTCTTATTTTACAGTAAGTTTATTTCATTGCTGCTAATATGCATATGCTTTTGTGCACTTTTAGAAGTGAGCGCTGTGCTCGCGCATATATGTATGCATGAATGTGTGAACGTGCATGAATGTAGTAACATATGAATACAATTATTTTGTAGGAAGTTTAGAAGGCAAGTAGGTATATATGTATGTATATAAGTTAACACAGTCAATATTCGCTGCTCAAAAAAATGCAAGAATAGCAAATTCACATTTTGTGCGAACGGAAGTGATCGCGACAAAATGTGAAGAGCCCTACTTATCTGTTCCATTTGCAATTAGCCAATATTTACTTACTTCCAGCAACAACAACAACAATAGTAGAATTGAATTACACAAATAAGAATTTAGTAAATAAGCAATTTTATTGTAAATTGACTTACTTCCAGCAACAACAACAACAACAATAGTAATATTGAATTACACAAATAAGAATTTAGTAAATAAGCAATTTTATTGTAAATTCTAGCAGACTAAGAATTTAGTAAGTAAGCAAAATTGTATTAGCGAGTAAGCAATTTTTTACTATTTAAGACATCAGTAAATAAAGTAATCAGGTTCAGTTTAAACTTAAAAATCATTTTCAATGGTCGTGGCCCGCAGTCGATAACTGGCGCCCAACATAAATTAAAACTTCAAGAAAGTGAAACGGATAAATCCTAGAAGATTTTTTAAACAAAAAAGGATACAACATTTTCTAGTGTTTATTGAGTAATTAATTAAGCTCAAAAAAAAAAAAGAGAGTGTGAAATAAAACCTTAAAACCACGAAAAGTTTATCAATATCCTAGCTTTCAAAAAGCTGAAACGGATAAATCCTACAAGATTTTTATTTGGAAAGGATACAAATTTACCTGGTAATAAAATCCTTAAACCACAAAAAATTCATCAGGATCAAATATCCAAGAGACCGCATTGAAGTATTGTACAACCGCCTGCAGCCGCCTACTACCGTGACACAACATGTACCTGAGTACGGAGATAAGCCTTCGAAAACGGAAGAACCAGGACGTCCAGTGATGACCAAAGTGAAAGTGACGCTGTTCCTCGTATTATTGTAAGTTAATATATTAAGAAATTACAGTACTATCTCGATAATTCGGACACGCGGTAGTCCGGTCGCATCTATAATCCGGACAACTGCATAATTCGGACAGTTTAACATTTTTTACTCTATAATCCGGACATTTTTCAAATTTGCTTCCCAATATGTACATACATATGTATGTATTTTAATTTGTAGTTTGCTTTGTGAGTTTTTCGTAAAATAGCGGTACTTTAACAACTATATATGTATACGAAATGCAACAGCATAAATAACGCGTTGTGTTTATTCTTTAGTGACAAACTGAATTGAGTGGACATTATTATTATGAGCAGTGGAAAATTTAATAAAAGGGCTCATAAAACCCTTACTCTTCAGAAAAAATTTGAAATTTTAGATCTCCTTGATAAAGGAAAATCATTAAGATGGCTTGAAACAGAATTTGGTGTCAACAAATCTACTGTTTTTGACATAAAAAAGAAACGTGATGCCATTAGAAAATTCGCGATTAAATGTGAAATGAAATAGTACATACTAAATAAAAAAATGTTTGATTATGTACAGATGTACATATTATTATGTAAGTATGATTGTACTGTATTTAATAAAACTATTTATGTACATACATATATCTGAATTGCGTTATGTTCATTTCAAAAAAACAACGTTTAGTTGAAAAACAAAAATCATCTATAATCCGGGCACCCCCATAATCCGGACGACCCCTAACATTAAGGGTGTCCGGATTATCGAGATAGTACTGTATCTTTATACAAAAAATCACAACTAAATTATTATTAAATATATATTCACTACATATTATAAAACAAAGTCGCTTTTTCTGTCCCTATGTCGCCTTATACGCTTAAATCTTTAAAACTACGCAACGGATTTTGATGCGGTTTTTTTTTAAAGATAGATTGATTGAAGAGGAAGGTTTATATCTATATAATGTGAAGAAATATATAAAGGGGGCGTGGCAATCGGTCAAAATGTGGCAAAAAAACATAAATTTTTTGTTTTCACGGCCATAAATCATAAACGAATCAACCAATTAAAATGAAACTTTCTTGAAGTTTAACTTTGAAATATTTACTTTCGTTCTGCATCAAAAAAAATAATTGATTTATTTGTTATTTAACCAAAATTGTTTAAACAAAAGCAGCTCTTTTTCCAAAAAAAGCTGTTTGTGTGTTTGTTCGCTGTCAACCGAATGAAGCAACAGGCGTTAAGCGATAATCTCACCACACCTCATTAATGTTGAATTACATCGTATGGTGACGTATGTATGTATGTATTTACGAATCGCTCGCATTATTTCATTTTGGACGTATGTACATATGTATCTATGTATGTACTGAATTCCATGTTATTATATGTACATACAATTTTACAGCGAAATAAAACGCTATTTTCACGTTCTATATTAGTAAATCGCACATAATTAAAATACAGTTTTTGAATAGTTTTTATTGATTCGGAACGCGTTTAGTTTGCTATCGATTCCATACAATAACATTTTTTGTCATTTACTTTTTACGACAACTAATAGCTTATTTTCGAAGCGATTTCAACAAATAGGTACAACATTAATCCTTATCCAATTAAATACCTTAAATACATTATTGTTTTCATATAAATCTATGTATATGGCTCTTTACAGCATATAATTAAAAACAATATTTATCAAGATATTACATCAGTAATTAGTAATTGAGATCTACCGGAAAAATTGCGTCATCCGGCATTGCCGCTACTCTTTTGGAAAGAGGCCGAACCACACACTCTACAATCAAGCACCCGCTGAAAATCGCAACCGATGATGATAACAGCGTCTGTAGTGTTTCTAGACAGAGCAATACAGGAAAATTGGTGCGTGACTGCTCATTAATAGTCTGGGACGAAGCTACCATGTCAAACAAGACGTCTGTGGAAGCACTGGATAGGACAATGCGCGATTTGCGCAACAACAATTCACCTATGGGTAGATGTACAATTCTGTTCTCAGGAGATTTCCGTCAAATCCTACCAGTTGTGACTCGAGGAACACGTGCTGACGAAATAAATGCTTCGCTAAAAAGATCCCACCTGTAGTCGTATGTCAATAAATTAGAGCTTAAAACTAATATGAGGGTTTCGCCATCTTCATGTGAGGACAGGCTATTTGCAGAGATGCTGTAAAAAGTTGGTAATGGAGAATTTACACAAAGTGAAGAAAGGATTAACCTAGAAAACCTTTGTGTTTCGATAGACAACATCCAAGAGTTAGTCAACAATGTCTATCCTGACATTGATAACATAAGTTATAAGACAATATCTTGGTTTAAAGAAAGAGCTATTCTGTCACCAACTAACGAACAAGTAGATAAAGTAAATAACTTGATTATTTCAAAGATTGATGCGCCGACGAAAATATACTACTCGGTCGATACTGTTCTCGATTTGGAAGAAGCTGTTCATTTTCCTACAGAATTTCTAAATTCTTTGAACCCGTCTGGACTCCCTCCTCACAAAATGAAGCTGAAAATAGGTTGTCCTGTTATTTTATTAAGAAACCTAAGTCCACCGAAACTTTGCAATGGCACGCGTTTGCTGGTAAAATCACTGAAAATTTTCATAATAGAGTGCACAATACTCACAGGATGTGGTACCGGAGAAGATGTATTGATTCCCCGAATCCCTCTGATACCATCGGATCTACCATTCCAATTTAAACGCTTACAATTTCCGGTAAAGACATCTTTTGCAATGACCATTATTAAACCTCAGGGTCAAACCTTCAACGTTGCAGGCTTAGATTTGAGTGTTGACTGTTTTTCACATGGCCAACTGTATGTCGCTCTTTCAAGAGTAACCTCTAGAGAAAACATGTTTGTATTGTCTAATGACAAGAAGGCTATGAACGTTGTATATAAAGACATTCTGTAATATACCATATTAATTATTGTAAAAATAAAATGAATACATATGCAAAAATGCAAAAAGTTAATATGCAAAAATGTAGGGTATGAATTTAGATATCCCAAAGATAGCAGGAAATCTTCATGCTATAAAGAAAGGAGAATTGTTTTACTCCAAATTTAACGCGTGCGGACCACGGGCAGTAATGAATAAGCCAAAACTACTGGATCGATTTTAATCATTTTTTCAGTGAGTGACATAGGGTATATATTTTATACCCGTGCGAAGCTGGGCGGGTTGCTAGTTTATTATAAGTGAGAGTTGGTAGTTAATCCTGGCGTAAAAGTGGTCTACACTAGAATTTCTCTGGCTTAATGTTGTTAGTTCGTATTCTAGAGTTCTGAGATCACGCTTGTCTGGAGAGGCAGGTCTTAATTTTTTCCCAGTCATCGTTAAATATGTTGTAAGAGATTAGGGCTGTATCCGCCGGTCCTCTTATTTTATTCCTAATATGCTGCATTATAGCACGAAAGATGGGTCTGGTTTTAACTAACTAACTGGTGATTTCAAACGCTTAAATGCAGTAACCATTCCTGACACATATCCCATACCGGATATAAATAACACATTAGCAAGTTTAGGCAAATCCAAGTACTTCACCACACTAGATTTAACATCTGGATTTCACCAGATCAAAATGAAGGAAAAGGATATAAAGAAAACAGCGTTTTCAACGGCCAATGGTAAATACGAATTTACCAGGCTACCGTTTGGACTTAGAAACGCGCCATCGATCTTTCAAAGGATGATTAATGATGTTCTGAAACCCTTAATCGGCAAAAGCTGTTACGTCTACATTGATGATATTATCATCGTAGGGAAAGATATGGCAGAACATATAAAAAATTTAGAACTTGTGTTTGAATTACTTCAAAAATCAGGACTAAAAGTCAACTACGAAAAATCGAAATTCCTCAGGACAAACGTAGAATTTTTAGGGCATGTTGTCACACAGGATGGAATCCTACCCGACCCTGAAAAAATTTCCTCCATAAAGAGGATATTGCCACCCAAAAATTTGAAGGAACTAAAAAGCTTCCTAGGTTTAGCTTCTTACTACAGAAGATTTATAAGGGATTTCGCGAAAGTTGCTAAGCCCCTTACAAACCCAAAAAGAGGTATTTACGCTCAAACAAAAGCAAATCAATCGAAAAGGGTTAGCATTTCACTAAACAAAGAGGCTATGAAATCTTTTAATGACTTAAAAGAGTTACTTGTGTCTTCGGAGATCCTTACATTTCCGGACTTCACCAAAGCCTTCATCCTGACAACAGATGCTTCCATTGTAGCTATTGGAGCTGTCCTCTCTCAGGGCGAAATTGGCAAAGATAAGCCAATTACATACGTCTCCAGATCCCTTAATAAAACCGAGGAGAATTACTCAACGATTGAGAAGGAGATGCTTGCTATTATATGGGCACTCGACAAGCTTAGGACCTACCTTTACGGTGCTAAGGAAATAAAAATATTAACTGACCATCAACCCCTTACCTTCGCCTTAAGCAATAGCAATAACAATGCTAAACTAAAACGATGGAAGGCAAGAATAGAGGAATACAACTATAAATTATTATATATTACAAACCTGGGAAAACTAACACAGTGGCCGATGCTCTATCGCGATTACCAACTGAAGTTAACGTTTTAACGTCTTCAGATAATAATTCCCAACATAGCGCAGAAGAGGACAATACAGATTTGATTCCTCATTGCGAGGCTCCTCTGAAGGACAAGAACTAGAACATCATGAACGGCCACACCTAAATTATCAAAGACACTACGTGTCAAAAAGAAGACTTAACAAGGAGGATATAAGAACAATATTAAAAAATAACCTCAGCCCAAATTTAGTCAATGGGGTCAAAATCCCAGAAAAACACATTCCCTTGTTACAAGAAATCGTCAAGGAATACTTTTCAAAATTTAGAATTAGAATCACCCAGAAGATAGTGAGCGATGTCTCTAGCGATGAAGAGAAGTTCCGCATCTTTAAAGAAGAACACAAAAGAGCTCATCGGAACGGGAGAGAAAATAAAGAACAAATACTGGTAAAATTTTATTTCCCTCAAATGGCCAAATTAATCAAAGATTACACAAAATCGTGTGAAATTTGCCATTGTAACAAGTACGAACGCCGACCTCCCAAACCCGAAATCCAAGCCACACCCATTCCATCATA